>NW_027361855.1:5480000-5887500 GCF_039654945.1 Dendrobates tinctorius | reverse complement strand
CGGAGGCCATCATGACTAGGGGTTGGAAGTTAGTGAGGAAAGGGGAAGGGTTAAAGGGGAGGGGGACCTGGGGGTTATTTAAGACAGGGTCTGGGGGTGCCCGCCCTTTGTTCCTGTTTTTCCCAGCTCCAGAACAGTCCCACAACTTACCGGGATGTCTGAAGTGGATCAGGCCCTGGACAGTCTGCGGGTGGCAGCGGCAGGGCAGCCTCCTGACTGGCTGGAGGCGCAAGTGGCTGGCCTGCTTCATCGAGCGCCGGGGCAGGCCGAGGTGAGGGAACGGAGGTCCAGGCGGGCGCGGCCTCCAGAGCAGTTATCCCCCGACACCGCTCCCCGGGCCTCGCGTCGCCGTCGGAGCCCCTCCCGGGACCCTCCAGGCCGAGCGATGCTGCCTTCCCCATCCAGGGGAGCGCGGCCTGGGAGGAATCCTCACACGTGGCGAGGCCCTGCGGCGGCATCCGGACCTTCGCCCCAGGGCAGAAAGAGGGCGGGGCCGGCGCGCGCCCGACATCCGGCAGCACCAGGTTCTTCGGGGGGCTGCGGCGGTGGTGGACGTGCCGCGCGGCCTGCCTCAGCGAGCGTTTTGGCCGCCAGCAGAGTGGCGGCCTGTCAGGCGGCAGGGCCGGGTCCCGCTGGGGGGGAACTAGTTGGAGCGGGGGGGCGCTGCTGCGGTGCCCCCGCAGCGGCGCTTGCTTCTGACCCCCCAATGATGTGTCACAGCCCTATGGCTGCAGCGGGACCGGAGTGCAGCCTGGCTGAGTCGGGGCCGGCTGCCAGAAGATTGGAGCGGAGGACACTGTCGGGCTCCCAGTTGCCATGGGGGGCCCTGAGCGACCAGGTGCCTCACGATGGCTTGGCTGAAATGACTCTCGGCGGGGGGGCAGGAACCTTCATATGTGGGGGTGCCGCTGCCCAGTTCCATCAGGGGGTTCAGGCCTCCCACCCCGGCTCAGGCTGCAGGGGTGTTCGGGCCACAACAGCGAGGCGGTGAGTTCGCCGCCGGGAGGCGCGAGGTCCACGAGGCGTCAGGGGATCCAGGATTTCTGGCTGGAGGGCACACAGCCCCCTCGCAGCCCAGTGAGTATGCGTCTATGTCCCTTGTTTGTCACCCGCTTTTGTCTTCATCAGTGGTGGTAGGGGGCCCCTTAGCAGAGTCCAGGGGCGGTGGGGTTGAGGCTGGGTTGAGCAGTTCAGGGTCGGCCGGGGGAGTATGTGATATGTTGGCGGATGTGCGTAGCTTGCTTTTACGTTTGGCGCAGGGTTTTGTGGGGTCGTCACCGGTAGCAGCGTGGGTTGGGCCACAGGGTGGCGGGTTGGCGGGTCAGGGCGCGGCTGAGTCGGGCCCTTGTGTTGGCGAGCCGGTGTCAGTGTTGGTCCAAACCGACAGAGAAAAGGAGTGTAGTGTGTATCTGGATGATCGGGCGCATGGCGAGGTGTATGTGTGTTTCGAAGGTTCGTTGGGGGCCCATTTGAAAAAGGAGGTGAAAGAGCGGATTTGGAAGGATGAATATGTGGAAATATTTTCGCTATTGCCTCTTGAGAAGTTTAATTTGGATAAAAGTAAGAAGGAGGATAGCAAAAAGGAAGAGGAAGAAAAGCAGAGGTGGCGCTTGATTCCTCAGACATTTGTAAATTGGCAGCAGGCTTTTGCCATTTTGGCGAGTGTTATTGGGGAACAGGCCCCTGATAATTGCTCCGCGTTATTTTGTTATTTGGATGCTATTGGGGAGGCTTATAGAGTATATGGCGGTCAGGCGTGGCTGCGGTATGATGAGCAATTTCGTCAGAGGAAAGCTGTGCGTCCGGCTATCCGCTGGGACCAAAAAGACATTGGTTTGTGGATGCGTGTGATAGCGCAAAATAAGTCTGGGAGTTCCTTTCATGGGGGGGCTGGAAGCACCAGCCAGAATAGTGGCACCTCCGGCTCTACGAGTGGCGGGGGTCAAGGGCAGTCAGGAACGCACAAGGCGGGGGTGTGCTGGCAGTTTAATGACGGCCAGTGTAAGTTTGGGGCCAATTGTAAATTTAAACACCTCTGCTCAAACTGCAATGGTGCCTCACACGGGGCATCAAAGTGTTTCAAGAAAGGGAAGTCCAAATCGGGTGGGGGTAATTCGCAAGGGGGAGACTCCAGTGAATCTGGAAAGGATGGTCCCATATCTAAATAGATAGGGTAAGAGCGGGGCTGTTGTATTCGGGTTTTAAGGAGGGTTTTCGCATTCCGGGTCCTCCGTTTGAAATCCCGTTTGTTTTAAAAAATTTGCGCTCTGCTTTGGGGCATTCGTCAGTTGTTTCAGAGAAGATCCGGAAAGAAGTTTCGTTGGGTCGCATGGCGGGCCCTTTCGTGTCCCCTCCTTTTCTGAATTTGGCCGTTTCCCCGTTGGGGGTGGTTCCGAAGAAGGAGCCCAATAAGTTTCGGCTCATTCAGCATTTGTCTTACCCACGTGGAAGGTCGGTTAACGACGGTATTGATCCGGAGATTTGTTCAGTGGTATACTCTTCATTTGACGAAGCGGCAAGTTGGGTCCGAAAATGTGGTCGCGGTGCCCTTATGGCTAAGACTGATGTTGAATCCGCTTTTCGTTTACTTCCGGTCCACCCAGAAAGCGTGAGGTTGTTGGGCTGTTTTTGGGAAGGCAGGTTTTTTGTAGATAGGTGTTTACCTATGGGTTGTTCATTGTCTTGCGCGTATTTCGAGGCTTTTAGTTCTTTTCTTGAGTGGGTTGTGTGCGACGTCTCTGGTTGTGATTCGGTGGTTCATTATTTGGACGATTTCTTGTGCATTGGCCCGGCGGATTCTTCACGTTGTCTCAGGATTTTGAAAGCGATTGAGTGGTTGGCGGATCGGTTCGGGGTTCCGCTGGCGCCCGAAAAAACTGAGTGCCCCAGTACGAGTTTGCGTTTTCTGGGGATCGTCATCGATACTGTTGAATGGGAATTTCGGTTGCCGGAGGACAAGCTAGAAGATTTGAGGTCTGAGGTGGTTTGTGCACGTCGGTTGCGTAAAATATCGTTGCGGGACCTTCAGTCGCTGTTGGGAAAGCTTAACTTAGCTTGTCGGGTGATGCCGATGGGTCGAGTTTTTTCACGTAGGCTGGCTAGCGCTACTTCGGGGGTTCGGGCTCCTCATCATTTTGTGAGATTGTCGGCGGAGTTCAGGGCCGATTTGGTGGTCTGGGAGTCCTTTTAGGAGGAGTACAATGGTCGTTCGTTGGTAATGGCTGATGTGGTTTGTAACGATGCTTTGGATTTGTTTACGGATGCGGCAGGTGGATTCGGTTTTGGTGCCTATTTTGGAGGGCAATGGTGTGCTGCTCAATGGCCCGCTGCTTGGGTTTCGGCGGGGTTGGTGCGTAACATCACGTTGTTGGAGATTTTTCCGATTCTGATGGCCGTACATTTGTGGGGTCAGGATTTTCGGAATCGACGCGTTCGTTTTAATTGCGACAACATGGGGGTTGTGAGCGCGATTAATGGTCTTACTGCATCGTCCCCTCCAGTGGTCAGAGTTTTGCAGAAGTTGGTGCTATCATGTTTGTCTTTGAATGCGCATGTGACTGCGACGCATGTGCCTGGAGTGAAGAACGAGATAGCTGACTGTCTTTCTCGCTTGCAGTGGAATCGTTTTCGTTCCTTGGCTCTGGAGGCAGAGTTCGAGGGTCTGATTTGTCCGGAGGAATTGTGGAGGGTGGCTTACGAGCCGCGGAGTCACTGATCGTATCGTCTTTGGCATCAAAAACCTGGGAGGCCTACCGGAATGTGTGGTGTATGTGGGAAGAAGTCCTTACGACTGGCCCCACCAGTGGGGTCAGGCTTGAGCAAGAGGGTCTGTTGTTGTCATGGTTGGGGCAGGGCGCAAGCGAAGGTTGGTCTCGTGCAAACGTGACACGTTTGTTGGCCGGATTGTCTTTCGGTTTTCGGTTGCGTGGGTACAGGGATTTGACGAAAACATTTTTGGTTAGACACGCGGTGAAAGGTTTTCACCGTTTCCGAGGGGGGGGGTGATTTAAGGCGGCCCGTGTCGTTTAATATGCTTGAGCAATTGGGACTGGTTCTGGGATCGGTATGCGCAGATGGTTATGAGGTTGCATTGTTTCATCTGGCTTTTTCCTTTGCATTTTTTGGGGCACTGCGGATTGGGGAACTCGTGTCTCACAATAAAGAGTCTGTGGGTGGGTTGTTAGCCAGGGATGTGGTTTTGACTTCTCAGGGCGTCGAGTTTTGGCTACGTAGGTCAAAAACGGACCAGTCTGGAAAAGGCCGTTGAGTTGTGTTGGGTGTTGTGTCTAGTTCCGGAATGTGCCCGATTCAGTGTTTGTGTAGATTTTGGGACCTTCGTCCCAGTCTGGGCGGATCTTTGTTGTGTCAAGCAGACGGTGGAAGTCTGTCTCGGTATCAGTTTGGCGCAGTGTTTAAGAAGTCAATTCGGTGTTTGGGGTTGGGTGATTCTAGGTTTGCTTCTCATTCTTTTCGGATTGGTGCGGCGACCGAGGCAGCTGAGCGTGGTTTGGGTCCCTCTTTCATACAGCGCATTGGCGGGTGGAGGTCTAATCGGCATCGTAGTTATGTTCGACCTTCAGGTGTGCAGGAAGTGGGCCAAGTTGGTGGGGTTCATGGGGTTGATTAAATGTTACAAAGGTTGGAGCGTTATCTTTTGCGATATGCTTTCTGTGAGTGTCGTTTTGTGTTTTAGGTACGGAACCGCTGCTGGTCTGGATATTTGGTCACTCCTTTGTTTACTGGGGAGCGGTGAGAGCCGATGTCAGGAACGACCGCAGACAATTGGGAATTTCCAGAACGGCGGTGGTGGTGCGGTGGATCGGTTTTAGGGGCCTGGTGTGGCGTTGGGTGTTGCCGGAAATTCATGAGTGTTCCGGTTGGACCGGGCACCGGATGTTCTCGTTATTCATGCTGGGGGTAACGATCTGGCTGTCCGTCCCTTCCGGGAATTGATCAAGGACATTAAGCAAGATTGCTTGCGGTTGTGGATAACCTATTGTGAAATCACGATTGTGTGGTCGGAAATTGTGCCACGGAGGCGTTGGCGGTCCATGAGATCGTTGGAAAAGGTCAACCGGGCCAGGATCAAGGTCAACAGAGCGGTGTCCGCTTTTATAGTTAAAAACGGGGGAGTTGCCGTGCGACACTTTGATTTGGAAAAGGGTTGAGGGCGATTACTGGTTGGCGGATGGGATTCACTTGAATGCAATGGGTTCTGATATTTGGGCTCTTGCCCTTCAGGAGGGTATAGAGAAGGCTGTCGCTTGGAGGGTTGTGGGTGTCTCGGGTCATTGAGGCGTTCAAAGGCCCCTCGTTGTGGCGGTTTTGGGGGAGGGGGGAGTCCTTGAAGTCGGTGGAAATTGGTTTTGGAGACTCTGTAGATAGGGTCCCTTTCGTGTAAAGGTATGCTGGTCGTGATCTGGTGAAAGGTGGATGGGGAGTTTTCCGTTGGAAGAGGGCGGATCTCCAAGGAGTTTGTGGACAACATCTATTGGTGTGCTGGTGCTCTCAAGCCTGTGGGGTAACGGCTGGGAGCAAATGGTCGGGGGTTGTTCACAATATTTTGGACTATTTCATCATGATCTTGTGGCTTCAAGGACATCTCCTTCCAGGGTTAAATTCATTGTACTCATGTTATTTATGATACAGTGTTTATTGTTTGTTTATTGTTATAATAAAAGGCTGCTGTGGCCATAAAATTCCAAAAAGAAATACCGGTGTCTGTGTATTAGTTGGCGCCGAGGTGGGGGTGGTCATTTTATGGTCAAGGTTGGGTTTTTTGGGGGTAAGGCAAGATGCTTGTTACCCCTTTACGAGGTAAATGCTTGACAATACCAACGTCAAGAAATGGCCAGAGTGAGCCTCCCGACCCCTGGAGGAGGCGTGGGCAGAGGCCATCATGACGGGGGGTTGGAAGTTAGTGAGGAAAGGGGAAGGGTTAAAGGGGAGTGGGAGCTGGGGGGTATTTAAGACAGGGTCTGGGGGTGCCCGCCCTCTGTTCCTGTTTTTCCCAGCTCCAGAACAGTCCCACCCTCCCTCCCTTTTTTCTTTTGGGGCTGTAGTGCGTGATTCTGATTCTATTTTGGGTCATGGCGGTTTTGGGGGAGGGGTGAGTCCTTGAAGTCGGTGGAAATTGGTTTTGGAGACTCTGTGGGTAGGGTCTCCTTCGTTTAAAGGTATGCTGGTCGTGATCTGGTGAAAGGTGGATGGGGACTTTTCCGTCTGAAGATGGCGGATCTCCAAGGAGTTTGTGGACAACATCTATTGGTGTGCTGGTGCTCCCGAGCCTGTGGGGTAATGGCTGGGAGCAAATGGTCGGGGGTTGTTCACAATATTTTCGACTATTTCACCATGATCTTGTGGCTTCAAGGACTTCTCCTTCCAGGGATAAATTCATTGTACTCATGTTATTTATGATACAGTGTTTATTGTTTGTTTATTGTTATAATAAAAGGCTGATGTGGCCATAAAATTCCAAAAAGTAATACCGGTGTCTGTGTATTAGTTGGCGCCGAGGTGGGAGTGGTCATTTTATGGTCACGGTGGGGTTTTTTGGGGGTAAGGCAAGATGCTTGTTACCCCTTTACGAGGTA
Source organism: Dendrobates tinctorius (assembly GCF_039654945.1). Lineage (NCBI taxonomy): Eukaryota > Metazoa > Chordata > Amphibia > Anura > Dendrobatidae > Dendrobates > Dendrobates tinctorius. The sequence goes on along the minus strand of NW_027361855.1, from coordinate 5,880,907 downwards.
AATGCTTGACAATACCAACGTCATGAGGATGTCAGAATATATAAATATGAAAAAAGCATATACAGAATGGGAGGAATAGGGCTAAGTGACAGCACATGTGAAAAAGACTTGGGTATACTAATAGATCACAGACTGAATATGAGTCAACAGTGTGATGCAGCAGCAAAAAAGGCAAATGCAATTCTAGGATGTATTAACAGAAGCATACAGTCTAGATCACGTGAAGTCATTATTTCCCTCTACTCCTCTTTGGTCAGACCTCATCTGGAATATTGTGTCCAGTTTTGGGCACCACATTTTAAAAAAGACATCAACAAACTGGAGCAAGTTCAGAAAAGAGCGACCAGAATGGTGACCTGTCTGCAAACCCTGTCTTATGAGGAAAGGTTGCAGGATTTGGGAATGTTTAGTTTGCAAAAGAGAAGACTGAGAGGAGACTTAATAGCTGTCTACAAATATCTAAAGGGCTGTCACATTGTAGAAGGATCAACTTTATTCTCATTTGCACAAGGAAAGACTAGAAGCAATGGGATGAAACTGAAGGGGAGGAGACACAGATTAGATATTAGAAAAAACTTTTTGACAGTTAGAGTGATCAATGAGTGGAACAGGCTGCCACGAGAAGTGGTGAGTTCTCCTTCAATGGAAGTCTTCAAACAGAGGCTGGACAGACATCTGACTGGGATGATTTAGCGAATCCTGCTTTGAGCAGGGGGTTGGACCAGATGGCCCAGGAGGTCCCTTCCAACTCTACGATTCTATGATTCTATGATATAAGCTTCTGGTTATATATTTGCACTAGTGAGGATATCAGAATGTATGGGCTTCTGGATATATATTTATACTAGTGAGGATATTAGAATGTATGGGCTTCTGGATATATATTTATACTAGTGAGGATATCAGAATGTATGAGCTTCTGGTTATATTTTTACACAAGTGAGGATATCAGAATGTATGGGCTTCTGGTTATATATTTATACTGATGAGGATATCAGAATGTATGGGCTTCTGGATATAAATTTATAGTATTGTGGATATCAGAATGTATGGACTTCTGGTTATATATTTACATTAGTGAGGGTATCAGAATGTATAGGCTTCTGGTTCTGTATTTATACTAGTGAGGATATCAGAATGCATGAGCTTCTGGTTATATATTTGCACTAGTGAGGATATCAGACTGTATTAGCTTCTGGTTATATATTTACACTAGTGCTTATATCAGAATGTATGGGCTTCTGAATATAAATTTATAGTAGTGAGGATATCAGAATGTATCGGCTTCTGGTAATATATTTATACTAGTGAGGATATCAGAATGTATGAGCGTCTGGTTATATATTTATACTAGTGAGGATATAAGAATGTATGTGTCACGGCCACGTGTGTCTGGACGCAGCGGTTACCGCAAGGCGAACCCATAACACACGTGACCCAGGATACAGCGCCTCCAGTGGCGAATTTAAATAATAATACGTGCAGATGGTTACACCGCCTCCACCTGGCGAATTTAGGAATTACACGTTATACATAAATTCTGGAAACCTTGCCTCCAGTAAGGCAAATTAAATAATAAGGGGGACCTGGGAAACATTAACAATGGTGGGCCCTGCAATAGGAAATGGGGACATGGGGACCTCCTGCACTCCCCTGAGCCAGTGTCCCTACACTCCTCACATTCCCTATACAGGCTCCGCACCTGTCGCCGCACGCGAACCTTAAACCCTTGCTCGCCCTGACCCTAAACCCTCACTAGGGAATTGGGCGGTGCGGAGACTAATCCCACCACTGCACTAATAACACACATGAGGGAAAGAGACAATACAGGGGGACACCACTTAGCTTTATGCTCTGTGCTTACGCTCCTGCAACAGAGCCCTCCACCTGCGTGCGTCTTCTCCTCCACCCGGATCCATCACCATAACAGGATCCTTCACCATAGTGCAGCCTTGGAGCAGAGTCCACCACCAGTTGCTGCTGCTTAGTAACAGAGTCCCAAAGAGGAGTTCAGCTTCTGCCACGAAGTCAAGCATGCTTGAGTCCAGCTCAGCAGCCAAGTCCCACATGGTGAGTGCCACTCTCCATAGTCGCCACTCCACCAGTCCATGCAGACACTTCCCGCTGACACCATCACTGCGACCCCACCACGCCATGCCAGCCCTTCATCCAGACACCATAGCTGACACACGTCCCCCCTGGCTAAGCTGCACAGGACTCTTCCTCAGCTCCATCCTTCCACCAGGCTCTCACCAACTCAGAATCAATGAAAGAATGAATCAATATCACCAGCAGTGATTGCACACCCTGAGACTCATTTATAGAGCCCCACACCTGATTCCTAATTACGTGCACATTAAACTGAAGCCTAAGGTGATACCACTAACCACCACCGGGGACAGTCAAGTCACTTTGGCAACTTGCCAAAAGGAAAAAAAGTTCACTCTGTGCTTTTAAAACTGTCAGATCAAACTCAGATCATGACAGTACCCCCTCCTTAATGAGGGGCCTCTGGACCCTCAAGACCACTCCTCATTAGGGAAACACCTACAACGGGGACACCCAGATCCTGAGTTCACCCCACCACTACCTGAATTCAGGTTTATGACAAACACACCGCTGGTATTGGCAAAAAAGTTCATTTTGGAGGCACCACTCATCTCCACAGCGCCGACCTGGGGAACGAGTTTATGTATGTGTATGTTTGTTTGTTATGAGCTGATCAGGCTCCACAACACACTTCCACAAGATGTTTTTTGGTGGCACCCATACACGCTCGTTCACACACAGGTCCGGACCTGAATGTTTATTGCACACATTCATTTGTCATATATTTGGTGAACTCCTTCTGGACACGACAACAGAGGCGTCCCCCTGCTGTCACCACACTCACTCTCCCGCTATTCACCAAGGGACACCACCCTCCAACCCTTTCATCACGAGGTCTGCGCCTCCCCGGGTTGGTTAATGGCGAGAGTTGAGATTTGTCCCTACTCCCCCGCAGCACACCTGCCGCTCACACCTGTAGGAGAAGGGACAGGGATATGGAGAAAATATACACTCGCTGGTCGCCTTCCTCCAAACGACCAGGAGGGGCGGCTTCTTCGGTGGTATAGAAGATTTGGCGTGAGCCCCGCAGACTATACACCAGTCTACTCACTACAGGGACATACCCCTTCACCTCGGGGAACCCCAGACAGCACCATGGGGATCACCAACTCCACCCACCTGTCTGGTTACGTCCGCCTGAATGAACAAGTCCTGCTCCCCAGCAGCGACTCAAGGGGCTTTTGCCAGACCCGCAATTTGCCAAAGCCGCCATTTTGATTTCCTGGTTACCTGAGCAGAGGCCCCAGACCGTGATAACTGCTGCTGCAGCGGCTCTAAACACCTTGCCGCTCCCCACTCACCTCAGTGAGGCCCGGCAGCAATTACTCAGCGGTCTCCACATGGCCAAAGCTCACCAGAGAAAAAAAAACTGTAAGGCTGGTGATAATGTCACGGCCACGTGTGTCTGGACGCAGCGGTTACTGCAAGGCGAACCCATAACACACGTGACCCAGGATACACCGCCTCCACCTGGCGAATTTAGGAATTACACGTTATACATAAATTCTGGAAACCTCGCCTCCAGTAAGGCAAATTAAATAATAAGGGGGACCTGGGAAACATTAACAATGGTGGGCCCTGCAATAGGAAATGGGGACATGGGGACCTCCTGCACTCCCCTGAGCCAGTGTCCCTACACTCCTCACATTCCCTATACAGGCTCCGCACCTGTTGCCGCACGCGAACCTTAAACCCTTGCTCGCCCTGACCCTAAATCCTCACTAGGGAATTGGGCGGTGCGGAGACTAATCCCACCACTGCACTAATAACACACATGAGGGAAAGAGACAATACAGGGGGACACCACTTAGCTTTATGCTCTGTGCTTACGCTCCTGCAACAGAGCCCTCCACCTGCGTGCGTCTTCTCCTCCACCCGGATCCATCACCATAACAGGATCCTTCACCATAGTGCAGCCTTGGAGCAGAGTCCACCACCAGTTGCTGCTGCTTAGTAACAGAGTCCCAAAGAGGAGTTCAGCTTCTGCCACGAAGTCAAGCATGCTTGAGTCCAGCTCAGCAGCCAAGTCCCACATGGTGAGTGCCACTCTCCATAGTCGCCACTCCACCAGTCCATGCAGACACTTCCCGCTGACACCATCACTGCGACCCCACCACGCCATGCCAGCCCTTCGTCCAGACACCATAGCTGACACACGTCCCCCCTGGCTAAGCTGCACAGGACTCTTCCTCAGCTCCATCCTTCCACCAGGCTCTCACCAACTCAGAATCAATGAAAGAATGAATCAATATCACCAGCAGTGATTGCACACCCTGAGACTCATTTATAGAGCCCCACACCTGATTCCTAATTACGTGCACATTAAACTGAAGCCTAAGGTGATACCACTAACCACCACCGAGGACAGTCAAGTCACTTTTGCAACTTGCCAAAAGGAAAAAAGTTCATTCTGTGCTTTTAAAACTGTCAGATCAAACTCAGATCATGACAGTATGGGCTTCTGAAAATAAATTTATAGTATTGTGGATATCAGAATGTATGGGCTTCTGGCTATGTATTTACATTAGTGAGGATATCAGAAAGTATGGGCTTCTGGTTATATATTTACACTAGTGAGGATATCAGAATGTATGGGCTTCTGGATATATATTTATACTATTGAAGATATCAGAATGTATGGCTTCTGGTTACATATTTACACTAGTGAGGATATCAGAATGTATGGGCTTCTGGATATATGTTTATATTAGTGAGGATATCAGAATGTATGGGCTTCTGGTTATATATTTACACTAGTGAGGATATCAGAATGTATGGGCTTCTGGATATATATTTATACTATTGAAGATATCAGAATGTATGGCTTCTGGTTATATATTTATACTAGTGAGGATATCAGAATGTATGGGCTTCTGGTTATATATTTATACTAGTGAGGATATCAGAATATATGAGCTTCTGGTTATATATTTGCACTAGTGAGGATATCAGAATGTATGGGCTTCTGGTTATATATTTATACTAGTGAGGATATCAGAATATATGGGCTTCTGGATATATATTTATACTAGTGAGGATATCAGAATGTATGAGATGATGGTTATATATTTACACAAGTGAGGATATCAGAATGTATTAGCTTCTGGTTATATATTTACACTAGTGCTTATATCAGAATGTATGGGCTTCTGAATATAAATTTATAGTAGTGAGGATATCAGAATGCATCAGCTTCTGGTAATATATTTATACTAGTGAGGATATCAGAATGTATGAGCTTCTGGTTATATATTTATACTAGTGAGGATATCAGAATGTATGGGCTTCTGAAAATAAATTTATAGTATTGTGGATAGCAGAATGTATGGGCTTCTGGCTATGTATTTACACTAGTGAGGATATCAGAAAGTATGGGCTTCTGGTTATATATTTACACTAGTGAGGATATCAGAAAGTATGGGCTTCTGGTTATATATTTACACTAGTGAGGATATCCGAATGTATGGGCTATTAGTTCTATATTTACACTAGTGAGGATATCAGAATGTATGGGATTCTAGTTCTATATTACCACTAGTGAGGATATCAGAAAGTATGGGCTTCTGGTTATATTGGTTATATATTTACACTAGTAAGGATATCAGAAAGTATGGGCTTCTGGTTATATTGGTTATATATTTACACTAGTGAGGATATCAGAATGTATGGGCTTCTGGTTATATATTTACACTAGTGAGGATATCAGAATGTATGGGCTTCTGGATATATATTTATACTAGTGAGGATATCAGAATGTATGAGCTTCTGGTTATATATTTGCTCTAGTGAGGATATCAGAATGTATGGGATTCTGGTTATATATTTATACTAGTGAGGAAATCAGAATGTATGGGTTTCTGGTTATATATTTATACTAGTGAGGATATCAGAATGTATGGGCTTCTGGTTATATATTTATACTAATGAGGATATCATAATGTATAGGCTTCTGAATATAAATTTATAGTATTGTGGATATCAGAATGTATGGGCTTCTGGTTATATATTTACACTAGTGAGGATATCAGAATGTATGGGCTTCTGGTTATATATTTACACTAGTGAGGATATCAGAATGTGTGGGCTTCTGGATATATATTTATACTAGTGAGGATATCAGAATGTATGGGCTTCTGGTTATATATTTACACTAGTGAGGATATCAGAATGTATGGGCTTCTGGATATATATTTATACTATTGAAGATATCAGAATGTATGGCTTCTGGTTATATATTTATACTAGTGAGGATATCAGAATGTATGGGCTTCTGGTTATATATTTATACTAGTGAGGATATCAGAATGTATGGGCTTCTGGTTATATATTTACAACAGTGACGATATCAGAATGTATGGGCTTCTAGTTCTATATTTAAACTAGTGAGGATATCAGAATGCATGATATTCTGGTTATATATTTACTCTAGAGAGGATATCAGAACGTATGGGCTTCTAGTTCTATATTTACACTAGTGAGGATATCAGAAAGTATGGGCTTCTGGTTATATATTTACACTAGTGAGGATATCAGAAAGTATGGGCTTCTGTTTATATATTAACACTAGTGAGGATATCAGAATGTATGGGCATATGGTTATATATTTACACTAGTGAGGATATCAGAAAGTATGGGCTTCTGGTTCTATATTTACACTAGTGACGATATCAGAATGTATGGGCTTCTGGATATATATTTATAACTAGTGAGGATATCAGTATGTATGAGCTTCAGGTTATATATTTACTCTAGAGAGGATATCAGAATGTATGGGCTTCTAGTTCTATATTTACACTAGTGAGGATATCAGAAAGTATGGGCTTCTGGTTATATATTTACACTAGTGAGGATATCAGAAAGTATGGGCTTCTGGTTATATATTTACACTAGTGAGGATATCAGAAAGTATGGGCTTCTGTTTATATATTTGCACTAGTGAGGATATCAGAATGTATGAGCTTCTGGTTATATATTTACACTAGAGAGGATATCAGAATATATGGGCTTCTAGTTCTATATTTACACTAGTGAGGATATCAGAAAGTATGGACTTCTGGTTATACAGTATATTTACACTAGTGAGGATATCAGAAAGTATGTGCTTCTGTTTATATATTTGCACTAGTGAGGATATCAGAATGTATGGGCTTCTGGTTATATATTTACACTAGTGAGGATATCAGAATGTATGGGCTTCTGGATATATATTTATACTAGTGAAGATATCAGAATGTATGGGCTTCTGGTTATATATTTACACTAGTGAGGATATCAGAATGTATGGGCTTCTGGATATATATTCATACTAGTGAGGATATCAGAATGTATGGGCTTCTGGTTATATATTTACACTAGCGAGGATATCAGAATGTATGGGCTTCTAGTTCTATATTTACACTAGTGAGGATATCAGAAAGTATGGGCTTCTGTTTATATATTTGCACTTGTGAGTTTATCATAATGTATGAGCTTCTGGTTATATATTTACACTAGAGAGGATATCAGAATGTATGGGCTTCTAGTTCTATATTTACACTAGTGAGGATATCAGATTGTATGGGCTTCTGGATATATATTTATACTAGTGAAAATATCAGAACGTATGGGCTTCTAGTTATATATTTACACTAGTGAGGATATCAGAATGTATGGGCTTCTGGATATATATTCAAACTAGTGAGGATATCAGAATGTATGAGCTTCTGTTTATATTTTTACACTAGAGAGGATATCAGAATGTATGGGCTTCTAGTTCTATATTTACACTAGTGAGGATATCAGAAAGTATGGGCTTCTGGTTATATATTTACACTAGTGAGGATATCAGAAAGTATGGGCTTATGGTTATATATTTGCACTAGTGAGCATATCAGAATGTATGAGCTTCTGGTTATATATTTACACTAGTGAAGATATCAGAATGTATGGGCTTCTGGATATATATTTATACTAGTGAAGATATCAGAATGTATGGGCTTCTGGTTATATATTTATACTGATGAGGTATCAGAATGTATGGGCTTCTGGATATAAATTTATAGTATTGTGGATATCACAATGTATGGGCTTCTGGTTATATATTTACATTAGTGAGGGTATCAGAATGTATAGGCTTCTGGTTCTGTATTTATACTAGTGAGGATATCAGAATGTATGAGCTTCTGGTGATATACTGTATTTGCACTTGTGAGGATACCAGACTGTATTAGCTTCTGGTTATATATTTACAGTAGAGTTTATATCAGAATGTATGGGCTTCTGAATATAAATTTATAGTAGTGAGGATATCAGAATGTATCGGTTTCTGGTAATATATTTATACTAGTGAGGATATCAGAATGTATGAGCTTCTAGTTATATTTTTATACTAGTGAGGATATCAGAATGTATGGGCTTCTAGTTCTATACAGTCATATGTAAAAGTTTGGGCACCTCTATTAATGATAACCTTTTTTCTTTATAACAATTTTGTTTTTTGCAACAGCTATTTCAGTTTCATATATCTAATAACTGATGGACGCAGTTATATTTCTGGATTCAAGTGAGGTTTATTGTAGTAACAGAAAATGGGCAATCTGCATTTTAATAAAATTTGACCGGTGCAAAAGTATGGGCACCTCAACATAAAAGTGACATTAATATTTTGTTGATCCTCCTTTTGCAAAAATAACAGCCTCTAGTCGCTTCCTGTAGCTATTAATGAGTTCCTGGATCCTGGATGAAGGTATTTGTGACCATTCCTGTTTACAAAACAATTCCAGTTCAGTTAAGTTTGATGGTCGCCGAGTATGCACAGCCCGCTTCAAATCATCCCACAGATGTTCAATGATATTCTGGTCTGGGGACTGGGATGGCCATTCCAGAACATTGTAATTGTTCCTCTGCATGAATGCCTGAGTAGATTTGGAGCGGTGTTTTGGATCATTGTCTTGCTGAATTATCCATCCCCTGTGTAACTTCAACTTTGTCACTGATTCTTGCACATTATTGTCAAGAATCTGCTGATACTGAGTTGAATCCATGCGACCCTCAACTTTAACAAGATTCCCGGTGCCGACATTGGCCACACAGCCCCAATGCATGATGGAACCTCCACCAAATTTTACTGTGGATAGCAAGTGTTTTTCTTGGAATGCTGTGTTTTTTAGCCTCCATGCATAACGCCTTTTTGTATGACCAAACAACTCAATCTTTGTTTCATCAGTCCACAGGACCTTCTTCCAAAATGTAACTGGCTTGTCCAAATGTGCTTTTGCATACCTCAGGCGACTCTGTTTGTGGCGTGCTTGCAGAAACGGCTTCTTTTGCATCTCTCCCATACAGCTTCTCCTTGTGCAAAGTGCGCTGTATTGTTGACCGATGCACAGTGACACCATCTGCAGCAAGATGATGCTGCAGGTCTTTGGAGGTGGTCTGTTGATTGTCCTTGACTGTTCTCACCATTCTTCTTCTGTGCCTTTCTGATATCTTTCTTGGCCTGCCACTTCTGGGCTTAACAAGAACTGTACCTGTGTTCTTCCATTTCCTTCCCATGTTCCTCACAGTGGAAACTGACAGGTTAAATCTCTGAGACAACTTTTTGTATCCTTCCCCTGAAAAGCTATGTTGAATAATCTTTGTTTTCAGATCATTTGTGTCATGATCTGAAGTGATCTGACAGTTTTAAATCACTGGGTGAACTTTTTTTACTTTGGAAAGTTCCAAGGTGTCTTGACTGTCCCCGGTGGTGGTTTTGATATTGCACTTTAGGTTTTGTGCACTTAATCATGTATCCGGTGTTACACCCTATAAAGGTGTGCTTAGAGGTGTGCAATCACTGCCTGTGATATTGTGAGTTTGTGTTCACTCTGTTTTTGGAGAGCCTGGAGGAATGATGGAGCTGGTGAGGAGTCCTGTGCAGCTTAGCCAGGGGGGACGTGTTGCAGCTATGGTGTCTGGACGAAGGGCTGGCATGGCGTGGTGGGGTCGCAGTGATGGAGTCAGCGGGAAGTGTCTGCATGGTCTGGTGGAGTGGCTACTATGGAGAGTGGCACTCACCATGTGGGACTTGGCCGCTGAGCTGGACTCAAGCATGCTTGACTTCGTGGCAGAAGCTGAACACTTCCTTGGGACTCTGGTACTAAGCAGCTGCAACTGGTGTTGGACTCTGCTCCAAGGCTGCACTAAGGTGAAGGATCCTGTTATGGTGATGGATCCGGGTGGAGGAGAAGACGCACGCAGGTGGTGGGCTCTGTTGCTAGGAGCGCACGCAACAGAGCAAAGCTAAGTGGTGTTGCCCCTGTATTGTCTCTTTCCTCATGTGTGTTATTAGTGCAGTGGTGGGATTAGTCTCCGCACTGACCCATTCCCTAGTGAGGGTTTAGGGTCAGGGTGAACAAGGGCGTTAAGGTACGCGTGCGGCGCCCGGTGCGAAACCGGCATAGGGAATGTTAGGAGTGCAGGGACACTGGCTCAGGGGAGCTCAGGAGGTCTCCGATTCCCTTTTCCCTATAGCAGGGCCCACCATTGTTAATGTTTCCCAGGTCCCCCTTATTATTTAAATGCGCCTTACTGGAGGCGGTGTTTCCAGATATTGTATGTATAACGTGTAATTCCTAAATTCGCCAGGTGGAGGCGGCGTATCCACCTGCACGTTTTTATTATTTAAATGCGCCCCACTGGAGGCGGTGTATCCAGGGTCACGTGTGTTATGGGTCCGCCTTGCGGAAACATCTGCGTCCTGACACACGTGACCATGACATTTTGAGAGTTGTTTTGAGGAGCCCATGATGCCACTCTTCATAGGAGAATCAAATAGGAGAACTACTTGCAAGTGGCCACCTTAAATACCTTTTCTCATGATTTAATACACCTGGCTATGAAGTTCAAAGCTCAATGAGGTTACAAAACCAATTTAGTGCTTCAGGAAGTCAGTAAAAAGTAGTTAGGAGTGTTCAAATCAAGAAAATGATAAGGGTGCCCATACTTTTGCACCGGTCAAATTTTGTGTAAATGCAGATTGCACATTTTCTGTAAGTACAATAAACCTCATTTGAATCCAGAAATATAACTGAGTCCATCAGTTATTAGATATGTGAAACTGAAACAGCTGTTGCAAAAACCAAAATTGTTATAAAGAAAAAAGGTTAACATTAATAGGGGGTGCCCAAACTTTTACATATGACTGTATTTACACTAGTGAGGATATCAGAATGTATGGGCTTCTAGTTCTATATTTACACTATAGAGGATATCAGAATGTATGTGCGTCTAGTTCTATATTTACACTAGTGAGCATATCAAAAAGTATGGGCTTCTGGTTATATATTTACACTAGTGAGGATATCAGAATGTATGGGCTTTTGGTTATATATTTACACTAGTGAGGATATCAGAATGTATGGGCTTCTGGATATATATTTATACTAGTGAGGATATCAGAATGTATGAGCTTCTGGTTATATATTTGCTCTAGTGAGGATATCAGAATGTATTGGATTCTGGTTATATATTTATACTAGTGAGGATATCAGAATGTATGAGCTTCTGGTTATATATTTACACAAGTGAGGATATAAGAATGTATGGGCTTCTGGTTATATATTTATACTAATGAGGATATCATAATGTATGGGCTTCTGAATATAAATTTATAGCATTGTAGATATCAGAATGTATGGGCTTCTGGTTATATATTTACACTAGTGAGTAGAGTTGAGCGAAACGGGTTGAAAAAATTCAAAAGTCGCCGACTTTTGGCAAAGTCGGGTTTCATGAAACGAAACCCAACCCTAGGATGAGGTCGGCCACGAGGTCGGCGACTTACGCGCCAAAGTCGCGTTTCAAAAGTTTGTTTTGCGCTCTTTTTCAGCCAATCAGGATCCACGGACACTGTGGGCAACGTGATGACATAGGCACGGGTCACCACCATCTTTCAGAAGGGCATGCAAGTGATTGGCTTGCTTTGGTGGGCGTCACAGGGGGTATAAAAGGGCGTGCACGCCGACCGCCATCTTACTTCTGCCGATCTTAGCATAGGGAGAGGTTGCTGCTGATTCTGTAGGGAGAGCGTTAGGCAGGGAAGAAGACAAAAAAACTGCTTCTGCTGCTAGCGATTTGGCCTGCACAACACACCAGTCACTGTGCGTGCAGTGCAAGGGGAGGCTATATAGTGGTGTATCAGTGGTGTTGGTTGTTGGGCTGCCTTCTAAGGCTTCCTGACAGGCTGGCATTGGTGTTTACCCACTGCTCCGCAAACTGCTTTTTTAAAAGCAATCCAATCTCCCTTATCCTCTAGTCACTTTGGTCACAGCTGTGCCATCGAGCCTGTCACATAGCGCTCAGATATTCATTGGGCCTCACACAATCCAAAAGTGTCCAGTGTCCAAAAGTGTGTGCAGACATTCAAAATCTCACTTATCCTCTAGTCACTTAGGTCACAGCTGTGCCATCGAGCCTGTCACATAGCGCTGAGATATCAGTGGGCCTCACACAATCCAAAAGTGTCCAGTGTCCAAAAGTGTGTGCAGATATTCAAAATCTCCCTTATCCTCTAGTCACTTTTGTCACAGCAGTGCCATCGAGCCTGTCACATAGCGCTCAGATATCAGTGGGCCTCACACAATCCAAAAGTGTCCAGTGTCCAAAAGTGTGTGCAGATATTCAAAATCTCCCTTATCCTCTAGTCACTTTTGTCACAGCAGTGCCATCGAGCCTGTCACATAGCGCTGAGATATCAGTGGGCCTCACACAATCCAAAAGTGTCCAGTGTCCAAAAGTGTGTGCAGATATTCAAAATCTCCCTTATCCTCTAGTCACTTAGGTCACAGCAGTGCCATCGAGCCTGTCACATAGCGCTGAGATAACAGTGGGCCTCACACAATCCAAAAGTGTCCACTGTCCAAAAGTGTGTGCAGATATTCAACATCTCCCTTATCCTCTAGTCACTTTTGTCACAGCAGTGCCATCGAGCCTGTCACATAGCGCTGAGATATCAGTGGGCCTCACACAATCCAAAAGTGTCCAGTGTCCAAAAGTGTGTGCAGATATTCAAAATCTCCCTTATCCTCTAGTCACTTTTGTCACAGCAGTGCCATCGAGCCTGTCACATAGCGCTGAGATATCAGTGGGCCTCACACAATCCAAAAGTGTCCACTGTCCAAAAGTGTGTGCAGATATTCAAAATCTCTCTTATCCTCTAGTCACTTTTGTCACAGCAGTGCCATCGAGCCTGTCACATAGCGCTGAGATAACAGTGGGCCTCACACAATCCAAAAGTGTCCACTGTCCAAAAGTGTGTGCAGATATTCAAAATCTCCCTTATCCTCTAGTCACTTTTGTCACAGCAGTGCCATCGAGCCTGTCACATAGCGCTGAGATATCAGTGGGCCTCACACAATCCAAAAGTGTCCAGTGTCCAAAAGTGTGTGCAGATATTCAAAATCTCCCTTATCCTCTAGTCACTTTTGTCACAGCAGTGCCATCGAGCCTGTCACATAGCGTTGAGATATCAGTGGGCATCACACAATCCAAAAGTGTCCACTGTCCAAAAGTGTGTGCAGATATTCAAAATCTCCCTTATCCTCTAGTCACTTTTGTCACAGCAGTGCCATCGAGCCTGTCACATAGCGCTGAGATATCAGTGGGCCTCACACAATCCAAAGGTGTCCACTGTCCAAAAGTGTGTGCAGATATTCAAAATCTTCCCTGTCCTATAGACACCTTGTACCTTGTTTTACATTACTATATAGTTTGTTGGATTTTGTCTACATTTCTACCAAAAATGAGGAAGGCTGGTGGAAGAGGCCGTGGAATTGGGCGGGGGTTGGCAGCTGGTAATGATGGTGTTGGTGGTGGATCTGATGGTAGTGGCAAGAGCAAAATAGGACCGAATGCAGGAGGTGCTGACCCTGCGTCATCGTCTGGCTACATAAGACCTCGAACGCTTAGTTTTCTAGGAGTTGGCAAACCGCTTTTAAAGCCAGAGCATCAGGAAAAAGTTTTGTCTTACATTGCTGACTCAGCCTCCAGCTCTATCGCCTCCTCTTCTTCAGTTGTAAAAAGTAAAAACACTGAGTCGTCATTGGAGGCTCATGTTCATGGACCACACCTTTCCTTGTGTCCTTCACCCCAACCAAGATTGAAGGATGACGCAGGCCATACTACTGATTACTCCATGGAGCTGTTTTCACATACCATGCCTGGATTATCAAGTGAAATGGTGAATTACCCAGGCCAAGATGAATCTGACATGGAGTGCACTGATGCACAGCCGCTGATGGATGATTCTGCTGGTACATTCACTCAGAGCACTACATTGTCCTCGCAGTGTACAGAGCCAGATTCTGACCCTGATGAGACTCAGGTGCCCCTTCCCGCACACTATACCACCATACACGGTGACACAGAGGAAGGTGCACATGACATAGAAGAGGAGGTGATGGATGACCCAGTTGTTGACCCAGATTGGCATCCATTGGGGGAAGAGGGTGCTGCTTCCAATAGCTCAGATGAGGAGCATCCACAGCAGACATCGACATCGCAACAGCTGTTATCTGGCAGGCCCGGAGCACTCCAAAGACAGGTTCCAAACATCAAAAGAGTTGCTGGACAGCTTGTCCAGAGGGTCAAAAGATCACAGCGTGCTAGGCCGCAAAATGTCTGCCAAAGTAGGAAGAGTGCAGTGTGGCACTTTTTTGAACAAAATCCTCATGATCAGGCCAAGGTTATCTGTAAGAAGTGCGCAAAGACCTTTAGCCGAGGGAAAAATCTGAAAAATTTGAATACCAGTTGCATGCTTAGACATTTAACCAGCATGCACTTGCAAGCATGGACACAACACCAAACCTCAAGTGCCACATGTGCAACTGATCACAACGAAGGTAGTCAGCAACGCTACATTGTTTCCCCCACTGTAAGCCCACCGGTTAGCACAGCAGCAAATGTTGAGGTGTCGTTGCAAGACCACAGCAGTCAGGGAATCCCACTGTTATATCAACGAAAGACTGATTCTAGGCCATCAGAAAGAACACCAACTCCATCACCATCATCAACCCTCTCTCAGTCCGCCCTGTCCACCGCTACTTCCACCATATGCAGCTCTCAAGTCCAGCTCACCCTCCCAGACACTATGAGTAGGTCAAGAAAGTACTCAGTCTCTCATCCGCGTACACTGGGTTTGAACGCCCACATTGCCAAACTAATCTCGTTTGAGATGATGCCCTTTCGGTTGGTGGAAAGCACAGCTTTCCGCGAACTCATGGCCTATGCAGTACCACGCTATGACCTACCCAGTCGCCACTTCTTCTCTTGCAAAGCCATCCCAGCCCTCCACCATCATGTGAAAGACCGCATTGTCCATGCACTCAAGCAGTCAGTGAGCGGAAAGGTGCACCTCACAACTGATGCATGGTCCAGTCGGCATGGCCAGGGCCGTTACGTGTCCATCACTGCGCACTGGGTTAATGTGGTGGATGCAGGGTCCACAGGGGACAGCGGTGGTGGGACAGTGCTGCCTAGCCCACGGTATAGGAAACAGTTGGCTGTAGGCGTTCGACCCTCCTCCTCCTCCTCCTCCTCCTCCAGAAGCGAAAGCTCGTCCACAGAGCGCAGTCGTACGAGCACTCCATCTGCAGCTGCCACTGTTGCACACGATGTGTCCCCCTATCGAGCAGCTAGTGGAAAGCGTCAGCAGGCTGTGTTGCAGATGATGTGTTTGGGCGACAGACACACCGCCGAGGTGCTGACCGAGTACTTGAAGCGACAAACTGAGTCATGGCTGGGCAGTGTACATCTTGAGGCAGGCAAGGTAGTTAGTGATAACGGCCGTAATTTTGTGGCAGCCATAGCCCTTTCAAAACTCAGCCACATACCTTGCTTGGCTCACACCTTGAACCTGGTGGTGCAGTGCTTCCTCAAAAATTATCCAGAGTTAACAGCCCTGCTCCAGAAGGTGCGAAGACTGTGCGCGCACATCCGCCGGTCGCCTGTACACTCCGTTCGTATGCAGAAGCTGCAGCGATTGCTCCACCTTCCCAACCACCGCCTCATTATCGACATTGCAACAAGGTGGAACTCCACCCTGCACATGGTGGAGCGGCTGTGCGAGCAGAGGCAGGCCATAATGCATTTGTGGGAGGATACACGGCCAGGCACTTTGAGAGCAGACATGGAGTTGACAGGTGTGCAGTGGTGGAAGCTGAAAGACCTTTGTAAAGTCCTTCAGTGTTTTGAGGAATGCACACGGCTGGTAAGCGCAGACAACGCCATCCTAAGCATGAGCATCCCACTTATGCGTCTGCTCATGCAAACTTTGACGCACCTTAAGGAGCAGGCGTCTGCAGCCAATGTTGATGAGGAGGAAGAGGAGGAGGGAATCCTTGATGACATTCAGCCATTGTCTGCTCAGGGACCTCTCCTGGACGAGGTGGAGGAAGAAGAGGAGGAGGAGGATGATGATGGGGATGATTACTTAGGGGAGGAGGATGCATCTCGTGGGGCAAGTGAAAATGTTGGCGTGGCAAGGTCTGGTACAGGGTTTGTGCGTGACTGGAGGGATGTGGATTTGCCAGAAAGTGCTCCTCCACCCAGCACTCGCAGTGCATCATTGACACCGGGAACATTGGCCCACATGTCAGATTATGCCTTGCGGATCCTAAAAAGGGACCCCCGCATTGCCAAAATGATGAACGATGACGACTACTGGTTGGCCAGCATCCTGGATCCACGCTATAAAGGCAAATTACAATACATCATGCCACAGGATAACCTTGACCTAATATTGGCTAATAAACAAGCAACTCTGGTAAATCAGTTGCTTGAGGCATTCCCAGCACACAGCAGCGGTGATGGTTCTCACACGAGCCGTACGGGCCGGGGGCAGCTTGGCAGAGGTGTTCGTGGTGCACACAGCAGAAGTGGCGTTGGAGACAGGGGTTTCATGACAATGTTGTGGACTGATTTTTCAAATACCGCTCACACAACTGGTAATACTGCATCGATGGAAAGTGACAGGAGACAGCAGTTGTCAACTATGGTTACAAACTACTTTTCCTCCCATATCGATGTTCTCCCACACAGGTCATTCCCCTTTGACTATTGGGCCGCTAAACTGGACACCTGGCCTGAATTGGCCCAATATGCCTTACAGGAGCTCGCTTGCCCAGCTGCAAGTGTGCTATCGGAAAGAGTCTTCAGTGCAGCTGGATCAATCCTGACAGAAAAAAGGACCCGTCTGTCAACCCAAAATGTGGATGATCTAACCTTCATTAAAATGAACCACGCATGGGTTTCCAAGGATTTTGTCCCACCTTCCCCTGATGACACATAGGGTGACAGAAAAATGGCTTGCTTTGGTCCACCTCTTCCTGGTACTTCACCTATTTTGCCTTTTGCATCAGCTGAATGTCCAACATCAACATATGCCACTTTCTAAAACTCCCTAACTGTGCTGCCTCTCCCCCCATGGCCGGGGTCACCACCTAGCGCACGACACCGTGCGAGTGCCGTTGCCCTGGACAGGTGGGTAGGCCGACTCTTGGGCGCGGGCACTGGCACAGGGTCCCTCATAGTGCAATCAAGTGTCTCTGACGGTGGTGGTGCACACCCGCCGTCAGACACACCGCTGTACTATGAGGGGCCCAGTGCCAGTACCGACGCCCACGAGTGGGCCCCCCTTGCTTGGGCAGGGCCCCAGCATTTGCAATCTTTACCTCTCCCTGCTCCTCCGCTGTGTAATCTGGGCCGTCAAATCCATACTGTGCCTGACACCGTCTGAGCCTGCCTCCTGATGTATAGACATATATTTTGAATGTGTACGCTATCCATACATGTTATCCGGGGATACGGTACCCTTTCTAACCTTTGTGCAATCACGTGCAATCCATACTGGGCCTAACACCGTCTGAGCCTGCCTCATGCTGTATAGACATATATTTTGAATGTGTACGCTATCCATACATGTTATCCGGTGATACGGTACCCTTTCTAACCTTTGTGCAATCACGTGCAATCCATACTGGGCCTAACACCGTCTGAGCCTGCCTCCTGAGACATATATTTTGAATGTGTACGCTATCCATACATGTTATCCGGTGATACGGTACCCTTTCTAACCTTTGTGCAATCACGTGCAATCCATACTGGGCCTAACACCGTCTGAGCCTGCCTCATGCTGTATAGACATATATTTTGAATGTGTACGCTATCCATACATGTTATCCGGGGATACGGTACCCTTTCTAACCTTTGTGCAATCACGTGCAATCCATACTGGGCCTAACACCGTCTGAGCCTGCCTCATGCTGTATAGACATATATTTTGAATGTGTACGCTATCCATACATGTTATCCGGTGATACGGTACCCTTTCTAACCTTTGTGCAATCACGTGCAATCCATACTGGGCCTAACACCGTCTGAGCCTGCCTCCTGAGACATATATTTTGAATGTGTACGCTATCCATACATGTTATCTGGGGATACGGTACCCTTTCTCACCTTTGTGCAATCACGTGTAATCAATACTGGGCGTGAGAACGGCTGGCGAGCTGTTAAGCAAGCTACAGCACCTGTCCAGACAAGTACAGGGATTCCCTAGCGAGGAGACTTATTTGATTGTTTTCAATGTTGGGACAGCAATTTTTGGGGAGCACTATACTCTGGAGAATGATAGATGGGGCCCACCATACACTGGAACATTCCAAAGGTGGACATCAGACACTGGAGCAGCATTTAAAGGGCCCATTATACACTAGAGCATTAGAAATGGGGCCCATTATGTTTGGAGCATTATTTGGGCCCATAAGACAGTGGAGCTTCATCCATGGGGACCAACATATACTGTAGCATTATGTGGAGCTCATCATATACTGTTTCAAACATTATATGGGACCAATGATTCTGTATGGAGAAATAGATGGGCCTCGTCATGAGATGTAAAAAGTGAGGTATTTTTCATTGGACTATACCGCTATTTCTCTGCCGTATCGGAGCATGATGAGTTGTGGTATGTGTTAAAGGGGCGCTCTTTCGCCCAGGGCACATGAAAACCTGGAGCCAGCCCTCCCCCCCCACAGTTTGTAGCCAAATAACCCCCATTTTTCAGTGCGTAACTTGTATTATGAAGTTAATTAAGGTTGACAAGCTTAAGAAAGAAGAATTGATGCTTTTGGCATTCAAATGGGCACTGTAGGTGTGTTTCCTGTCCTCCTCTCACTGCCGACTTTTATTCCCCATTGACTTACATTGGGTTTCGTGTTTCGGGACGACCCCGACTTTTCCCTATAATCGGACGATCTTGCTCGACCCGACTTTTGGAAAAGTTGGGTTTCACGAAACGAAACGCGACCCTAAAAAACCAAAAGTCGCTCAACTCTACTAGTGAGGATATCAGAATGTATGGGCTTCTGGTTATATATTTATACTAGTGAGGATATCAGAATGTATGGGCTTCTGGATATATATTTGAACTAGTGAGGATATCAGAATGTATGGGCTTCTGGTTATATATTTACACTAGTGACGATATCAGAATGTATGGGCTTCTAGTTCTATATTTACACTAGTGAGGATATCAGAATGTATGGGCTTCTGGATATATATTTATACTAGTGAGGATATCAGAATGTATGGGCTTCTGGTTATATATTTACACTAGTGAGGATATCAGAATGTATGGGCATCTGGTTATATATTTACTCTAGTGAGGATATCAGAAAGTATGGGCTTCTGGTTCTATATTTATACTAGTGAGGATTTCAGAATGTATGAGCCTCTGGTTATATAGTTACTCTAGAGAGGATAACAGAATGTATGGGCTTCTAGTTCTATATTTACACTAGTGAGGATATCAGAAAGTATGGGCTTCTGGTTATATATTTACACTAGTGAGGATATCAGAAAGTATGGGCTTCTGTTTATATATTTGCACTAGTGAGGATATCAGAATATATGGGCTTCTGGATATATATTTATACTAGAGAGGATATCAGAATGTATGAGCTTCTGGTTATATATTTATACTAGTGAGGATATCAGAAAGTATGGGTTTCTGGTTATATATTTATACTAGTGAGGATATCAGAATCTATGAGCTTCTGGTTATATATTTACACTAGTGAGGATATCAGAAAGTATGGGCTTCGGTTATGTATATGCACTAGTGAGGATATCAGAATATATGTGCTTCTGGTGATATATTTACACTAGTCAGGATATCAGAATGTATGGGCTTCTGGATATATATTTACACTATTGAAGATATCAGAATGTATGGTCTTCTAGTTCTATATTTACACTAGTGAGGATATCAGAATGTATGGGCTTCTGGTTATATATTTACACTAGTGAGGATATCAGAAAGTATGGGCTTCTGGTTATATATTTGCACTAGTGAGTATATCAGAATGTATGGGCTTCTGGATATATATTTATACTAGTGAGGATATCAGAAAGTATGGGATTCTGGTTATATATTTACACAAGTGAGGATATCAGAATGTATGGGCTTCTGGATATATATTTATACTAGTGAGGATATCAGAATGTATGGGCTTCTGGTTATATATTTACACTAGTGAGGATATCAGAATGTATGGGCTTCTAGTTATATATTTACACTAGTGAGGATATCAGAAAGTATGGGCTTCTGGATATATGTTTATACTAGTGAGGATATCAGAATGTATGAGCTTCTGGTTATATATTTACACTAGAGAGGATATCAGAATGTATGGGCTTCTAGTTATATATTTACACTATTGAGGATATCACAAAGTATGGGCTTTTGGTTATATGTTTGCACTTGTGAGGATATCAGAATGTATGGGCTTCTGGTTATATATTTACACTAGTGAAGATATAAGAATGTATGTGCTTCTGGTTATATATTTACACTAGTGAGGATATCAGAATGTATGGGCTTCTGCATATATATTTATACTAGTGAAGATATCAGAATGTATGGGCTTCTGGTTATATATTTATACTCATGAGGATATCAGAATGTATGGGCTTCTGGATATAAATTTATAGTATTGTGGATATCACAATGTATGGGCTTCTGGTTATATATTTACATTAGTGAGGGTATCAGAATGTATAGGCTTCTGGTTCTGTATTTATACTAGTGAGGATATCAGAATGTATGAGCTTCTGGTTATATATTTGCACTAGTGAGGATATCAGACTGTATTAGGCTACTTTCACACATCAGGTTTTCGGCGTCAGGCGCGATCCGGCGTCGTGCCGGAACGCCGGATCCGGCAAATGTTTTGTAAAACCTGATGTGCCGGATCCGGTTTTCTGTCGGATCCGTCTTGTTCTTGACAGACAAAACCGGATCCGTCTCATCCGGTTCATCCGTTTTTCTATCCGTTTTTCGACGGTTTACGCCGGATCCGGTTTTTAAAATTGACCCTTGTGGCCTTCCGAACGGGATTCGCTACTGGAAAACTATATATAGCGTGTTCCTACAGCCCTTCTTTGACAGGTTGTAGAGGAGAAAGTGCAGGTTGGAGAGAAGAGCAAGTTACTGGCGAAGATGGATGTTGTCATTGGAAATATTTTGAAGAATTTTTCGGATTTTATAGCGGAGGCGAATCGTTTGAGGGTGATTGTTCTGGAGAAGGAGAGAGCGAGACAGCAGCGCATCAGGCATCGTAGACGACGTTTGTGGATCCACCCCATCACAGCCAAGAGAATGACGCGTGGGGTCTATTCTACACTCTGCATGGACCTTCGACGAAACCCGGATACATTTTTTAGATATGTTCGGATGAAAATGGAGAATTTTGATTACTTGGTGAAGCGCATTGCACACCTCATAAGAAAAGCGGACACCTATTGCCGCTTCTCTGTTTCACCCGCAGAGCGTCTGATGGTGACTTTAAGGTAAGCCACATTTATTGGATGTGATCGCATCAGAGCACACTTTCACTGCAATCTTGTTGGTGGTAGTTTGTATCTCCAAGTGTTATAGCTGAGTTTTGGTATGTAATGCTGTGATTTAAAACTAATTTATTGTTTTTTAATTCCCCACAGATTTCTTGCAACTGGAGAATCCCTTTCGTCACTGCATTTCCAGTACAGACTCGGGATTTCCACCATATCTGGAATAGTGAAGTACACATGCCGTGCACTGTGGGACTCCTTAGCTGAAGAGTTTTTACCAGAGCCCACAACAGAGAGGTGGATTGAAATTGCTGACAAGTTTCAACAGATATGTCAGTTTCCCAACTGCTTGGGTGCTGTGGACGGGAAACATATCCGCATTGTAAAGCCAGCCGGATCGGGATCGGAATATTTCAATTACAAGAAATATTTTTAAATTGTCCTCATGGCCATCGCTGACGCGGAATACAAATTTATTGCTGTTGATATTGGGGCCTATGGCCGCTCCAATGACTCTCAAGTTTTCAAACTGTCTGCCATGGGGCGTAAACTGTATGGAAACACCTTCCAGTTCCCACCACCTAGACCGCTGCTGCAAACATCTGGTCCACCTATGCCATTTGTCTGTGTAGGGGATGAAGCCTTCCAGCTGTCAGAACACCTTTTGAAACCGTACTCTAGCAGAGGATTGACAAGACCAAAACGCATTTTTAATTACCGCCTCACAAGAGCAAGAAGAATGGTTGAATGTACCTTTGGTATTCTGACAGCCAAATGACGGGTCCTATTGACTGCGATCAACCTCAAGACAGAAACT
This sequence comes from Dendrobates tinctorius, assembly GCF_039654945.1. Taxonomy (NCBI): domain Eukaryota; kingdom Metazoa; phylum Chordata; class Amphibia; order Anura; family Dendrobatidae; genus Dendrobates; species Dendrobates tinctorius. The sequence continues at coordinate 5,858,112 of NW_027361855.1, read as the reverse complement.
GTTGACGAGGTGATCAAAGCTTGCGTGGTACTCCACAATTTTGTTATCTGCAAGGAACCCATTTCCATTGAGGACACCTCTGAAGAAACCACCTTGCAAGATTACCATGACATTACCACTAGAAGTTCTGTGACGGTTTCAGTAATGAGGGACAATTTTGCACTATACTTTATGTCACCTCAAGGCAGAGTACACTGGCAGGATGACAGAGTGTGAAAGATTTGTGCCCTAACCAAACTTGTGTACCTTCTGTACCAACAGTATATACCTTTGCCAACCAAAGTTGGCTATCTTGTCATGGTCTCTATTTTTAGCTTTAGGCCACAGGTGTGTACCTGGTTGTGTTTTATGCAAAGTATTTCACCTTTTAACAAAAGTTGTGTACATTGTTAGGAAATCACCAACAATAAACACAACTTTTTAGGTGAAATACTTTGCTTCAAACACAACCAGGAACACAACTGTGGCAAAAAGCTAAAATTTACCCACAGTTATATACCTGGTTTTGAATACCTTTTTACCTTTTAAATACCCTGTATTTAACCTTTTTTTAAAACATATTTCGCCGCAGAAAGAAATGACAGACAACCAGTGTAAACAATAATTTAACTTTTATTTAAAATATTTTTTTTTGTAAACTGTTTTTAAAGTTAAAAAAACTTTTTTAATAAAGGTTTGAAACCAACTGGGCATTTTTATTACAAAACACATCATAAATCTGTGTAGTGTGGGGTGGAAATACTGCTGGAGGGGCTGCGGGACACTTCGACAATGCGAGTGTGGAGAGAGGACTGGGATCGTGGTGGGGAAGGAACAGTCAGAGGTGATGGTGTGGAAAAAGCTACAGAATGGGTGGACATGTGGGAGGCAGAAGAGGTGGTGGGCGGTGGAGTGGAGGGTTGGGCAGGGACTGTAGGAGCAGATGATGTTGATGGAAAGTTGTATGGGGAAGGAGTTTGGTACGGGGAAGGAGTTTGGTATGGGGAAGAAGTTTGGTACGGGGCAGGTTGCTGGAAGTGGGGAGATGTCTGGTACTGGGGAGGTTGCTGGTACTGGGGAGGTTGCTGGTACTGGGGATGTTGCTGGTATGTAATAGGAGGGGGAGGATGGAAAGTGGCTGGAGGGGGTGCAGATGTAATAGGAGGGGGAGGATGGAAAGTGGCTGGAGGGGGTGCAGGTGGAGGAACTACAGTGGTGGGAGGTGGAGGTTGGGAGGTAACCTGCTGTAGAGCACCGTGGCACGAATGCATTACATGCATCTGCTGGGTAGGAGATAGTGTTGCCATGCGCTCCACAACAGACCTGAAAAAGGTGTGGTTTGGCGAAGATCTTGCTTCTGAATGCATAGTTTGCAGAAGTGTCTTCACCTCCAGAATGCTGGAGTTGATTTGCTGAAAGCCTGCGGAGATTTGCTCTGACAAGACTTTTAGACAGTTCTGGAAAGATGCATTCAGATGCAAGAACTCTGGCGCATAACTCTTTTCCTGACCCCTCTGCCGCTGCCGCCCAGTACCCGCAGGTGTACTAGAGGTGGCAGGGGCAGAAGGGTGGGGTAAAGGGAAAGCGATCTCCTCACCAGCAGCTTCATGTAATGTAGGCGGCCACGATGCTCCTGTGCTGGTGGATGGGACAGATGGGTCGAATGTGTGGGAAGGCTGGGAAGGTGCAGATGTACCGGGGCGGTCGAAGTGTCCCTCGGTGCCGGTCTCCTCAGGGATCGCCTCAGAAGGGTCCAATCGTGCAGGCTCCCGAGTGCTGCTCACCGTGCTGTGGAATAAAGAGAAAAAAAACAATTAAAATAGTGACATGGTATGGCCCTGGCTGAAAAAAAAAAGTTACATCTAAACATTTTTTTGTCACATGTGGTGTGTAATATTTACCTTCTGGTGAGCATTGTTTCCCGGAGGAATGACAGGGCTCGTGCGTACTTGTACTTGCTCCTGCGTCCTCCAGATCCACTCGGGGCCCGCATCTCTTTATTGAACTCCTTCTTGAAATGATCCCTCACAGACCGCCACTGCTTCACAATTCTCTCCCCTGAAACGAGAAAGGACAAAGTGGTTAGTATACAACATCAGTGTTTCCCAAACTCCAGTCCTCATGGTCCCCAGGGGTCATGTTTTCAGGATTTCCAAAGTAAATAGAAATCCTGAACACATGATCCGTGGGGACCACGAGGATTGGAGTTTGGGAAACACTGGTTTAAATCAAGCAACCGGTACTGTATATACTTACGCTCTTTAATCTGGGCCCGAGCTTCGAGGTCCTCCCAGCGGTCCACAAGGAGCGAACAGATTTCCTCCCAGAGTCGTCGGGTAACGATAAGGTCAGCGTGGCGGCGGTCAGCCATATTCCAGAGCGGCTCCCTTTCTCTGACGAGATCGATGAGGTGGTCCACATCGATTCCTCCATCCTCACCGTCAGAGTCGGGAGCACGCTGTGAAGGCTGTTAAAGAAAAAGACAAAAATAACATAATTAGCCTCCACAAAAGAAATGAAATAAAAAGTGCAAAAAAAAAAGCAAAAATATTTATACTTACACGCTGGTGACCGCCGCGTTGCTGTCGCCGACGACCCTGGGAGGCACTGCGAGGACCTCTTGGCTGAGCACCAGATTGGGAAGACTAGAGAAGAAAACAAAAAATGTTATGTCTTTGGATGTAGGCATTTGTTTGCTGTGTGTGGTCTGCAGAACATTGTTTTCTATGTGTTGTGTGTAGTGTGATGTTGTGTTTCTGCGTTTGATGCAAAAAACTTACCAATTGTGAGCCCACTCCAAGTGTCTGTCCACCCCTTCCTTCTTCTTCTGGGAGCTCCTCTTCATCTTGTGATTCCTGTTTTGAAATAAAAGGCAATGAATAGACATATATTACAGAGATGATGGATTTTGGAAATAAAAACTTACTGTCAAACGCTGACGATGCGAGGGAGGGCTCCCAGAAGAAGATGTGCTGTCTTCCTGATGGCCAGACTCCATGGCTGTGGGTGGTGTTCCTGCTGCTGCCATTGCTGCTGCTGCTGCATCTATTGGGCGGCTGTTGAATAAAGAGAAACAAAGGGCCAATGAATATCTTGATATTCCATAGCCCTAGTTTGGAGGAATGGGGGATTTGATAATTACCGTCTCTCATCTGCTGCTGGACTCCCCTCCCGTTGTTCAGCATGCTGCTCCATTTGGGGTGGTGCTGATGGTGCTGCTGCAGATGTCTGCTGCCTTCTCCTGCTCCTGGTTCTTGGCCTGGGTGGCATGTTGGGTGTGGCTGAGGGTCCCACTGTCTTGCTTTTATATATGTCTTGTGGGCAGAGCTACTGAGCATGCTCAGACCAAAAAAACCGGATCCGGCCAACGGATCCGGCTGTCGCCGGATCAGGCGCATTGCGGCGCTCATAGGCTTTTTTGCCGGAGACAAAAAAGTTACAGTAGCCGTTTTTTCCAGACGCCGGATCGCGTCACATTGCCGGATCCGGCGAAAATCGGATGAAACGCATGGCCATCCGGCTCGATCTGGCTCTAATGCAAGTCAATGGGGGGGAAACCGGATCCGACATTGCATTTCGCCGGATCCGGTTTCTGTCAAAAGCGCCGAATCGCGCCTGACGTCGAAAACCTGATGTGTGAAAGAGGCCTTAGCTTCTGGTTATATATTTACACTAGTGTTTATATCAGAATGTATGGGCTTCTGAATATAAATTTATAGTAGTGAGGATATCAGAATGTATCGGCTTCTGGTTATATATTTATACTAGTGAGGATATCAGAATGTATGGGCTTCTGAAAATAAATTTATAGTATTGTGGATATCAGAATGTATGGGCTTCTGACTATGTATTTACACTAATGAGGATATCAGAATGTATGGGCTTCTAGTTCTATATTAACACTAGTGAGGATATCAGAATGTATGGGCTTCTAGTTCTATATTTACACTAGTGAGGATATCAGAAAGTATGGGCTTCTAGTTATATTGGTTATATATTTACACTAGTGAGGATATCAGAAAGTATGGGCTTCTGGTTATATATTTGCACTAGTGAGGATATCAGAAAGTATGGGCTTCTGGTTCTATATTTATACTAGTGACCATATCAGAATGTATGGGCTTTTGGATATATATTTATACTAGTGAGGATATCAGAATGTATGAGCTTCTGGTTATATATTTACACTAGAGACGATATCAGAATGTATGTGCTTCTAGGTCAATATTTACATTAGTGAGCATATCAGAAAGTATGGGCTTCTGGTTATATATTTACACTAGTGAGGATATCAGAATGTATGGGCTTTTGGATATATATTTATACTAGTGAGGATATCAGAATGTATGAGCTTCTGGTTATATATTTGCTCTAGTGAGGATATCAGAATGTATGGGATTCTGGTTATATATTTATACTAGTGAGGATATCAGAATGTATGGGTTTCTGGTTATATATTTATACTAGTGAGGATATCAGAATGTGTGAGCTTCTGGTTATATATTTACACAAGTGAGGATATCAGAATGTATGGGCTTCTGGTTTTATATTTATACTAATGAGGATATCATAATGTATGTGCTTCTGAATATAAATTTATAGTATTGTGGATATCAGAATGTATGGGCTTCTGGTTATATATTTACACTAGTGAGGATATCAGAATGTATGGGCTTCTGGTTATATATTTACACTAGTGAGGATATCAGAATGTATGGGCTTCTGGATATATATTTATACTAGTGAGGATATCAGAATGTATGGGCTTCTGGTTATATATTTACACTAGTGATGATATCAGAATGTATGGGCTTCTAGTTCTATATTTACACTAGTGAGGATATCAGAATGTATGTGCTTCTGGATATATATTTATACTAGTGAGGATATCATAATGTATGGGCTTCTGAATATAAGTTTATAATATTGTGGATATCAGAATGTATGGGCTTCTGGATATATATTTATTCTAGTGAAGATATCAGAATGTATGGGCTTCTGGTTATATATTTACACTAGTGAGGATATCAGAATGTATGGGCTTCTGGATATATATTTATACTAGTGAGGATATCAGAATGTATGGGCTTCTGGTTATATATTTACACTAGCGAGGATATCAGAATGTATGGGCTTCTAGTTCTATATTTACACTAGTGAGGATATCAGAAAGTATGGGCTTCTGTTTATATATTTGCACTAGTGAGGATATCAGAATGTATGAGCTTCTGGTTATATATTTACACTAGAGAGGATATCAGAATGTATGGGCTTCTAGTTCTATATTTACACTAGTGAGGATATCAGAAAGTATGGGCTTCTGGTTATATATTTACACTGGTGAGGATATCAGAATGTATGGGCTTCTGGATATATATTTATACTAGTGAAGATATCAGAATGTATGGGCTTCTGGTTATATATTTACACTAGTGAGGATATCAGATTGTATGGGCTTCTGGATATATATTTATACTAGTGAAGATGTCAGAACGTATGGGCTTCTGGTTATATATTTACACTAGTGAGGATATCAGAATATATGGGCTTCTGGATATATATTCATACTAGTGAGGATATCAGAATGTATGTGCTTCTGGATATATATTTATACTAATGAGGATATCAGAATGTATGGGCTTCTGGTTATATACTTACACTAGAGAGGATATCAGAATGTATGGGCATCTGGTTCTATATTTACACTAGTGAGGATATCAGAAAGTATGGGCTTCTGGTTATATTGGTTATATATTTACACTAGTGAGGATATCAGAAAGTATGGGCTTCTGGTTATATATTTGCACTAGTGAGGATATCAGAAAGTATGGGCTTCTGGTTCTATATTTATACTAGTGACCATATCAGAATTTATGGGCTTTTGGATATATATTTATACTAGTGAGGATATCAGAATGTATGAGCTTCTGGTTATATATTTAGACAAGAGAGGATATCAGAATGTATGTGCTTCTAGGTCAATATTTACATTAGTGAGCATATCAGAAAGTATGTGCTTCTGCTTATATATTTACATTAGTGAGAATATCAGAATGTATGGGCTTCTGTTTATATATTTACACTAGTGAGGATATCAGAATGTATGGGCTTCTGGATATATATTTATACTAGTGAGCATATCAGAATGTATGGGCTTCTGGATATATATTTATACTAGTGAGTATATCAGAATGTATGGGCTTCTGGTTATATACTTACACTAGAGAGGATATCAGAATGTATAGGCATCTGGTTCTATATTTACACTAGTGAGGATATCAGAAAGTATGGGCTTCTGGTTATATATTTACACTAGTGAGGATATCAGAAAGTATGGGCTTCTGATTATATATTTGCACTAGTGAGGATATCAGAATGTATGGGCTTCTGGTTATATATTTACACTAGTGAGGATATCAGAATGTATGGGCTTCTGGATATATATTTATACTAGTGAAGATATCAGAATGTATGGGATTCTGGTTATATATTTACACTGGTGAGGATATCAGAATGTATGGGCTTCTGGATATATATTTATAATAGTGAGGATATCAGAATGTATGGGCTTCTGGTTATATATTTACACTAGCGAGGATATCAGAATGTATGGGCTTCTAGTTCTATATTTACACTAGTGAGGATATCAGAAAGTATGGGCTTCTGTTTATATATTTGCCCTAGTGAGGACATCAGAATGTATGAGCTTCTGGTTATATATTTACACAAGAGAGGATATCAGAATGTATGGGCTTCTAGTTCTATATTTACACTAGTGAGGATATCAGAAAGTATGGGCTTCTGGTTATATATTTACACTAGTGAGGATATCAGAATGTATGGGCTTCTGGATATATATTTATACTAGTGAAGATATCAGAATGTATGGGCTTCTGGTTATATATTTACACTAGTGAGGATATCAGATTGTATGGGCTTCTGGATATATATTTATACTAGTGAAGATATCAGAACGTATGGGATTCTGGTTATATATTTACACTAGTGAGGATATCAGAATGTATGGGCTTCTGGATATATATTCATACTAGTGAGGATATCAGAATGTATGAGCTTCTGGTTATATATTTACACAAGAGAGGATATCAGAATGTATGGGCTTCCAGTTCTATATTTACACTAGAGAGGATATCAGAAAGTATGGGCTTCTGGTTATATATTTACCCTAGTGAGGATATCAGAAAGTATGGGCTTCTGGTTATATGTTTGCACTTGTGAGGATATCAGAATGTATGGGCTTCTGGTTATATATTTACACTAGTGAAGATATAAGAATGTATGTGCTTCTGGTTATATATTTACACTAGTGAGGATATCAGAATGTATGGGCTTCTGGATATATATTTATACTAGTGAAGATATCAGAATGTATGGGCTTCTGGTTATATATTTATACTCATGAGGATATCAGAATGTATGGGCTTCTGGATATAAATTTATAGTATTGTGGATATCACAATGTATGGGCTTCTGGTTATATATTTGCACTAGTGAGGATATCAGACTGTATTAGCTTCTGGTTATATATTTACACTAGTGTTTATTTCAGAATGTATGGGCTTCTGAATATAAATTTATAGTAGTGAGGATATCAGAATGTATCGGCTTCTGGTTATATATTTATACTAGTGAGGATATCAGAATGTATGGGCTTCTGAAAATAAATTTATAGTATTGTGGATATCAGAATGTATGGGCTTCTGGCTATTTATTTACACTAATGAGGATATCAGAGAGTATGGGCTTCTGGTTATATTGGTTATATATTTACACTAGTGAGGATATCAGAAAGTATGGGCTTCTAGTTATATTGGTTATATATTTACACTAGTGAGGATATCAGAAAGTATGGGCTTCTGGTTATATATTTGCACTAGTGAGGATATCAGAAAGTATGGGCTTCTGGTTCTATATTTATAATAGTGAGGATATCAGAATGTATGAACTTCTGGTTATATATTTACACTAGAGACGATATCAGAATGTATGTGCTTCTAGGTCAATATTTACATTAGTGAGCATATCAGAAAGTATGGGCTTCTGGTTATATATTTACACTAGTGAGGATATCAGATTGTATGGGCTTCTGGTTATATATTTACACTAGTGAGGATATCAGAATGTATGGGCTTCTGGATATATATTTATACTAGTGAGGATATCAGAATGTATGAGCTTCTGGTTATATATTTGCTCTAGTGAGGATATCAGAATGTATGGGATTCTGGTTATATATTTATACTAGTGAGGATATCAGAATGTATGTGTTTCTGGTTATATATTTATACTAGTGAGGATATCAGAATGTATGAGCTTCTGGTTATAAATTTACACAAGTGAGGATATCAGAATGTATGGGATTCTGGTTATATATTTATACTAATGAGGATATCATAATGTATGGGCTTCTGAATATAAATTTATAGTATTGTGGATATCAGAATGTATGGGCTTCTGGTTATATATTTACACTAGTGAGGATATCAGAATGTATGGGCTTCTGGATATATATTTATACTAGTGAGGATATCAGAATGTATGGGCTTCTGGTTATATATTTACACTAGTGATGATATCAGAATGTATGGGCTTCTAGTTCTATATTAACACTAGTGAGGATATCAGAATGTATGTGCTTCTGGATATATATTATACTAGTGAGGATATCAGAATGTATGGGCTTCTGGTTATATACTTACACTAGAGAGGATATCAGAATGTATGGGCTTCTGGTTCTATATTTACACTAGTGAGGATATCAGAAAGTATGGGCTTCTGGTTATGAATTTACACTAGTGAGGATATCAGAAAGTATTGGCTTCTGTTTATATATTTGCACTAGTGAGGAAATCAGAATGTATGGGCTTCTGGTTATATATTTACACTAGTGAGGATATCAGAATGTATGGGCTTCTGGATATTTATTTATACTAGTGAGGATATCAGAATGTATGGGCTTCTGGTTATATATTTACACTAGCGAGGATATCAGAATGTATGGGCTTCTAGTTCTATATTTACACTAGTGAGGATATCAGAAAGTATGGGCTTCTGTTTATATATTTGCACTAGTGAGGATATCAGAATGTATTAGCTTCTGGTTATATATTTACACTAGAGAGGATATCAGAATGTATGGGCTTCTAGTTCTATATTTACACTAGTGAGGATATCAGAAAGTATGGGCTTCTGTTTATATAGTTACACTAGTGAGGATATCAGAATGTATGGGCTTCTGGATATATATTTATACTAGTGAAGATATCAGAATGTATTGGCTTCTGGTTATATATTTACACTAGTGAGGATATCAGATTGTATGGGCTTCTGGATATATATTTATACTAGTGAAGATGTCGGAACGTATGGGCTTCTGGTTATATATTTACACTAGTGAGGATATCAGAATGTATGGGCTTCTGGATATATATTCATACTAGTGAGGATATCAGAATGTATGTGCTTCTGGATATATATTTATACTAGTGAGGATATCAGAATGTATGGGCTTCTGGTTAAATACTTACACTAGAGAGGATATCAGAATGTATGGGCATCTGGTTCTATATTTACACTAGTGAGGATATCAGAAAATATGGGCTTCTGGTTATATTGGTTATATATTTACAATAGTGAGGATATCAGAAAGTATGGGCTTCTGGTTATATATTTGCACTAGTGAGGATATCAGAAAGTATGGGCTTCTGGTTCTATATTTATACTAGTGACCATATCAGAATGTATGGGCTTTTGGATATACATTTATACTAGTGAGGATATCAGAATGTATGAGCTTCTGGTTATATATTTACACTAGAGAGGATATCAGAATGTATTTGCTTCTAGGTCAATATTTAAATTAGTGAGCAAATCAGAAAGTATGGGCTTCTGGTTATATATTTACACTAGTGAGGATATCAGAATGTATGGGCTTCTGGTTATATATTTACACTAGTGAGGATATCAGAATGTATGGGCTTCTGGATATATATTTATACTAGTGAGGATATCAGAATGTATGGGCTTCTAGTTCTATATTTACACTAGTGAGCATATCAGAATGTATGTGCTTCTGGATATATATTTATACTAGTGAGGATATCAGAATGTATGGGCTTCTGGTTATATACTTACACTAGAGAGGATATCAGAATGTATGGGCATCTGGTTCTATATTTACACTAGTGAGGATATCAGAAAGTATGGGCTTCTGGTTATATATTTACACTAGTGAGGATATCCGAAAGTATGGGCTTCTGTTTATATATTTGCACTAGTGAGGATATCAGAATGTATGGGCTTCTGGTTATATATGTACAATAGTTAGGATATCAGAATGTATGGGCTTCTGGTTATATATTTACACTAGTGAGGATATCAGATTGTATGGGCTTCTGGATATATATTTATACTAGTGAAGATGTCGGAACGTATGGGCTTCTGGTTATATATTTACACTAGTGAGGATATCAGAATGTATGGGCTTCTGGATATATATTCATACTAGTGAGGATATCAGAATGTATGTGCTTCTGGATATATATTTATACTAGTGAGGATATCAGAATGTATGGGCTTCTGGTTAAATACTTACACTAGAGAGGATATCAGAATGTATGGGCATCTGGTTCTATATTTACACTAGTGAGGATATCAGAAAATATGGGCTTCTGGTTATATTGGTTATATATTTACAATAGTGAGGATATCAGAAAGTATGGGCTTCTGGTTATATATTTGCACTAGTGAGGATATCAGAAAGTATGGGCTTCTGGTTCTATATTTATACTAGTGACCATATCAGAATGTATGGGCTTTTGGATATATATTTATACTAGTGAGGATATCAGAATGTATGAGCTTCTGGTTATATATTTACACTAGAGAGGATATCAGAATGTATGTGCTTCTAGGTCAATATTTAAATTAGTGAGCAAATCAGAAAGTATGGGCTTCTGGTTATATATTTACACTAGTGAGGATATCAGAATGTATGGGCTTCTGGTTATATATTTACACTAGTGAGGATATCAGAATGTATGGGCTTCTGGATATATATTTATACTAGTGAGGATATCAGAATGTATGGGCTTCTAGTTCTATATTTACACTATTGAGCATATCAGAATGTATGTGCTTTTGGATATATATTTATACTAGTGAGGATATCAGAATGTATGGGCTTCTGGTTATATACTTACACTAGAGAGGATATCAGAATGTATGGGCATCTGGTTCTATATTTACACTAATGAGGATATCAGAAAGTATGGGCTTCTGGTTATATATTTACACTAGTGAGGATATCCGAAAGTATGGGCTTCTGTTTATATATTTGCACTAGTGAGGATATCAGAATGTATGGGCTTCTGGTTATATATTTACAATAGTGAGGATATCAGAATGTATGGGCTTCTGGATATATATTTATACTAGTGAAGATATCAGAATGTATGGGATTCTGGTTATATATTTACACTAGTGAGGATATCAGAATGTATGGACTTCTGGATATATATTTATACTAGTGAGGATATCAGAATGTATGGGCTTCTGGATATATATTTACACTAGCGAGGATATCAGAATGTATGGGCTTCTAGTTCTATATTTACACTAGTGAGGATATCAGAAAGTATGGGCTTCTGAATATAAATTTATAGTATTGTGGATATCAGAATGTATTAGCTTCTGGTTATATATTTACACTAGAGAGGATATCAGAATGTATGGGCTTCTAGTTCTATATTTACACTAGTGAGGATAACAGAAAGTATGGGCTTCTGGTTATATATTTACACTAGTGAGGATATCAGAATGTATGGGCTTCTGGATATATATTTATACTAGTGAAGATATCAGAATGTATGGGCTTCTGGTGATATATTTACACTAGTGAGGATATCATATTTTATGGGCTTCTGGATATATATTTATACTAGTGAAGATATCAGAACGTATGGGCTTCTGGTTATATATTTACACTAGTGAGGATATCAGAATGTATGAGGTTCTGGTTGTATATTTACACTAGAGTGGATATCAGAATGTATGGGCTTCTAGTTCTATATTTACACTAGTGAGGATACCAGAAAGTAGGGGCTTCTGGTTACATATTTACACTAGTGAGGATATCAGAAAGTATGTGCTTCTGGTTATATATTTGTGCTAGTGAGCATATCAGAATGTTGAGCTTCTGGTTATATATTTACACTAGTGAAGATATCAGAATGTATGGGCTTCTGGATATACAGTATATTTATACTAGTGAAGATATCAGAATGTATGGGCTTCTGGTTATATATTTATACTGATGAGGATATCAGAATGTATGGGCTTCTGGATATAAATTTATAGTATTGTGGATATCACAATGTATGGGCTTCTGGTTATATATTTACATTAGTGAGGGTATCAGAATGTATAGGCTTCTGGTTCTGTATTTATACTAGTGAGGATATCAGAATGTATGAGCTTCTGGTTATATATTTGCAACAGTGAGGATATCAGACTGTATTAGCTTCTGGTTATATATATACAGTAGTGTTTATATCAGAATGTATGAGCTTCTGGTTATATTTTTATACTAGTGAGGATATCAGAATGTATGGGCTTCTAGTTCTATATTTACACTAGTGAGGATATCAGAATGTATGGGCATCTAGTTCTATATTTACACTAGTGAGGATATCAGAAAGTATGGGCTTCTGTTTATATTGGTTATATATTTACACTAGTGAGGATATCAGAAAGTATGGGCTTCTGGTTATATATTTGCACTAGTGAGGATATCAGAATGTATGGGCTTCTGAAAATAAATTTATAGTATTGTGGATATCAGAATGTATGGGCTTCTGGCTATTTATTTACACTAATGAGGATATCAGAGAGTATGGGCTTCTGGTTATATTGGTTATATATTTACACTAGTGAGGATATCAGAAAGTATGGGCTTCTAGTTATATTGGTTATATATTTACACTAGTGAGGATATCAGAAAGTATGGGCTTCTGGTTATATATTTGCACTAGTGAGGATATCAGAAAGTATGGGCTTCTGGTTCTATATTTATAATAGTGAGGATATCAGAATGTATGAACTTCTGGTTATATATTTACACTAGAGACGATATCAGAATGTATGTGCTTCTAGGTCAATATTTACATTAGTGAGCATATCAGAAAGTATGGGCTTCTGGTTATATATTTACACTAGTGAGGATATCAGATTGTATGGGCTTCTGGTTATATATTTACACTAGTGAGGATATCAGAATGTATGGGCTTCTGGATATATATTTATACTAGTGAGGATATCAGAATGTATGAGCTTCTGGTTATATATTTGCTCTAGTGAGGATATCAGAATGTATGGGATTCTGGTTATATATTTATACTAGTGAGGATATCAGAATGTATGTGTTTCTGGTTATATATTTATACTAGTGAGGATATCAGAATGTATGAGCTTCTGGTTATAAATTTACACAAGTGAGGATATCAGAATGTATGGGATTCTGGTTATATATTTATACTAATGAGGATATCATAATGTATGGGCTTCTGAATATAAATTTATAGTATTGTGGATATCAGAATGTATGGGCTTCTGGTTATATATTTACACTAGTGAGGATATCAGAATGTATGGGCTTCTGGATATATATTTATACTAGTGAGGATATCAGAATGTATGGGCTTCTGGTTATATATTTACACTAGTGATGATATCAGAATGTATGGGCTTCTAGTTCTATATTAACACTAGTGAGGATATCAGAATGTATGTGCTTCTGGATATATATTATACTAGTGAGGATATCAGAATGTATGGGCTTCTGGTTATATACTTACACTAGAGAGGATATTAGAATGTATGGGCTTCTGGTTCTATATTTACACTAGTGAGGATATCAGAAAGTATGGGCTTCTGGTTATGAATTTACACTAGTGAGGATATCAGAAAGTATGGGCTTCTGTTTATATATTTGCACTAGTGAGGAAATCAGAATGTATGGGCTTCTGGTTATATATTTACACTAGTGAGGATATCAGAATGTATGGGCTTCTGGATATTTATTTATACTAGTGAGGATATCAGAATGTATGGGCTTCTGGTTATATATTTACACTAGCGAGGATATCAGAATGTATGGGCTTCTAGTTCTATATTTACACTAGTGAGGATATCAGAAAGTATGGGCTTCTGTTTATATATTTGCACTAGTGAGGATATCAGAATGTATTAGCTTCTGGTTATATATTTACACTAGAGAGGATATCAGAATGTATGGGCTTCTAGTTCTATATTTACACTAGTGAGGATATCAGAAAGTATGGGCTTCTGTTTATATAGTTACACTAGTGAGGATATCAGAATGTATGGGCTTCTGGATATATATTTATACTAGTGAAGATATCAGAATGTATTGGCTTCTGGTTATATATTTACACTAGTGAGGATATCAGATTGTATGGGCTTCTGGATATATATTTATACTAGTGAAGATGTCGGAACGTATGGGCTTCTGGTTATATATTTACACTAGTGAGGATATCAGAATGTATGGGCTTCTGGATATATATTCATACTAGTGAGGATATCAGAATGTATGTGCTTCTGGATATATATTTATACTAGTGAGGATATCAGAATGTATGGGCTTCTGGTTAAATACTTACACTAGAGAGGATATCAGAATGTATGGGCATCTGGTTCTATATTTACACTAGTGAGGATATCAGAAAATATGGGCTTCTGGTTATATTGGTTATATATTTACAATAGTGAGGATATCAGAAAGTATGGGCTTCTGGTTATATATTTGCACTAGTGAGGATATCAGAAAGTATGGGCTTCTGGTTCTATATTTATACTAGTGACCATATCAGAATGTATGGGCTTTTGGATATACATTTATACTAGTGAGGATATCAGAATGTATGAGCTTCTGGTTATATATTTACACTAGAGAGGATATCAGAATGTATTTGCTTCTAGGTCAATATTTAAATTAGTGAGCAAATCAGAAAGTATGGGCTTCTGGTTATATATTTACACTAGTGAGGATATCAGAATGTATGGGCTTCTGGTTATATATTTACACTAGTGAGGATATCAGAATGTATGGGCTTCTGGATATATATTTATACTAGTGAGGATATCAGAATGTATGGGCTTCTAGTTCTATATTTACACTAGTGAGCATATCAGAATGTATGTGCTTCTGGATATATATTTATACTAGTGAGGATATCAGAATGTATGGGCTTCTGGTTATATACTTACACTAGAGAGGATATCAGAATGTATGGGCATCTGGTTCTATATTTACACTAGTGAGGATATCAGAAAGTATTGGCTTCTGGTTATATATTTACACTAGTGAGGATATCCGAAAGTATGGGCTTCTGTTTATATATTTGCACTAGTGAGGATATCAGAATGTATGGGCTTCTGGTTATATATGTACAATAGTTAGGATATCAGAATGTATGGGCTTCTGGTTATATATTTACACTAGTGAGGATATCAGATTGTATGGGCTTCTGGATATATATTTATACTAGTGAAGATGTCGGAACGTATGGGCTTCTGGTTATATATTTACACTAGTGAGGATATCAGAATGTATGGGCTTCTGGATATATATTCATACTAGTGAGGATATCAGAATGTATGTGCTTCTGGATATATATTTATACTAGTGAGGATATCAGAATGTATGGGCTTCTGGTTAAATACTTACACTAGAGAGGATATCAGAATGTATGGGCATCTGGTTCTATATTTACACTAGTGAGGATATCAGAAAATATGGGCTTCTGGTTATATTGGTTATATATTTACAATAGTGAGGATATCAGAAAGTATGGGCTTCTGGTTATATATTTGCACTAGTGAGGATATCAGAAAGTATGGGCTTCTGGTTCTATATTTATACTAGTGACCATATCAGAATGTATGGGCTTTTGGATATATATTTATACTAGTGAGGATATCAGAATGTATGAGCTTCTGGTTATATATTTACACTAGAGAGGATATCAGAATGTATGTGCTTCTAGGTCAATATTTAAATTAGTGAGCAAATCAGAAAGTATGGGCTTCTGGTTATATATTTACACTAGTGAGGATATCAGAATGTATGGGCTTCTGGTTATGTATTTACACTAGTGAGGATATCAGAATGTATGGGCTTCTGGATATATATTTATACTAGTGAGGATATCAGAATGTATGGGCTTCTAGTTCTATATTTACACTATTGAGCATATCAGAATGTATGTGCTTTTGGATATATATTTATACTAGTGAGGATATCAGAATGTATGGGCTTCTGGTTATATACTTACACTAGAGAGGATATCAGAATGTATGGGCATCTGGTTCTATATTTACACTAATGAGGATATCAGAAAGTATGGGCTTCTGGTTATATATTTACACTAGTGAGGATATCCGAAAGTATGGGCTTCTGTTTATATATTTGCACTAGTGAGGATATCAGAATGTATGGGCTTCTGGTTATATATTTACAATAGTGAGGATATCAGAATGTATGGGCTTCTGGATATATATTTATACTAGTGAAGATATCAGAATGTATGGGATTCTGGTTATATATTTACACTAGTGAGGATATCAGAATGTATGGACTTCTGGATATATATTTATACTAGTGAGGATATCAGAATGTATGGGCTTCTGGATATATATTTACACTAGCGAGGATATCAGAATGTATGGGCTTCTAGTTCTATATTTACACTAGTGAGGATATCAGAAAGTATGGGCTTCTGAATATAAATTTATAGTATTGTGGATATCAGAATGTATTAGCTTCTGGTTATATATTTACACTAGAGAGGATATCAGAATGTATGGGCTTCTAGTTCTATATTTACACTAGTGAGGATAACAGAAAGTATGGGCTTCTGGTTATATATTTACACTAGTGAGGATATCAGAATGTATGGGCTTCTGGATATATATTTATACTAGTGAAGATATCAGAATGTATGGGCTTCTGGTGATATATTTACACTAGTGAGGATATCATATTTTATGGGCTTCTGGATATATATTTATACTAGTGAAGATATCAGAACGTATGGGCTTCTGGTTATATATTTACACTAGTGAGGATATCAGAATGTATGAGGTTCTGGTTGTATATTTACACTAGAGTGGATATCAGAATGTATGGGCTTCTAGTTCTATATTTACACTAGTGAGGATACCAGAAAGTAGGGGCTTCTGGTTACATATTTACACTAGTGAGGATATCAGAAAGTATGTGCTTCTGGTTATATATTTGTGCTAGTGAGCATATCAGAATGTTGAGCTTCTGGTTATATATTTACACTAGTGAAGATATCAGAATGTATGGGCTTCTGGATATACAGTATATTTATACTAGTGAAGATATCAGAATGTATGGGCTTCTGGTTATATATTTATACTGATGAGGATATCAGAATGTATGGGCTTCTGGATATAAATTTATAGTATTGTGGATATCACAATGTATGGGCTTCTGGTTATATATTTACATTAGTGAGGGTATCAGAATGTATAGGCTTCTGGTTCTGTATTTATACTAGTGAGGATATCAGAATGTATGAGCTTCTGGTTATATATTTGCAACAGTGAGGATATCAGACTGTATTAGCTTCTGGTTATATATATACAGTAGTGTTTATATCAGAATGTATGAGCTTCTGGTTATATTTTTATACTAGTGAGGATATCAGAATGTATGGGCTTCTAGTTCTATATTTACACTAGTGAGGATATCAGAATGTATGGGCATCTAGTTCTATATTTACACTAGTGAGGATATCAGAAAGTATGGGCTTCTGGTTATATTGGTTATATATTTACACTAGTGAGGATATCAGAAAGTATGGGCTTCTGGTTATATATTTGCACTAGTGAGGATATCAGAAAGTTTGGGCTCCTGGTTCTATATTTATACTAGTGACCATATCAGAATGTATGGGCTTCTGGATATATATTTATACTAGTGAGGATATCAGAATGTATGAGCTTCTAGTTATATATTTACACTATAGAGGATATCAGAATGTATGTGCGTCTAGTTCTTTATTTATACTAGTGAGGATATCAGAATGTATGAGCTTCTGGTTATATATTTACACAAGTGAGGATATCAGAATGTATGGGCTTCTGGTTATATATTTATACTAATGAGGATATCATAATGTATGGGCTTCTGAATATAAATTTATAGCATTGTAGATATGAGAATGTATGGGCTTCTGGTTATATATTTACACTAGTGAGGAAATCAGAATGTATGGGCTTCTGGTTATATATTTACACTAGCGAGGATATCAGAATCTATGGGCTTCTGGATATATATTTGTACTAGTGAGGATATCAGAATGTATGGCCTTCTGGTTATATATTTACACTAGTGAGGATATCAGAATGTATGGGCTTCTGGATATATATTTATACTAGTGAGGATATCAGAATGTATGGGCTTCTGGTTATATATTTACACTAGTGAGGATATCAGAATGTATGGGCATCTGGTTATATATTTACACTAGTGAGGATATCAGAAAGTATGGGCTTCTGGTTCTATATTTATACTAATGAGGATTTCAGAATGTATGAGCCTCTTGTTATATATTTACTCTAGAGAGGATATCAGAATGTATGGGCTTCTAGTTCTATATTTACACTAGTGAGGATATCAGAAAGTATGGGCTTCTGGATATATTTTTACACTAGTGAGGATATCAGAAAGTATGGGCTTCTGTTTATATATTTGCACTAGTGAGGATATCAGAATGTATGGGCTTCTGGATATATATTTATACTAGAGAGGATATCAGAATGTATGAGCTTCTGGTTATATTTTTGCTCTAGTGAGGATATCAGAATGTATGGGCTTCTGGTTATATATTTATACTAATGAGGATATCATAATGTATGGTCTTCTGAATATAAATTTATAGCATTGTAGATATGAGAATGTATGGGCTTCTGGTTATATATTTACACTAGTGAGGAAATCAGAATGTATGGGCTTCTGGTTATATATTTACACTAGTGAGGATATCAGTATCTATGGGCTTCTGGATATATATTTGTACTAGTGAGGATATCAGAATGTATGGCCTTCTGGTTCTATATTTATACTAGTGACCATATCATAATGTATGGGCTTTTGGATATTTATTTATACTAGTGAGGATATCAGAATGTATGAGCTTCTGGTTATATATTTAAACTAGTGAGGATATCAGAAAATATGGGCTTCTGGTTATATAGTTGCACTAGTGAGGATATCAGAATGTATGGGCTTCTGGTTAAATATTTACACTAGTGACGATATCAGAATGTATGAGCTTCTGGTTATATATTTACACTAGAGAAGATATCAGAATATATGGGCTTCTAGATCTATATATACACTAGTGAGGATCTCCGAAAGTATGGGCTTCTGGTTATATATTTATACTAGTGAGGATATCAGAAAGTATGGATTTCTGGTTATATATTTACACTAGTGAGGATATCAGAAAGTATAGGCTTCTGGTTATATATTTACACTAGTGAGCATATCAAAATGTATGGGCTTCTGGTTATATATTTACACTATTGAGGATATCAGAATGTATGGGCTTCTGGTTATATATTTACACTAGTTAGGATATCAGAAAGTATGGGCTTCTGGTTATATATTTGCACTAGTGAGGATATCAGAATGTATGGGCTTCTGGATATATATTGATACTAGTGAGGATATCAGAATGTATGAGCGTCTGGTTATATATATACACTAGAGAGGATATCAGAATGTATGGGCTTCTAGTTACATATTTACACTAGTGAGGATATCAGAAAGTATGGGCTTCTGGATATATATTCACACTAGTGAGGATATCAGAAAGTATGGGCTTCTGGTTATATATTTGCACTAGTGAGCATATCAGAATGTATGGGCTTCTGGTTATATATTTACACTAGTGAGGATATCAGAATGTATGAGCTTCTGGTTATATATTTACACTAGAGAGGATATCAGAATGTATGGGCTTCTAGTTCTATATTTACACTAGTGAGGATATCAGAAAGTATGGGATTCTGGTTATATATTTACACTAGTGAGGATATCAGAAAGTATGGGCTTCTGGTTATATATTTACACTAGTGAGGATATCAGAAAGTATAGGCTTCTGGATATATATTTATACTTGTGAAGATATCAGTATGTATGGGCTTCTGGTTAAATATTTACTCTAGTGAGGATATCAGAAAGTATGTGCTTCTGGTTATATATTTACACTAGTGAGGATATCACAAAGTATGGGCTTCTGGTTATATATTTACACTACTGAAGATATCACAAAGCATGGGCTTTTGGTAATATGTTTGCACTAGTGAGGATATCAGAATGTATGGGCTTCTGGTTATATATTTACACTAGTGAAGATATCAGAATGTATGGGCTTCTGGTTATATATTTACACTAGTGAGGATATCAGAATGTATGGGCTTCTGGTTATATATTTACACTAGCGAGGATATCAGAATGTATGGGCTTCTAGCTATATATTTACACTAGTGAGGATATCAGAATGTATGGGCTTCTGGATCTATATTGATACTAGTGAGGATATCAGAATGTATGAGCTTCTGGTTATATCTTTACACTAGAGAGGATATCAGAATGTATGGGATTCTAGTTACATATTTACACTAGTGAGGATATCAGAAAGTATGGGCTTCTGGATATATATTTACACTAGAGAGGATATCAGAAAGTATGGGCTTCTGGTTATATATTTGCACTAGTGAGCATATCAGAATGTATGGGCTTCTGGTTATATATTTACACTAGTGAGGATATCAGAATGTATGAGCTTCTGGTTATATATTTACACTAGAGAGGATATCAGAATGTATGGGCTTCTAGTTCTATATTTACACTAGTGAGGATATCAGAAAGTATGGGATTCTGGTTATATATTTACACTAGTGAGGATATCAGAATGTATGGGCTTCTGGTTATATATTTACACTAGTGAGGATATCAGAAAGTATGGGTTTCTGGTTATATTGGTTATATATTTACACTAATGAGGTTATCAGAAAGTATGGGCTTCTGGTTATATATTTGCACTAGTGAGGATATCAGAAAGTATGGGCTTCTGGTTCTATATTTATACTAGTGACCATATCATAATGTATGGGCTTTTGGATATTTATTTATACTAGTGAGGATATCAGAATGTATGAGCTTCTGGTTATATATTTAAACTAGTGATGATATCAGAAAATATGGGCTTCTAGGTCAATATTTACATTAGTAAGCATATCATAATGTATGGGCTTTTGGATATATATTTATACTAGTGAGGATATCAGAATGTATGGGCTTCTGGTTATATATTTACACTAGTGAGGATATCAGAATGTATGAGCTTCTGGTTATATATTTACACTAGAGAGGATATCAGAATGTATGGGCTTCTAGTTCTATATTTACACTAGTGAGGATATCAGAAAGTATGGTATTCTGGTTATATATTTACACTAGTGAGGATATCAGAATGTATGGGCTTCTGGTTATATATTTACACTAGTGAGGATATCAGAATGTATGGGTTTCTGGTTATATATTTATACTAGTGAGGATATCAGAATGTATGAGCTTCTGGTTATATATTTACACAAGTGAGTATATCAGAATGTATGGGCTTCTGGTTATATATTTATACTAATGAGGATATCATAATGTATGGGCTTCTGAATATAAATTTATAGTATTGTGGATATCAGAATGTATGGGCTTCTGGTTATATATTTACACTAGTGAGGATATCAGAATGTATGGGCTTCTGGTTATATATTTACACTAGTGAGGATATCAGAATGTATGGGATTCAGGTTATATATTTACACTAGTGACGATATCAGAATGTATGGGCTTTTAGTTCTATATTTATACTAGTGAGGATATCAGAATGTATGTGCTTCTGGATATTTATTTATACTAGTGAGGATATCAGAATGTATGGGCTTCTGGTTATATACTTACACTAGAGAGGATATCAGAATGTATGGGCATCCGGTTCTATATTTACACTAGTGAGGATATCAGAAAGTATTGGCTACTGGTTATATATTTACACTAGTGAGGATATCAGAAAGTATGGGCTTCTGTTTATGTATTTGCACGAGTGAGGATATCAGAATATATGGGCTTCTGGATATATATTTACACTAGTGAGGATATCAGAATGTATGGGCTTCTGGATATATATTTATACTAGTGAAGATATCAGAATGTATGGGCTTCTGGTTATATATTGACACTAGTGAGGATATCAGAATGTATGGGCTTCTGGATATATATTTATACTAGTGAGGATATCAGAATGTATGGGCTTCTGGTTATATATTTACACTAGCGAGGATATCAGAATGTATGGGCTTCTAGTTCTATATTTACATTAGTGAGTATATCAGAATGTATGGGCTTCTGGAATGATATTGATTTTAGTGAGGATATCAGAATGTATGAGCTTCTGGTTATATATTTATACTACAGAGGATATCAGAATGTATGGGCTTCTAGTTTTATATTTACACTAGTGAGGATATCTGAAAGTATGGGCTTCTGGTTATATATTTAAACTAGTGAGGATATCAGAAAATATGGGCTTCTGGTTATATATTTGCACTAGTGAGGATATCAGAATGTATGGGCTTCTGGTTAAATATTTAAACTAGTGACGATATCAGAATGTATGAGCTTCTGGTTATATATTTACACTAGAGAAGATATCAGAATATATGGGCTTCTAGATCTATATATACACTAGTGAGGATCTCCGAAAGTATGGGCTTCTGGTTATATATTTATACTAGTGAGGATATCAGAAAGTATGGATTTCTGGTTATATATTTACACTAGTGAGGATATCAGAAAGTATAGGCTTCTGGTTATATATTTACACTAGTGAGCATATCAAAATGTATGGGCTTCTGGTTATATATTTACACTATTGAGGATATCAGAATGTATGGGCTTCTGGATATATATTTATACTAGTGAAGATATCAGAATGTATGGGCTTCTGGTTATATATTTACACTAGTGAGGATATCAGAAAGTATGGGCTTCTGGTTATATATTTGCACTAGTGAGTATATCAGAATGTATGGGCTTCTGGAATGATATTGATTCTAGTGAGGATATCAGAATGTATGAGCTTCTGGTTATATATTTATACTACAGAGGATATCAGAATGTATGGGCTTCTAGTTTTATATTTACACTAGTGAGGATATCTGAAAGTATGGGCTTCTGGTTATATATTTAAACTAGTGAGGATATCAGAAAATATGGGCTTCTGGTTATATATTTGCACTAGTGAGGATATCAGAATGTATGGGCTTCTGGTTAAATATTTAAACTAGTGACGATATCAGAATGTATGAGCTTCTGGTTATATATTTACACTAGAGAAGATATCAGAATATATGGGCTTCTAGATCTATATATACACTAGTGAGGATCTCCGAAAGTATGGGCTTCTGGTTATATATTTATACTAGTGAGGATATCAGAAAGTATGGATTTCTGGTTATATATTTACACTAGTGAGGATATCAGAAAGTATAGGCTTCTGGTTATATATTTACACTAGTGAGCATATCAAAATGTATGGGCTTCTGGTTATATATTTACACTATTGAGGATATCAGAATGTATGGGCTTCTGGATATATATTTATACTAGTGAAGATATCAGAATGTATGGGCTTCTGGTTATATATTTACACTAGTGAGGATATCAGAAAGTATGGGCTTCTGGTTATATATTTGCACTAGTGAGGATATCACAAAGTATGGGCTTCTGGTTATATATTTACACTGCTGAAGATATCACAAAGTATGGGCTTCTGGTTATATGTTTGCACTAGTGAGGATATCAGAATGTATGGGCTTCTGGTTATATATTTATACTAGTGAAGATATCAGAATGTATGTGCTTCTGGTTATATATTTACACTAGTTAGGATATCAGAAAGTATGGGCTTCTGGTTATATATTTGCACTAGTGAGGATATCAGAATGTATGAGCTTCTGGTTATATATATACACTAGAGAGGATATCAGAATGTATGGGCTTCTAGTTTTATATTTACACTAGTGAGGATATCAGAAAGTATGGGCTTCTGGTTATATATTTAAACTAGTGAGGATATCAGAAAGTATGGGCTTCTGGTTATATATTTGCACTAGTGAGGATATCAGAATGTATGGGCTTCTGGTTATATATTTACACTAGTGACGATATCAGAATGTATGAGCTTCTGGTTATATATTTACACTAGAGAAGATATCAGAATATATGGGCTTCTAGATCTATATATACACTAGTGAGGATCTCCGAAAATATGGGCTTCTGGTTATATATTTATACTAGTGAGGATATCAGAAAGTATGGGCTTCTGGTTATATATTTACACTAGTGAGGATATCAGAAAGTATAGGCTTCTGGTTATGTATTTACACTAGTGAGCATATCAGAATGTATGGGCTTCTGGTTATATATTTACACTATTGAGGATATCAGAATGTATGGGCTTCTGGATATATATTTATACTAGTGAAGATATCAGAATGTATGGGCTTCTGGTTATATATTTACACTAGTGAGGATATCAGAAAGTATGGGCTTCTGGTTATATATTTGCACTAGTGAGGATATCACAAAGTATGGGCTTCTGGTTATATATTTACACTGCTGAAGATATCACAAAGTATGGGCTTCTGGTTATATGTTTGCACTAGTGAGGATCTCCGAATGTATGGGCTTCTGGTTATATATTTATGCTAGTGAAGATATCAGAATGTATGTGCTTCTGGTTATATATTTACACTAGTTAGGATATCAGAAAGTATGGGCTTCTGGTTATATATTTGCACTAGTGAGGATATCAGAATGTATGGGCTTCTGGATATATATTTATACTAGTGAAGATATCAGAATGTATGGGCTTCTGGTTACATATTTACACTAGTGAGGATATCAGAAAGTATGGGCTTCTGGTTATATATTTGCACTAGTGAGGATATCACAAAGTATGGGCTTCTGGTTATATATTTACACTACTGAAGATATCACAAAGCATGGGCTTTTGGTAATATGTTTGCACTAGTGAGGATATTAGAATGTATGGGCTTCTGGTTATATATTTACACTAGTGAAGATATCAGAATGTATGGGCTTCTGGTTATATATTTACACTAGTGAGGATATCAGAATGTATGGGCTTCTGGTTATATATTTACACTAGCGAGGATATCAGAATGTATGGGCTTCTAGCTATATATTTACACTAGTGAGGATATCAGAATGTATGGGCTTCTGGATATATATTGATACTAGTGAGGATATCAGAATGTATGAGCTTCTGGTTATATATTTACACTAGAGAGGATATCAGAATGTATGGGATTCTAGTTACATATTTACACTAGTGAGGATATCAGAAAGTATGGGCTTCTGGTTATATATTTGCACTAGTGAGCAAATCAGAATGTATGGGCTTCTGGTTATATATTTACACTAGTGAGGATATCAGAATGTATGAGCTTCTGGTTATATATTTACACTAGAGAGGATATCAGAATGTATGGGCTTCTAGTTCTATATTTACACTAGTGAGGATATCAGAAAGTATGGGATTCTGGTTATATATTTACACTAGTGAGGATATCAGAATGTATGGGCTTCTGGTTATATATTTACACTAGTGAGCATATCAGAATGTATGGGCTTCTGGTTATATATTTACACTAGTGAGGATATCAAAATGTATGGGCTTCTGGATATATATTTATACTAGTGAAGATATCAGAATGTATGGGTTTCTTGTTATATATTTACACTAGTGAGGATATCAGAAAGTATGTGCTTCTGGTTATATATTTGCACTAGTGAGGATATCAGAATGTATGGGCTTCTGAAAATAAATTTATAGTATTGTGGATATCAGAATGTATGGGCATCTGGCTATGTTTTTACACTAATGTGGATATCAGAGAGTATGGGCTTCTGGTTATATATTTACACTAGTGAGGATATCAGAATGTATGGGCTATTAGTTCTATATTTACACTAGTGAGGATATCAGAATGTATGGGCTTCTAGTTCAATATTTACACTAGTGAGGATATCAGAAAGTATGGGCTTCTGGTTATATTGGTTATATATTTACACTAGTGAGGATATCAGAAAGTATGGGCTTCTGGTTATATTGGTTATATATTTACACTAGTGAAGATATCAGAATGTATAGGCTTCTGGTTATATATTTACACTAGTGAGGATATCAGAATGTATGGGCTTCTGGATATATATTTATACTAGTGAGGATATCAGAATGTATGAGCTTCTGGTTATATATTTGCTCTAGAGAGGATATCAGAATGTATGGGCATCTGGTTCTATATTTACACTAGTGAGGATATCAGAAAGTATTGGCTTCTGGTTATATATTTACACTTGTGAGGATATCAGAAAGTATGGGCTTCTGTTTATATATTTGCACGAGTGAGGATATCAGAATATATGGGCTTCTGGTTATATATTTACACTAGTGAGGATATCAGAATGTATGGGCTTCTGGATATATATTTATACTAGTGAAGATATCAGAATGTATGGGCTTCTGGTTATATATTGACACTAGTGAGGATATCAGAATGTATGGGCTTCTGGATATATATTTATACTAGTGAGGATATCAGAATGTATGGGCTTCTTGTTATATATTTACACTAGCAAGGATATCAGAATGTATGGCCTTCTAGTTCTATATTTACACTAGTGAGGATATCAGAATGTATGGGCTTCTGGAATGATATTGATACTAGTGAGGATATCAGAATGTATGAGCTTCTGGTTATATATTTAAACTAGTGAGGATATCAGAATGTATGGGCTTCTGGTTATATATTTACACTAGTGACGATATCAGAATGTATGGGCTTCTAGATCTATATATACACTAGTGAGGATCTCCGAAAGTATGGGCTTCTGGTTATATATTTATACTAGTGAGGATATCAGAAAGTATGGGCTTCTGTTTATATATTTACACTAGTGAGGATATCAGAAAGTATAGGCTCCTGGTTATGTATTTACACTAGTGAGCATATCAGAATGTATGGGCTTCTGGTTATATATTTATACTAGTGAAGATATCAGAATGTATGGGCTTCTGGTTATATATTTACACTAGTGAGGATATCAGAAAGTATGGGCTTCTGGTTATATATTTGCACTAGTGAGGATATCACAAAGTATGGGCTTCTGGTTATATATTTACACTGCTGAAGATATCACAAAGTATGGGCTTCTGGTTATATGTTTGCACTAGTGAGGATATCAGAATGTATGGGCTTCTGGTTATATATTTACACTAGTGAAGATATCAGAATGTATGTGCTTCTGGTTATATATTTACACTAGTTAGGATATCAGAAAGTATGGGCTTCTGGTTATATATTTGCACTAGTGAGGATATCAGAATGTATGGGCTTCTGGATATATATTGATACTAGTGAGGATATCAGAATGTATGAGCTTCTGGTTATATATATACACTAGAGAGGATATCAGAATGTATGGGCTTCTAGTTACATATTTACACTAGTGAGGATATCAGAAAGTATGGGCTTCTGGATATATATTCACACTAGTGAGGATATCAGAAAGTATGGGCTTCTGGTTATATATTTGCACTAGTGAGCATATCAGAATGTATGAGCTTCTGGTTATATATTTACACTAGAGGATATCAGAATGTATGGGCTTCTAGTTCTATATTTACACTAGTGAGGATATCAGAAAGTATGGGATTCTGGTTATATATTTACACTAGTGAGGATATCAGAAAGTATGGGCTTCTGGTTATATATTTACACTAGTGAGGATATCAGAAAGTATGGGCTTCTGGTTATATATTTACACTAGTGAGCATATCAGAATGTATGGGCTTCTGGTTATATATTTACACTAGTGAGGATATCAGAATGTATGAGCTTCTGGTTATATATTTACACTAGAGAAGATATCAGAATGTATGGGCTTCTAGTTCTATATTTACCCTAGTGAGGATCTCCGAAAGTATGGGCTTCTGGTTATATATTTTCACTAGTGAGGATATCAGAAAGTATGGGCTTCTTGTTATATATTTACACTAGTGAGGATATCAGAAAGTATAGGCTTCTGGATATATATTTATACTAGTGAAGATATCAGAATGTATGGGCTTCTGGTTATATATTTACACTAGTGAGGATATCAGAAAGTATGGGCTTCTGGTTATATATTTGCACTAGTGAGGATATCACAAAGTATGGGCTTCTGGTTATATATTTACACTAGTGAGGATATCAGAATGTATGAGCTTCTGGTTATATATTTACACTAGAGAGGATATCAGAATGTATGGGCTTCTAGTTCTATATTTACACTAGTGAGGATATCAGAAAGTATGGGATTCTGGTTATATATTTACACTAGTGAGGATATCAGAAAGTATAGGCTTCTGGTTATATATTTACACTAGTGAGCATATCAGAATGTATGGGCTTCTGGTTATATATTTACACTAGTGAGGATATCAGAATGTATGGGCTTCTGGATATATATTTATACTAGTGAAGATATCAGAATGTATGGGTTTCTGGTTATATATTTGCACTAGTGAGGATATCAGAATGTATGGGCTTCTGAAAATGAATTTATAGTATTGTGGATATCAGAATGTATGGGCTTCTGGCTATGTTTTTACACTAATGAGGATATCAGAGAGTATGGGCTTCTGGTTATATATTTACACTAGTGAGGATATCAGAATGTATGGGCTATTAGTTCTATATTTACACTAGTGAGGATATCAGAATGTATGGGCTTCTAATTCTATATTTACACTAGTGAGGATATCAGAAAGTATGGGCTTCTGGTTATATTGGTTATATATTTACACTAGTGAGGATATCATAAAGTATGGGCTTCTGGTTATATTGGTTATATTGGAGCTGCACGAGAGGTGTTGCCACCTGTTGAACAGATGTCTGAACCTATGCAATGTGATAGAGTTTTTTCCATATAGCAGCGTCAGGAGTTCAGAAGGCGTAATAAGTTGTGTTTTTTCTGTGGAGATGCCTCGCATATTATTTCTGTCTGTCCTAAACGTGAGAAACGCTTTGCACACACGTTTTCTGTTGGTGGTGTTCAACCTAAGTTTCTTCTGGCTATTACTCTGATCTGCTCCCTGTCCACATTTTCCGCCAAGGCTTTTGTGGATTCGGGAGCAGCTCTAATCCTAATGGACTTGGATTTTGCTAAACGTTGTGGATTTACGATGACACCTCTGCAGACGCCTATCCCTTTGAGGGGGATTGATGCTACTCCTTTGGCTAAAAATAATCCTCAGTTTTGGACCCAGGTGGTCATGCGGGTCGCCCCAGACCATCAAGAAAATTGTAGGTTTTTGGTGTTACATAATCTGCATGATACTATTGTTCTGGGGTTTCCCTGGTTACAAATTCATAATCCATTTTTGGATTGGAAATCTGTGTCTGTGGTGAGTTGGGGTTGTCGGTGTGCCTTTAGTGAGGCTCCGGTGTTTTCCACCTCTCCTCAGTCGCATGATGTTCCTGATTATTTGGCGGACTTTTATGATGTATTTAGTGAGAATGAGTCTGCGTCTCTGCCTCCTCATAGGAGTTATGACTGTGCTATTGAACTGAGCCCGGGGTGTAAATTTCCCAAGGGTCGGCTCTTCAATTTATCTGTACCCGAGCACGAGGCTATGCGATCCTATATTAAGGAGGCGTTGGAGAAGTGTCATATTAGACCATCCTCGTCACCCTTAGGTGCCGGTTTTTTTTTTGTAGCCAAAAAGGATGGATCATTAAGACCTTGTATTGATTATCGTGCTCTCAACAAAATTACTGTTAAATATCAGTATCCGTTACCCGTGATTTCTGATCTATTCTCCAGAGTTAAAGGTGCTTGCTGGTTTACCAAGCTTGACCTCAGGGGGCGTATAATCTTATTCGCACTAAGCATGGGGATGAATGGAAGATGGCGTTTAATACTCCGGAGGGACATTTTGAGTACCTGGTGATGCCTTTTGGGCTCACTAATGCCCCTTCTGTCTTCCAGTGCTTCATGAACGATATTTTCCGAGATTTTGTCGATAAATTTTTGATTATCTATCTGGATGATATTTTGATCTTCTCCAAGGATTGGGATTCTCATGTGGAACATATTCGGACTGTGTTCCAGATCTTTAGGGAGAATTCCCTGTATGTCAAAGGATCTAAATGCCTTTTTGGAGTACAGAGGATTTCTTTTTTGGGATTTATTTTGTCCCCGTCAACTATTGAAATGGACCCGGCCAAGCTACAGGCCATTTACGATTGGGTTCAGCCCACTTCTTTGAAGGCCCTCCAGAAGTTTTTGGGTTTTGCTAATTTTTATCGGAGATTTATAGCAAAATTTTCTAGTATTGCCAAGCCATTGACTGATTTGACTAAGAAGGGTGCTGATGTGTTAAATTGGTCTCCGGAGGCTGTTTCTTCCCTTCAGGAGCTGAAGCGAAGATTCACCTCCGCCCCGGTTTTGCGGCAACCTGATGTCTCACTTCCGTTCCAGGTAGAGGTGGATAATTCTGAGATTGGTGCAGGAGCTGTTTTGTCCCAAAAGGATCCTGTAACATCTAAAATGAATCCCTGTGCTTTCTTTTCCTGAAAGTTCTCTCCATCTGAACGTAACTATGATGTGGGGAATCGGGAACTGTTAGCCATGAAATGGGCATTTGAGGAGTGGAGACATTGGTTGGAGGGAGCTAAACATCAAGTCGTGGGCCTCACTGACCACAAGAATTTGATTTACCTAGAGTCGGCTAAGCGCTTGAACCCTAGACAGGCTAGGTGGGTCTTTTATTTTACACGTTTTGATTTTGTGGTTTCTTTTCTTCCTGGAACTAAGAATGTCAAGGCTGACGCCCTCTCTAGGAGCTTCTTTGCTGATTCTCCTGTGGTGACCAAGCCTGCTACCATCTTAGGCGAAGGGGTAGTTCTTTCTGCCATCTCGCCCGATTTGAGACGTGCTCTGGAAGAGTTCCAGGAGGACAAACCTGAGCGTTGTCCCAGTGGAAAGTTGTATGTTCCTGACCAGTGGAAGAAGAGAGTGATGTCTGAAGTTCATTGCTCTGCTTTGGCTGGTCATCCAGGTATTTTTGGTACTAGAGATCTGGTGAGTCGGTCTTTTTGGTGGCCCTCCTTGTCTCGTGATGTCAGGAATTTTGTGCAGTCCTGTGGGACATGCTCCCGGTCTAAATCGTGTTCTCGCTCTAGTGGGTTGTTGATGCCTTTGCCTGTCCCCAAGAGGCCATGGACCCATATTTCAATGGATTTCATCTCTGATATGCCTGTCTCTCAAAGGATGACTGTTATTTGGGTGATTTGTGATAGGTTCTCTAAGATGGTTCATCTTGTACCACTCCCTAAGTTGCCGTCTTCCTCTGAATTGGTGCCCCTGTTTTTACAACAGGTGGTTCGCTTGCACGGGATTCCTGAGAACATTGTATCTGACAGAGGAGTCCAGTTTGTGTCTAGATTTTGGAGAACTTGCTGTTCCAAGCTGGGAATTCAGTTGTCCTTCTCCTCTGCTTTTCACCCTCAGACCAATGGGCAGACAGCGAGAACAAACCAGACCTTGGAGTCATATTTGAGATGTTTTATTTCTGCTGATCAGGATGATTGGGTTTCATTTTTGCCCTTGGTCGAATTTGCTTTAAATAATAGAGCTAGTTCTGCCACTTTGATGTCTCCTTTTTTTTGTAACTTTGGGTTTCATCCTCGATTTTCTTCAGGGCAGGTGGAGCCCTCTGCCTGCCCAGGGGTTGACACTGTGGTGGAGAGAATGCACCAGATCTGGGACCAAGTGGTGGATAAGATATCTCTCTCCCAGGAAAATGCCCAGCGGTTTTCCAACCGACATAGGACCATTGGTCCCCAATTTAAGGTTGGTGATATGGTGTGGTTATCATAAAAAAATATTGCTATGAAGGTGGCTTCTCCTAAGTTTAAGCCTAGATTTATTGGACCTTACAAGATTTTGGAGATTATTAATCCGGTCTCTTTTCGTTTGGCTCTTCCTGTCACATTTAAAATCCATAATATGTTCCATAAATCTTTGTTGAAGAGGTTTGTTGAACCTGTTGTTCCGGGGGTTGCACCTCCAGACCCTGTATTGGTTGAAGGTAACATGGAATATGAGGTAGAGAAAGTACTGGATTCCCGTCTGGCTAGACGGAGACTCCAGTATTTGGTTAAGTGGAAGGGTTATGGTCAGGAGGATAATTCCTGGGTCTCTGCCTCTGATATTCATGCCAAAAGATTGGTGCGTGCCTTTCATCGGGCTCAACCTGATCGCCCTGGTGGCGTGGTTGAGGGTTCAGTGACCCCCTCCTCAAGGGGGAGGTACTGTTGTGAGTTCATTTTCCCCTTCACTACTGAGGCCCAAGGAACTCCCTCTTCTGGTGAAGAAAGGTAGTGAGAATGATTGTCAAACATCTGGGGCTGATTATGATGACTGGCTGAGTGGAGTTGATGACTGGATATAAGGCTGCCGACACCCTTCTGGCCTGCGGGTGATTTCTCTGTGGACTTCTAGGAAACCATTCTGTTTCCTGCTCATCTAAAGCTAAGATTTCTGCTTTGCCTTTTTGCATTAGTGTTTTGTTTTCCTTGCTTTTCTGGATTCTGCCATTCCCTGCTGGGGTTAGCTGAATCTCCTTTTGCCTGTTGCTCTGTCTTCAGAATATTCCTGAGTACTGACATAGCTTTTTTGAAGCCTAGCGTCTTCAGGGCCTTTTTTACTGTCAGTTTGTTGGCTCTTATTTTCATAAGGCTTTTCACGGATTGCAGACAGCAGCCTTCCTGTCCTTTCCTATCTAAGCTAGCGTGGCCCCATCTTTGCTCAGTCTATCTTTCTGTCTGTGTTTTGTTCTTTCTTCTTGCTTCACCGTCATTATATGTTGGGGGCTGCCTTTTACTTTGGGGTCTGCTCTGGGGCAGATTAGATTTCCCCTTTCTGTCTTTAGGCTATGTAGTCCTCCGGCTGTGATCGAGGGGCCTAGGGCATCGTAGGAGCCCCCCACGGCTACTGCTAGTTGTGTTGATAGGTTCAGGGGTCTGCAATCCGATAGCTGCCAACTTCTCTGGTTTTCTGGACTTAGCTAGCATTACTATTTTTGCCTCCTATGGTGACTCAATCATAACAGACTGAGGTATCTTGGTCGGCGACAGGTTGAAAGAACCTGTATAGGGAACGTGAGCAGAGTTCAGGGCTCTCCCTTAGGGAGTGCAGGAGGTGTCCACTTCCCTGTTCCCTATTATAGGGCTCACCGTTGTAATTGTCTCCCCGGTGTCCCCTTGTCTGTCTTGTGGTTTTTGTGACCGACCGATCGTCGGGTCACGTCACGCAGAGCCAGACATACCGTGACAATACCCTGACAGTGGATATTTTTGAGTGAAGTGTTACAGTTAGAGTTGAGCGACTTTTGTTTTTTTATGGTCGAGTTTCGTTTCGTGAAACCCGACTTTTCCAAAAGTCGGGTCGAGCAAGATCGGCTGATTATAGGGAAAAGTCGGGGTCGTCCCGAAACACGAAACCCAATGTAAGTCAATGGGGAATAAAAGTCGGCAGTGAGAGGAGGACAGGAAACACACCTACAGTGCTCATTTGAATGCCAAAAGCATCAATTCTTCTTACTTAAGCTGGTCAACCTTAATTAACTTCATAATACAAGTTACGCACTGAAAAATGGGGGTTATTTGGCTAAAGTTGTGGGGGGGTAGGGCTGGCTCCAGGTTTTCATGTGCCCTGGGCGAAAGAGCGCCCCTTTAACACATAATACCACAACTCATCATGCTCCGATACGGCAGAGAAATAGCGGTATAGTACAATGAAAAATACTTCACTTTTTACATCTCATGACGAGGCCCATCTATTTCTCCATACAGAATCATTGGTCCCATATAATGTTTGAAACAGTATATGATGAGCTCCACATAATGCTACAGTATATGTTGGTCCCCATGGATGAAGCTCCACTGTCTTATGGGCCCAAATAATGCTCCAAACATAATGGGCCCCATTTCTAATGCTCTAGTGTATAATGGGCCCTGTAAATGCTGCTCCAGTGTCTGATGTCCACCTTTGGAATGTTCCAGTGTATGGTGGGCCCCATCTATCATTCTCTAGAGTATAGTGCTCCCCAAAAATTGCTGTC
This sequence comes from Dendrobates tinctorius, assembly GCF_039654945.1. NCBI lineage: Eukaryota > Metazoa > Chordata > Amphibia > Anura > Dendrobatidae > Dendrobates > Dendrobates tinctorius. The sequence goes on along the minus strand of NW_027361855.1, from coordinate 5,823,736 downwards.
CCAACATTGAAAACAATCAAATAAGTCTCCTCGCTAGGGAATCCCTGTACTAGTCTGGACTCCTCGTCGTCCCCATCTTCCATCTCACTGCACAGTATTTCAACCTTGCAAGTGCTATGATCCTGAGCAAGCAGGGGGGGCCCACTCGTTGGCGACGGCACTGGCACAGGGCTCCTGATAGTACGGTGGTGTGTCTGATGGCGGGTGGGCCGAACCTGCACTTTCATCTGCAGCTTCCTCTTTGTCACCGTGTAAGATGTAACTGTATATGGGAAGGGTAACCTGAGTTTCATCAGGGTCAGATTCCGGCCGTGTAGCGTGCGAGGGGACTGTAGTGGTCTGGGTCAATGTACCAGCAGATTCATCGAGCAGTGGCTGGGCATCAGTGCACTTGTGTCGCCCCCAGGAGTATGGTCGCCACAGTGGCATTACCTTCCTCCTAGGGAGTGTGATGTCATGCTTGGGAGCAACGAAGGATCTCTCTAGCAGGTTAACTGATTGGGCGGTGTTATTCCCACGAGTCATGACCCTCCAAACAGCGTTCATGAAGGCAAAGTGTTTGTTTTACGTGGGCAGTATGGTTGCAAAGCTGAACCTTAAAGGAATGTCCAGAAGGGCACCACCAGGAGTGGAGCCTATGGCGTAATTTGACTCAACACGGGCAACCTCAACCATGCCAGCTACAGAAAAGATGCACACATTGCAAGCTTAATTCCGTTAACGAACGAGACTCCGTCATGCCCCGCGGTCCGAGTCCGGCTTACTAGAGGGACACGTGAGGCTCTGGCACATGAGATTGGCCAATAACTGGTGTGTCATGCCCTTACATGTCCGTGGCTGCATGTGTGCTACACTGAAAAGGCCAGCGTTTGTCGCTTACAGGTGCAGATAACCCGCTGAACAACGTTAGTGATGGGGATCACTGATTACAATTATTACTCGCGAACGATGATTTCCCAGTAAGTGCAGGTCAACCGCAGTTCCGGAATTAGGCCTAACCGTCATTCCTGAAAAAAATGAAAAACTTACGTGTGCAAACCACAGGTGCTGTAGCTTGCTTAACAGCTCGCCAGCCGTTCTCACGCCCAGTATGGGTTACACGTGATTGCACAAAGGTGAGAAAGGGTACCGTATCCCCGGATAACATGTATGGATAGCGTACACATTCAAAATATATGTCTATACATCAGGAGGCAGGCTCAGACGGTGTTAGGCCCAGTATGGCTTGCACGTGATTGCACAAAGGTGAGAAAGGGTACCGTATCCCCGGATAACATGTATGGATAGCGTACACATTCAAAAGATATGTCTATACATCAGGAGGCAGGCTCAGACGGTGTTAGGCCCAGTATGGCTTGCACGTGATTGCACAAAGGTGAGAAAGGGTACTGTATCCCCAGATAACATGTATGGATAGCGTACACATTCAAAATATATGTCAATACACCAGGAGGCAGGCTCAGACGGTGTCAGGCACAGTATGGATTTGACGGCCCAGACTACACAGCGGAGGAGCAGGGAGAGGTAAAGATTGCAAATGCTGGGGCCCTGCCCAAGCAAGGGGGGCCCACTCGTGGGCGTCGGTACTGGCACTCATAGTACAGCGGTGTGTCTGACGGCGGGTGTGCACCACCACCGTCAGAGACACTTGATTGCACTATGAGGGACCCTGTGCCAGTGCCTGCGCCCAAGAGTCGGCCTACCCACCTGTCCAGGGCAACGGCACTCGCACGGTGTCGTGCGCTAGGTGGTGACCCCGGCCATGGGGGGGGGAGGCAGCACAGTTAGGGAGTTTTAGAAAGTGGCATATGCTGATGTTGGACATTCAGCTGATGCAAAAGGCGAAATAGGTCAAGTCCCAGGAAGAGGTGGACCAAAGCAAGCCATTTTTCTGTCACCCTATGTGTCATCAGGGGAAGGTGGGACAAAATCCTTGGAAACCCATGCATGGTTCATTTTAATGAAGGTTAGATCATCCACATTTTGGGTTGACAGACAGGTCCTTTTTTCTGTCAGGATTGATCCAGCTGCACTGAAGACTCTTTCCGATAGCACACTTGCAGCTGGGCAAGCGAGCTCCTGTAAGGCATATTGTGCCAATTCAGGCCAGGTGTCCAGTTTAGCAGCCCAATAGTCAAAGGGGAATGACCTGTGTGGGAGAACATCGATATGGGAGGAAAAGTAGTTTGTAACCATAGTTGACAACTGCTGTCTCCTGTCACTTTCCATCGATGCTGTATTACCAGTTGTGTGAGTGGTACTTGAAAAATCAGTCCACAACATTGTCATGAAACCCCTGTCTCCAACGCCACTTCTGCTGTGTGCACCATGAACACCTCTGCCAAGCTGCCCCCGGCCCGTACGGCTCGTGTGAGAACCATCACCGCTGCTGTGTGCTGGGAATGCCTCAAGCAACCGATTTACCAGAGTTGCTTGTTTATTAGCCAATATTAGGTCAAGGTTCTCCTGTGGCATGATGTTTTGTAATTTGCCTTTATAGCGTGGATCCAGGATGCTGGCCAACCAGTAGTCGTCATCGTTCATCATTTTGGCAATGCGGGGGTCCCTTTTTAGGATCCGCAAGGCATAATCTGACATGTGGGCCAATGTTCCCGGTGTCAATGATGCACTGCGAGTGCTGGTTGGAGGAGCACTTTCTGGCAAATCCACATCCCTCCAGTCACGCACAAACCCTGTACCAGACCTTGCCATGCCAACATTTTCACTTGCCCCACGAGATGCATCCTCCTCTCCTAAGTAATCATCCCCATCATCATCCTCCTCCTCTTCTTCCTCCAACTCGTCCAGGAGAGGTCCCTGAGCAGACAATGGCTGAATGTCATCGAGGATTCCCTCCACCTCTTCCTCCTCGTCAACATTGGCTGCAGACGCCTGCTCCTTAAGGTGCGTCAAAGTTTGCATGAGCAGACGCATAAGTGGGATGCTCATGCTTAGGATGGCGTCGTGTGCATTCCTCAAAACACTGAAGGACTTCACAGAGGTCTTTCAGCTTTGACCACTGCACACCTGTCAACTCCATGTCTGCTCTCAAAGTGCCTGGCCGTGTATCCTCCCACAAATGCATTATGGCCTGCCTCTGCTCGCACAGCCGCTCCACCATGTGCAGGGTGGAGTTCCACCTTGTTGCAATGTCGATAATGAGGTGGTGGTTGGGAAGGTGGAGCAATCGCTGCAGCTTCTGCATACGAACGGAGTGTACAGGCGACCGGCGGATGTGCGCGCACAGTCTTCGCACCTTATGGAGCAGGGCTGTTAACTCCGGATAATTTTTGAGGAAGCACTGCACCACCAGGTTCAAGGTGTGAGCCAAGCAAGGTATGTGGCTGAGTTTTGAAAGGGCTATGGCTGCCACAAAATTACGGCCGTTATCACTAACTACCTTGCCTGCCTCAAGATGAACACTGCCCAGCCATGACTCAGTTTGTCGCTTCAAGTACTCGGCCAGCACCTCGGCGGTGTGTCTGTCGCCCAAACACATTATCTGCAACACAGCCTGCTGACGCTTTCCACTAGCTGCTCGATATGGGGACACCTTGTGTGCAACAGTGGCAGCTGCAGATGGAGTGCTCGTATGACTGCGCTCTGTGGACGAGCTTTCGCTTCTGGAGGAGGAGGAGGGTGGAACGCCTACAGCCAACTGTTTCCTATACCGTGGGCTAGGCAGCACTGTCCCACCACCGCTGTCCCCTGTGGACCCTGCATCCACCACAATAACCCAGTTTGCAGTGATGGACACGTAACGGCCCTGGCCATGCCGACTGGACCATGCATCAGTTGTGAGGTGCACCTTTCCACTCACTGACTGCTTGAGTGCATGGACAATGTGGTCTTTCACATGATGGTGGAGGGCTGGGATGGCTTTGCGAGAGAAGAAGTAGCGACTGGGTAGGTCATAGCGTGGTACTGCATAGGCCATGAGTTCGCGGAAAGCTGCGCTTTCCACCAACCGATAGGGCATCATCTCAAACGAGATTAGTTTGGCAATGTGGGCGTTCAAACCCAGTGTACGCGGATGAGAGACTGAGTACTTTCTTGACCTACTCATATTGTCTGGGAGGGTGAGCTGGACTTGAGAACTGCATATGGTAGAAGTAGCGGTGGACAGGGCGGACTGAGAGAGGGTTGATGATGGTGATGGAGTTGGTGTTCTTTCTGATGGCCTAGATTCAGTATTTCGTTGATATAACAGTGGGATTCCCTGACTGCTGTGGCCTTGCAACGACACCTCAACATTTGCTGCTGTGCTAACCGGTGGGCTTACAGTGGGGGAAACAATGTAGCGTTGCTGACTACCTTCTTTGTGATCAGTTGCACATGTGGCACTTGAGGTTTGGTGTTGTGTCCACGCTTGCAAGTGCATGCTGGTTAAATGTCTAAGCATGCAACTGGTATTCAAATTTTTCAGATTTTTCCCTCGGCTAAAGGTCTTTGCGCACTTCTTACAGATAACCTTGGCCTGATCATGAGGATTTTGTTCAAAAAAGTGCCACACTGCACTCTTCCTACTTTGGCAGACATTTTGCGGCCTAGCACGCTGTGATGTTTTGACCCTCTGGACAAGCTGTCCAGCAACTCTTTTGATTTTTGGAACCTGTCTTTGGAGTGCACCGGGCCTGCCAGATAACAGCTGTTGCGATGTTGATGTCTGCTGTGGATGCTCCTCATCTGAGCTATTGGAAGCAGCACCCTCTTCCCCCAATGGATGCCAATCTGGGTCAACAACTGGGTCATCCATCACCTCCTCTTCAATGTCATGTGCACCTTCCTCTGTGTCACCGTGTATGGTGGTATAGTGTGCGGGAAGGGGCACCTGAGTCTCATCAGGGTCAGAATCTGGCTCTGTACACTGCGAGGACAATGTAGTGCTCTGAGTGAATGTACCAGCAGAATCATCTATCAGCGGCTGTGCATCAGTGCACTCCATGTCAGATTCATCTTGGCCTGGGTAATTCACCGTTTCACTTGATAATCCAGGCATGGTATGTGAAAACAGCTCCATGGAGTAATCAGTAGTATGGCCTGCGTCATCCTTCAATCTTGGTTGTGGTGAAGGACACAAGGAAAGGTGTGGTTCATGAACATGAGCCTCCAAAGACGACTCAGTGCTTTTACTTTTTACAACTTCAGAAGAGGAGGCGATAGAGCTGGAGGCTGAGTCAGTAATGTAAGACAAAACTTTTTCCTGATGCTCTGGCGTTAAAAGCGGTTTGCCAACTCCTAGAAAACTAAGCCTTCGAATCCTTATGGAGCCAGACGATGACGCAGGCTCAACACCTCCTGCATTCGGTCCCATTTTGCTTTTGCCACTACCATCAGATCCACCACCAACACCATCATTACCAGCTGCCAACCCCCGCCCAATTCCACGGCCTCTTCCACCAGCCTTCCTCATTTTTGGAAGAAATGTAGACAAAATCCAACAAACTATATAGTAATATAAAACAAGGTACAAGGTGTCTATAGGACAGGGGAGATTTAGATTTTCTGCACACACTAGTGGACACTGGACACTTTTGGATTGTGTGAGGCCCACTGAATATCAGAGCGCTATGTCACAGGCTCGATGGCACAGGTGTGAAAAAAGTGACTACAGGATAAGGGAGATTTTGAATTTCTGTGAGATTTTGAATTTCTGCAGACACTCGTGGACACTGGACACTTGGATTGTGTGAGGCCCACTGAATATCACAGCGCTATGTCACAGGCTCGATGGCACAGGTGTGAAAAAAGTGACTACAGGATAAGGGAGATTTTGAATTTCTGTGAGATTTTGAATTTCTGCAGACACTTGTGGACACTGGACACTTGGATTATGTGAGGCCCACTGAATATCACAGCGCTATGTCACAGGCTCGATGGCACAGGTGTGAAAAAAGTGACTACAGGATAAGGGAGATTTTGAATTTCTGAGAGATTTTGAATTTCTGCAGACACTTGTGGACACTGGACACTTGGATTGTGTGAGGCCCACTGAATATCACAGCGCTATGTCACAGGCTCGATGGCACAGGTGTGAAAAAAGTGACTACAGGATAAGGGAGATTTAGATTTTCTGCAGACACTTGTGGACACTGGACACTTGGATTGTGTGAGGCCCACTGAATATCACAGCGCTATGTCACAGGCTCGATGCAGCAGGTGTGAAAAAAGTGACTACAGGATAAGGGAGATTTTGAATTTCTGCAGACACTTGTGACACTGGACACTTGGATTGTGTGAGGCCCACTGAATATCACAGTGCTATGTCACAGGCTTGATGGCACAGGTGTGAAAAAAGTGACTACAGGATAAGGAAGATTTTGAATGTCTGCAGACACTTGTGGACACTGGACACTTGGATTGTGTGAGGCCCACTGAATATCACAGCGCTATGTCACAGGCTCGATGGCACAGGTGTGAAAAAAGTGACTACAGGATAAGGGAGATTTTGAATTTCTGTGAGATTTTGAATTTCTGCAGACACTTGTGGACACTGGACACTTGGATTGTGTGAGGCCCACTGAATATCACAGTGCTATGTCACAGGCTCGATGGCACAGGTGTGAAAAAAGTGACTACAGGATAAGGGAGATTTTGAATTTCTGCAGACACTTGTGGACACTGGACACTTGGATTGTGTGAGGCCCACTGAATATCACAGCGCTATGTCACAGGCTCGATGGCACAGGTGTGAAAAAAGTGACTACAGGATAAGGGAGATTTTGAATTTCTGCAGACACTTGTGGACACTGGACACTTGGATTGTGTGAGGCCCACTGAATATCACAGCGCTATGTCACAGGCTCGATGGCACAGGTGTGAAAAAAGTGACTAAGATAAGGGAGATTTTGAATATCTGTGAGATTTTGAATTTCTGCAGACACTTGTGGACACTGGACACTTGGATTGTGTGAGGCCCACTGAATATCACAGTGCTATGTCACAGGCTCGATGGCACAGGTGTGAAAAAAATGACTACAGGATAAGGGAGATTTAGATTTTCTGCAGACACTTTTGGACACTGGACACTTGGATTGTGTGAGGCCCACTGAATATCACAGCGCTATGTCACAGGCTCGATGGCACAGGTGTGAAAAAAGTGACTACAGGATAAGGGAGATTTAGATTTTCTGCAGACACTTGTGGACACTGGACACTTGGATTGTGTGAGGCCCACTGAATATCACAGCGCTATGTCACAGGCTCGATGGCACACGTGTGAAAAAAGTGACTACAGGATAAGGGAGATTTTGAATTTCTGTGAGATTTTGAATTTCTGCAGACACTTGTGGACACTGGACACTTGGATTGTGTGAGGCCCACTGAATATCACAGTGCTATGTCACAGGCTCGATGGCACAGGTGTGAAAAAAGTGACTACAGGATAAGGGAGATTTTGAATTTCTGCAGACACTTGTGGACACTGGACACTTTGATTATGTGAGGCCCACTGAATATCACAGCGCTATGTCACAGGCTTGATGGCACAGGTGTGAAAAAAGTGACTACAGGATAAGGGAGATTTTGAATTTCTGCAGACACTTGTGGACACTGGACACTTGGATTGTGTGAGGCCCACTGAATATCACAGCGCTATATCACAGGCTCGATGGCACAGGTGTGAAAAAAGTGACTACAGGATAAGGGAGATTTTGAATTTCTGCAGACACTTGTGGACACTGGACACTTTTGGATTGTGTGAGGCCCAATGAATATCAGAGTGCTATGTCACAGGCTCGATGCAGCAGGTGTGAAAAAAGTGACTACAGGATAAGGGAGATTTTGAATTTCTGCAGACACTTGTGGACACTGGACACTTTGATTATGTGAGGCCCACTGAATATCACAGCGCTATGTCACAGGCTCGATGGCACAGGTGTGAAAAAAGTGACTACAGGATAAGGGAGATTTTGGATTTCTGCAGACACTTGTGGACACTGGACACTTGGATTGTGTGAGGCCCACTGAATATCACAGCGCTATGTCACAGGCTCGATGGCACAGGTGTGAAAAAAGTGACTACAGGATAAGGGAGATTTTGAATTTCTGCAGACACTTGTGGACACTGGACACTTTTGGATTGTGTGAGGCCCAATGAATATCAGAGCGCTATGTCACAGGCTTGATGCAGCAGGTGTGAAAAAAGTGACTACAGGATAAGGGAGATTTTGAATTTCTGCAGACACTTGTGGACACTGGACACTTTTGGATTGTGTGAGGCCCACTGAATATCAGAGCGCTATGTCACAGGCTCGATGGCACAGGTGTGAAAAAAGTGAATTGTAGAATTAGGCAGAATAGGAGTCTCCCTAGAGTGTAGGTCTGTAAGAACGGAACAAGTCCTCCACAGTGACACACAGATAGCTTCACTGTGGCTGTGATAACAGCCGTTACACGGTACTGTGTGAGGAGCGTACACCGCTGTATGATGTGAATAAATGCATGCTCAGTACCTTAGCAGGACAAAAAAAAAATTGGGATTGCTTTTAAAAAAGCAGTTTGCAGAGCAGTGGGGAAACAGCAATGCAGCTGTCAGGAAGCCTTAGAAGGCAGCCTAACAACCAACACCGCTGATCCACCACAATTTAGCCTCCCCTTGCACTGCACACACAGTGACTGGTGTGTTGCACAGGCAACATCGCTAGCAGCAGAAGCAGTTTTTTTTTCTTCGTCCCTGCCTAACGCTCTCCCTACAGAATCAGCAACCTCTCCCTATGCTAAGATCGGCAGAAGTAAGATGGCGGTCGGCGTGCACGCCCTTTTATAACCCCTGTGACGCCCACCAAAGCAAGCCAATCACTTGCATGCCCTTCTGAAAGATGGTGGTGACCCCTGCCTATGTCATCACGTTGCCCACAGTGTCCGTGGATCCTGATTGGCTGAAAAAGAGCGCTAAACAAACTTTTGAAACGCGACTTTGGCGTGTAAGTCGCCGACCTCGTGGCCGACCTCATCCTAGGGTCGGGTTTCGTTTCATGAAACCCGACTTTGCCAAAAGTCGGCGACTTTTGAAATTGTTCGACCCGTTTCGCTCAACTCTTGTTACAGTCAAGGTGTTTATTAATAAAGTTACAGTCAAGGTGTAGCATTAAAGTCAGCAAACAGTAGAGGTACATAACATTAAAGGTACATAACATTACAGGTACATTTTAGTGGCTTAAACCATTTCGTCTTGCCATGCCACACATCCAATATCCGAAACAAAGTAGGCAGCAAATGTATCTCTCATTTGGGAAACTTGCATGTTAGTCCTCAGAGGGTGATCTTGGTAATCATGGAATGTGGTATTAACAGGTTCCTCAAGTTCTAAGTTGAGTCACTCTTTTGCCAGGATGTAATTGTACAGAACAACATACGCTTTCACAACCTCATCAATTGTCTCAATTTTAAGATTGATAGCTGTACCCAAAATGCACCATTAAGATACCAGCAATCCAAAGGCACACTCCACATTTCTTCGGACCCTTGTCAGTCGGTAGTTGTAAATCCTTTTGGTGTGATTCAAGTCCCGACTTGAGTACGGTTTTATGAGGTTGGCACACATTTGAAACGCCTCATCTCCAACCACAACAAACAGCATTGGTGGTCCTTCAGTGTTTGGAAGAGGTCTTGGCTGTGGATAATTGAAATTATTCCCATACACACGTTGGCCCATGTCAGAGTTTTTGAAAGTCTGTGAGTCATTTCTTTGTCCAACTGAGCCAACATCCAGGGCGACAAATTGACAGACAGCATCTGCAATCGCCATGAGAACAATCGAAAAGTATTTTTTGCAATTGAAATACTCGGATTCCCTTCCAGCTGGTTTCACAATCCGAATGTGTTTGCCATCCACAGCCCCCAAACAGTTTGGAAAGTTACAAATGTCCTGGAATTTTGCAGCATTTCTCAGCCAGAGTTCAGTTGTGGGTTGGGGGGGATTCTTCATGCAGAACAAAACATAAAGCACAGCAGGTGTCTCCAACGATCTCAGAAAGGGTGGACACTCCAATGCGGAATTGAAAATGTAGAGATGATAAAGATAAGGTCTCTCCAGTAGCCAGGAATCTGCGGAACAGAAATTGTGAAAAAAACATTAATATTATTGTTCAAAAAGCCATGTAATGACAGATGTTTATTTTTCAACATTACGTTCCTTAGGGTCACCAACAGACATTCCTCAGCAGGAATTGCTCGATGTAATTGTGTGTCCTCCCTGGTGACGGATCCTCGGACACGTTGCAGCAAGTCGTCTAAGCTCTGTTCTGACATTCTCGTGTACTCTAAACACTTTTCCAGGTTTTCACGCAGCTCAGTGTACAAAGAGTGGTAGGCTCCATGGCTCTCTTGGACTTCAACGATAGGGTGTTGCCAAAAGCGACGATGACGTCTTCTCCGACTTTCTCTTCTTCTGCCTTCTTCACAAGCCACAGCAAAGGCCACTGCCAATTTCAATTGCAAATCAAGATTAATAAGGAAGCTCTTCAAGCCAAGATTCATCTTGCAGCTGGATACAGCAGCAAAAGATGAGGATTTCATCAGTGCAGTGTGTCTTTATATAAAAATCCCATGAGACACACCCATTGGGTGTCTGGTGTCATGGAAACTCTCCTAGAAAAGCATTGGAAGTAGCGAATGCATGCGCAGAAACAACATAAACGCATACAAACGCATGCACACGCAGCTTTTTTTGGCGCCATGTGTAAGATGATGTGGATAAAAAAACATTGCGTTCATATGCATTTGCATGTGTTTTTGCATGCATTTGCGCTTGCAGATGATATGCTGCGCACAGAGACGCTAATGTGAACTTAGCCTTACATAGTACCTTTCTAATAAGTACTGCTGGAGAAAAGACAATAGGGTCTTATCTGAGATACAAATGATTAGATGATCAGATTATACTCACCAAAGAGAGCAGAATGACAAGCTCATAGAAATATTTGCTGCTGCAGATCCACAGGTCCACTCGTGACCACCAGAGAAAGAGAAATTGGGTATAACGTGGATTTTTTCTGCGCTGCTGAATGTTTCAAGGTCCGGGCATGTATTAATACAGTTGTGGATTTATTCAATGCATTTCAAAGTACAAGACGTATTCATCAGGAACACCACAATAACAATTATTCAGCAGCGCAGAAAAAATCCACTCTATATCGAATTCCTCTCTTTCATAGTCACCTTTCTAAAAGACTCCTGACCACATACTCAATTAATCAGTCAGACTCTAACCTCTACAACATGGCCAAGACCAAACAGCTTTCTAAGGATGTCAGGGACAAGATCGTAGACCTGCATAAAGCTGCAATGGGCTACAAAACCATACATAAAGCAGGTGAGAAGACAACTGTTGGTGCAATATAAACCAGAGAGAAAAAGCAATGCAAAAAGTCTAAAGTATATTGTGGTTAAAAAATCACAAATCTTTATTGAAATACCAGGTAAAAAACATATGTGGCTAAAAAGTGACACATGAACAGACAGCAAGAGCGAAAGTACACAGTGCTCCTAAAAAGGTAGCATCAAAATTATGACAAAAGCCTGGTTATGTGAATAAATTAAGGAACATTCATATGGTCACCAAAATAGCCACCAAGGGCAAATGTGGCGCCCCCAGGAGTATGGTCGCCACAGTGACTTTGCCAGGCTTGGAGGCAGTGATGGGTCTCTCCGCAGTCAATCCATACATGCAACACAGTTCCACTCCAGGCCAGCAGGGGGACCTCTGAACCAGGATTAAGGGGAGGACTGCCCTCTGAGGGCCAGGAGGGAGGAGTAGTTAGTTTGTCTGCGGAGGGTGAAGTGTGCAGACGTGTAGGGAGATGCTGGAGGTTGAGCTAGGAAGGAGAGCTCCCTCAGCTTCAGAGCGCATGAACTGGAGCCTGGTCTCCACGGCTATATGGACACTAACGGTCCTACAGCAGATACCAGGGGAGTAGGAGGCTGTAAATGCCCTACTCCCATCTAAGACTTGAGGCACAACAGCAGCTTGGCTAGAGAGCCAGGACTTAGAGAAGGGAGTCCCCGAGAGAGGCTACAGCTGTCTGCCGTGCAAGTACGGTTCTTGGGAACATCTGACAGGAGGAACTTCAAAGTAACTAAGTACTGGAGTGCTTCATTCAAACAAGAGTTAGGAAGGAGACTGCACAGCCCGTCTGCTGAGAGAGAATCCCTGAGTTGCTTCCAGGCTAGCCTGCTCCATTACCATCTGTAATCAGGACCCTGGACTGCAGTTATCAAGTAAAGGTACAGAAATTGCACCCTGCTGTGTCTTGTCTGCTTCCTACCCTTACGGCACTGCTAAATCACCGTGCCATCCACCTCTACACTGCCCATGGACTATAGCTTCACCTGTGGGGAGCTTTTACATCCTTGCTGCACCCTACCATCAGTCCCAGCGGATCTGCATGCAGCGTCGGCTTAACACCTCCCTTGCCGAGCACCACAGGTGGCGTCACGAACTATTCCATTCCATTAACTACATTCCACCATTACTTGGGCGCCCAGGGCCATGGACCGGGTCACCGCTGCTGACACCTTCCCCTGACACCGGCCCGGTACCGAGTACCCCGCAGCCCTGGGAGGGCGACCCAACTTGGCGTCACAAACAGGATTACAGAGCTCGGTACCCCCGGGTCCTTTGTGCCATAGACTGTGTTTGTGCAAAAAGATTGTGTGTATAATTGGTGCCAATAGCCACCATTACCGTGCTGCTTGGCACGCACGGGAAGAAAGAGGCAGGTCTTCGTGGGCAGAGCCTGCCGCAGAGCGCGAAGAAGCGAAGTGCTGCGTGGGAAGAGAGGACAGCACGCGAGAGAAGGAGGAGATGAGGCCTACAGCACGGACAGTCAGGCCTGTGAAGCGGCCGCCGGTGAGCTCCCATAACCCCCGGCCCTGGCTAATGTTTACTAGGGGGAGAGGATGTCCGTGGCCAACGGCGATGCAGCGGCAGGCGCCGGTGCCAACCCCGCAGCACTGCCAGGAGGAGCGCCTTCCACAGCGGTTTCCATAATGCCGCTGTCTATGCCCTACATCCCGGAACAGCATGGCTACCGCAGTACTCGGGTGAGTCGCATACCCTGAGTGAATTTAAAGAGAGACTGTGCAGTTTGTTTAAAGTATACCCTCTGTCTGAAAGCCAGAAAGTGAATATCCTGATTGGACAGCTAACAGGTGCAGCACAGAGAGAGGTGAAAGCCTGGCAGGAAAATGATAAAGAGACTTTTGCAAAGATCCTGGCCAAGCTGAGGAGCACCTTTGACACCTGCACTGCAGCTGAGATCAAGATGAGGTTCTTGGGCTGTAAACAGAAGGCGCAGGACAGTATCAGGGACTATGCTCTCAACCTGCAGGAGGCGCTGTGAGCACTTAAGCAAGTTGATCCTGACAGCATGAAGGAGGAAGATAAACTGTTAAAGGAACAGTTCATTGAAGGACTCCTATCCAGTACCCACTGAGGACAGTTGCGTATTATAACCCTGCAAAACTCTGATCTGAACTTTGCTGACGTTAAGGACAGGGCTATTCGGGTACTGCAGGAGTCCACTGACAGCCGTTCAGCGCCCCCTAGGCGCCCAGCGATCACCTACCATCAGGAAGCAACATCTTTTCCTTCCATCCCTGTGGAGGCTGATACACAGACTCTGGATAAAGATCCAACTGAGGAGCTGCGTCCTCAAGTCCAGGAGCTGGCCAAAGGGATGGCTGCACTTACCAAAACCGTGCAGTCCCTGCAAGTGTCCTTCAAAGAAAAGATCCAGCTTGCTTCCAGTCCAGAAGATGTCCCGTGGCTCCGGAGGAGGAGAGCCCGGCCACTTCGAGGGAGGAACAACGATCGCTATGACCAGGATGGACGTCCTATCTGTCGTCGCTGCTACAAGGCCGGTCATCTTGCAAGATATTGTCCTTTAAACGAGCAACCCCTGGGGCAGAGGGCCAACCCCCAGGAATAGGATCACAAGGCCCAAGTAACGGGAGAGCCAAGTATGTGGGAGGACGACCAATCCTTCCTATGGTAATTGATGGTATCCCCATGAAGGCTTGGCTGGACACTGGCTCCCAGGTGACCACTATGCCGTACATTCTGAACAAGAGGTATTGGGCTGATTCAGAACTTACCCGTGGCCCAACTGATGAACTGACAGTAGTTGCTAGTAATGGTCAGTCTTTACCGCAGATAGGATGCAAAGAAATTACTGTTAAAGTGGGGCTGATAGAGCTAAAGTCTCAAGGTTTAATAGTTGATATTGATAGACGTGAATGTAATCCCATGATGACTCTTGGTACAAATGTAATTGAAAACTGTCTGTCCGAGGTTATTGTCTTGTTGCAACAGGTGGCTGAGACTGCTAGTTCCGGAGAACAACGAGTCCTGCAGAAGGAGATCTGAGCCCCGATGCAAAGGCAACAGGTAGAACTCTCTGGCGGAGAGATTGGCAGCGTCAGAGAGAGTGATGCTTTTCCCATTGCAATACCCCCCAGATGTGAAATGTGGTTTTGTGTTGGGCAGCTATAGGTCTTAGAGGGAGAGATTACCAGGCGTTGGTAGAACCAGTATACTCCGAGAGCAGGCTTACTGTCCTGACAGCCAGAGGGGTGGTTGATGTACGAAAGGGGAGAGTACCTGTACGCCTTTTGAATTGTGGGAAGAGGAAGCCACAATACCTCGGTACGCCACAGTTGCTAAGCTACTCACTGTTAATAACAACTCTTTGCAGGCAGAAGAGCCCTTGGTCTCATCTGATCAGGTGGAGGACAATGGCTCTGTGAAGCAGCCAGATGAGTGGTGTCAGCATCTGCAGGTGGGAACTGACTCTACACCTTCATACCAGAAAAATGGAGTTTACAGAGTGACACAAGAGTATGAGCGGGTATTCAGCAAACACCCACTAGATTTGGGGCAGGCAAAAGGGGTTCAACATCATATCCCCACGTGGGACCATCCACCCATAAAGGAGAGGTACAGACCTATACCCCCAACGCAATACCAGTGTGCTAAGAGTATGTTGAGGAAGATGAAGGAGGCAGGGATCATCATAGACAATTGTAGCCCCTGGGTAGCTCCAATAGTGTTTGTAAAGAAAAAGGATGGTACCATGAGAATGTGTGTTGATTACAGGAAAATTAACAGCATTACACATAAAGATGCCTACCCATTACCTAGAATTGAGGAATCATTGGCTGCACTTAAAACTGCTAATTACGTTTCCACCTTAGATCTCACTAGTGGGTATTGGCAGGTTCCCGTGGCAGAGGCAGACAAGGAGAAAACAGCATTTACCACTCCAATGGGCCTCTGTGATTTCAATTATATGCCATTTGGGCTCTGCACTGCTCCAGGAACATTTCAACGGCTGATGGAGTGCTGCCTGGGACACATGAACTTTGAGACAGTCCTGTTGTACCTGGATGATGTCATCGTTTTCTCCAAAACCTATGAAGATCATCTGGAGCACCTGGCTGAAGTGTTTGAAGCTTTGTCCAATTTTGGCCTGAAGGTGAAGCCCTTCAAGTGCCACCTCCTGAAGCCCAAGGTGCAGTACCTCGGTCATGTGGTCAGTGCAGAAGGTGTGGCACCAGATCCTGATGAGGTCACAGTCATCCGGGACTGGCCGAAGCCCAGCAACCTTCATGAAGTTCGCCAATTCCTTGGACTGGTAGGCTACTACCAAAGATTCATCAAGGGCTTTACTGAAATAGCAACCCCTATGCAAAATCTCCTGGTGGAACAGTCCAAGAAGACCAAACAGAAAAATTCCACCTTTGAATGGACTGAAGTGTTGGAAAGGTCCTTCACCAGATTGAAGATGGCTCTCACAAGAGACGAAGTTCTGGCCTACCCAGATTATAACAAACCCTTTGTGCTGTACACAGATGCCAGCAACGTGGGACTAGGAGCAGTACTGTCGCAGGTACAGAATGGGAAAGAAAGAGTGATCTCCTATGCCAGCAGGAAGCTGCACCCCACCGAAAGGAACCCTGATAATTACAGTTCTTTCAAGCTGGAGTTCCTTGCCATAGTCTGGGCTGTCACCGAAAGGTTCAAACATTACCTAGCCTCTGCCAAGTTCACTATCTTCACGGACAACAACCCGTTGACACATTTGAATACTGCAAAACTGGGTGCACTGGAACAGCGATGGATGGCCCGGCTATCGAACTATGAGTTTACCATTAAGTACCGGGCAGGGCACAAGAATGCCAATGCTGATGCGCTGTCCAGAATGCCTAACCTACCAGATGCAGGAGAAGACCCTGAGGCTCTTGAAGAGATAGAGCTGCCTCCCTTCCACTGGCCACTTGCGGCCCAGCGTGCTCAAGGAGTGAGAAACAGACGGTCAGGCTTGAAGGAGGTCACCCTGAATCCATTGCCCCATCATGACTGGGCATAAACGCAAGATAGTGATCCTGCAGTCCATCTGGTGAAGGAGCTGCTGACCCGAGCTGACTCTCGTCCAGAGTCGGATGCGCCTGAAGAAACTCAGCAGTTGTGGAAGGAGAGAGGCTGGCTGTTCATTTATGAAGGGAAGCTGTGTTGGAGGAGTATCAATGCCCGCACTCATGAGCTGGTTTGGCAGGTAGTAGTCCCAAAGAGAGAGGCATCAATGGTCCTGGAAGCATACCACAATGGAGCTGGACACTTCGGATGGAAGAAGTTGGAAGTATTGCCCGGAGAGAGGTTCTACTGGGCTGGTGTGAGGAAAGCCGTTGAGAGGTGGTGCCGGGAGTGTGGACAATGTAACCTGAGCAGAAAGGATCGGGACAGTCAGAGAGCTCCGCTACAGCCAATCATCACCAAACAGCCCCTTGAGTTGGTAGCCCTGGACCATGTGAAGCTGGTTCCAAGCCGGTCAGGCTACATCCATGCACTTACCATTGTCGACCACTACTTAAGATTCCTGGTAGTTGTGCCTGTCAAAGATCAAACTGCCAGGACAGCAGCCAGAGCATTCCAGCAGCACTTCTGTAGACCACATGGGTATCCTGAAAGAGTGCTTACGGATCAAGGTCCAACTTTCGAGGCAGAAGTATTCCAAGAATTCTGTAACCTGTATGGTTGTAAGAAGATCCGGACAAGGCAGTATCACCCACAGACCAATGGCATGTGCGAGAAGATGAACCAGGTAGTGATGGATCTCCTGAAGACTTTGCCTTTAGAGGAGAGGAATCTGTGGCCAGAGAAGTTGCCCAATCTGGTAGACCTCTACAACCATATTCCAGTGAACTCTACCAACTGTACCCCGGCCTATTTAATGACCTGGTAAGCTGCCTATTGACATAGACATGGGAGTCCTGACACCTGAAGTAGCATCCCCAGATGCTGATTGGGACACGGAGAGGTAGCAACAGTACAGAAGAGTACAAGAATGTGTGGAGAGGAGTCTGGCTCAGGCAAGGCAAAAGCAGGAGAAGCTTTACAATCAAAATGCACCTGCCGTTCCTTTGTCGCCGGGAGAGCAAGTCTTGAAAAGAAAGAGAAGATTGCACAAATTGGATGATCAGTGGGAAGCCGAACCTTATACCATTCTGCCCTCAAATTTTGATAATACTAAGGTATGCCTTGTTAGTAAAGATGGAGGAGAGACCTCAGCAGCGGTATCGAGAGATCGTTTGAAGTTGTGTCCTGACCAGTTGAAGGAAAGAAAAGAAGAACCAGATAACATCCAACCCATAGTGGAAGAAGAGAAGGTCAGCACAGTGCTTGGATAATTCCCTGCGAATTGGACTAAAGTGAATGATGCTATAGTGGTGCCAGTGTTGCTGTTTCCCCAATTGGTAGCACAGGAAGATGTGACTCAAGAGAATCAGGAAAATCAGGTAGCAGATGCTACACCAGCAGTGGAGCCAGAGAACCCTCGCCCTGCCAGAGGTGAACCTGTTGTGCCCCTGGTGAGTCTAAGAGTTCACAGACAATCTAGTATCCCTGTGTTACCTAGAACCCCCAGTAGTGTATCCAGTACATTACCCATTACACCAGTCTTACGCAGTTCTACCCACACCACACAAGGTATACCACCCCTTAGATATCGCATGTAGCAAAATAAATCTAAATGTTGAAATTGTGTATGTATATATGCAACTGTTCTTAAGCTTTGTGCCTACAGGTAACCTGTAAGAGTTTCCTTTGGAATTTGTTTTATGGACACTGAACCACAGGACTTGTGTGTGGTCAAAAACTTTTACCATTTGCCCAGGAATGGACCATGGACATTGATGCATGGACTTATCATCATAGGACCATTTTTGAAGCACTTGGTTTTTGTACATTTTTTCATTTTTAAATATTGTACAATTAGTATTGTAACTGTTTATATGTTCATGTTTTTGTTCAGCCCAGGAGTGCTGACTTGCACTAGGGTGGAATGTGGTGCCCCAGGAGTATGGTCGCTACTGTGGCTTTGCCTTCCTCCAGGGGAGGGTAATGCCAGGCCTGGAGGCAATGATGGGTCTCTCTCGCAGTCAATCCATACATGCAACACAGTTCCACTCCAGGCCAGCAGGGGGAACTCTGAACCAGGATTAAGGGGAGGAGTGCCCTCTGAGGGCCAGGAGGGAGGAGTAGTTAGTTAGTCTGTGGAGGGTGAAGTGTGCAGACTAGAGTTGAGCGACTTTGCCTTTTTTTGGGTCGAGTCGGGTTTCATGAAACCCGACTTTCGCAAAAGTCGGGTCGAACGAAATCGGCCGATTTTTGTGAAAAGTCGAAGGCCGACTGAAACACGAAACCCAATGCAAGTCAATGGGGAAGCAAAGTCGGCAGGGAGTGGAGGCCAGGAAGCACACCTACAGTGCCCTTTTGAATGCCAAAAACAGCAAATCTTATTACTGAAGCTTTTCAACCTAATTTACTTTATAATACTAGTTACGCACTGAAAAATGGGGGTTATTTGGCTAAATTTGTGAGGGGGTAGGGCTGGCTCCAGGTTTTCATGTGCTCTGGGCCAAAGAGCACCCCTTTAACACATACCACAACTCATGATGCTCCGATACGGCAGAGAAATAGTGGTACAGTACAATGAAAAATACTTCACTTTTTACATCTCATGACTGATATCCATTTTAAATTCTCCAATAGCTCCAAAAACGGACAGTATCTTACTACATACAGTATTATGGCCACCGCATAGTGCGCTATACAGAGTAATGAGGCCCATATATTTCACCATACAGAATCATTGGTCCCATATAATGTTTGAAACAGTATATGATGAGCTCCACATAATGCTACAGTATATGTTGGTCCCCATGGATGAAGCTGCACTGTCTTATGGGCCCAAATAATGCTCTCTATATAATGGGCCCCATTTCTAATGCTCTAGTGTATAATGGGCCCTGTAAATGCTGCTCCAGTGTCTGATGTCCACCTTTGGAATGCTCCAGTGTATGGTGGGCCCCATATATCAATCTCCAGAGTATAATGCTCCCCAAAAATTGCTGTCCCAACATTGAAAACAATTAAATAAGTCTCCTCAAATAAGTCTCCTCGCTAGGGAATCCCTGTACTAGTCTGGGCGTACAGACGTGATGTCATTGCGCTCTCTGATCAGGATATCACTGTCAGGAAACGCGGAAGACGTCATGATGGTGGAGCAGGGAGAGGTAAATATTTCAACTTTGCAAGTTCTGTGATCCAGAGCAAGCAGGGGGGACCTCATAGGCGACTCATTGGCAATGGCACTGGCACAGGGCCCCTCATAGTACGGCGGTGTGTCTGACGGCGGGTGGGCCGAACCTGCACTTTCAGCTGCACCTTCCTTTTTGTCACCGTGTAAGGTGGTACAGTATATGGGAAGGGTAACCTAAGTTTCATCTGGGTCACATTCAGGCTGTGTAGAGTGTGAGGGGAATGTAGTGGTCTGGGTCAATGTACCAGCAGAATCATCTAGCAGTGGCTGGGCCTCAGTGCACTTGTGGCGCCCCCAGGAGTACGGTCGCCACTGTGGCATTACCTTCCTCCTAGGGAGTGTGATGTCATGCTTGGGAGCAACAAAGGATCTCTCTAGCAGTTAAACCAACACACAACACATTTCCCACTCCAGGCCAGCAGGGAGACCTCTGAACCTGACTGCTGAGGAGCTGCTGTCTGTGGTAGGGAGGAGGTAAGCTAGGGCAGTCTGTGAAGGGAAGGGGAAGTGTGTGGACATGAGAAGGGGAGCTGGAGGATGAGCAGAGTTAAGGCTCACTCCTAGCTTGAGCGCATGGTCCGCATTCCGGTCTCCAAGTTTGTAGGGACACTGACGTTCCTGCAGCAGAAACTGGAGGAAGTAGCAGCTGTAAATGCTCTGTACCCAACTAAGGCTCGGAGGCCCCAGCAGCGACGTGTGGGAGCCAGAAGGAAAAGGCTACGGCTGCCTGTCATACGAGAAAGTTTCAAGAGAGAGTCAACAGGGGGAACTTCATTGAACTCAGCACTGCGAGTACCTCAGATAAGCGCTAGAACGGAGGCCACACTACCTATCTGTAGAGAGAGAATTCCAAATTGGCTTCCAGGCTGACCAACTCCTTCTCCATCTGTACTCTGGGTCCTGGACGGCACTTACCAAGTACAGGTAAAGGAACTGCACGACTGTGTCTGTCCTCTTTCTCCTGCGCCTGGCGCACGGCTCTGCTACATCCTGCACTGCACACCATCTAACAACTGTTTCATGTGCCCTGCGACAATGGCCATACCTGTGCAGGGCTTCTACATCTTAGCTGCACCACAACTTCTGTCCCAGAGAAACGCCACTGCAGCGCTGGTCAATCTACTCAGAAACCACAGGTGGCGTCACGTATCATTCACCTATAAACGTAATTCACCCCTTTGCATGGACACCCAGGGCCACGGAACGGGTCACCACCACTGTGACACATCCCAGGGAGACACCGTCCCGGTACTGAATAACCCCACTGCCCTGCCTGGCCACCCACACTCCATGTCAGATTCATCTTGGACTGGGGAATTCACGATTTTACTTGATAACTAGAGTTGAGCGATACCGTCCGATACTTCAAAGTATCGTATCGGATGGTATCGGCCGATCTTTAAAAAAAGTATCGGTATCGCCGATTCCGATACCGGAAGTCCCATTCAAGTCTATGGGACTTCCGGTATCGGAATAAGAAAAACCCTTTCCTGCCCTTGTACAGCCTCTCTGGGGTCTGTACGGGCCTTTCGGGGGGCTGTGCCGGCCTGCCAGGGGGTCTGTGCAGGCTCCGGTGGTCTGTGCCGGCCTGCCGGTGGTCTGTGCAGGCTCCGGGGGGCTGTGCCGGCCTGCCGGGGGGCTGTGCCGGCCTGCCGGGGGGCTGTGCAGGCTCCGGGGGGCTGTGCCGGCCTGCCGGGGGGCTGTGCCGGCCTGCCGGGGGGCTGTGCCGGCCTGCCGGGGGGCTGTGCCGGCCTGCCGGTGGTCTGTGCAGGCTCCGGGGGTCTGTGCAGGCATCGTCCGATGGGACTACAAGTCCCATCGGGCGATGCCTGCTACCATGACAGTGATTGACACATTAGCCAATGATGGGACAGTAGTAGTCCCATCATCCGGCTAATGTGTTAAATGTAAAAAAAAAAAAAAAAAAAAAAATTACATGCTACATACATACAACATGCATACTACATACATGCTACATTCATACTACATACATGCTACATTCATACTACATAAATACTACATGCAACATACATACTACATATATACTACATGCATGCTACATACATACTGCATGCTACATACATACCACATATATACTACATACATACTACATGCATGCTACATGCATGCTACATGCTACATACATAACACATATATACTACATGCATGCTACATACATACTACATGCTACATACTACATATATACTACATGCATGCTACATACTACATGCTACATACATACTACATGCATGCTACATACATACTACATATATACTACATGCATGCTACATACATACTACATGCTACATACTACATGCATGCTACATACATACTACATGCATGCTACATACATACTACATGCATGCTACATACATACCACATACATACTACATGCTACATACATACCACATATATACTACATACATACAATACATTCATACAATACATACATAGACATACAGTACATATAACATAGAGTAACATACTTACCAATACTTGTCACATTGTTCCCCGAAGCCATTGTCTATTCCGGGATAAATATTAACATAACAAACCACAAAAATACTCACCCACGATCCGAAGCAGTCCACGAGTGTGTCCCACGACGATCTTGGGTAGAGAACTGCAGCATCAGATGATGCTGCCGTTCTCTACGGGCTGCAGGAATCCAATGACGGAAGGTAGGTATCCTTCCGCACTGTATTCCTCCGCCACTTAAAAAAAAAAAAGTCCCTAGTCTCACTTTATGCCATTGCTGTGTGGGAAATTCCCACACAGCAATGGCATAAAGTGAGACTAGGGACTTTTTTTTTTTAAGTGGCGGAGGAATACAGTGCGGAAGGATACCTACCTTCCGTCATTGGATTCCTACAGCCCGTAGAGAACGGCAGCATCATCTGATGCTGCAGTTCTCTACCCAAGATCGTCGTGGGACACACTCGTGGACTGCTTCGGATCGTGGGTGAGTATTTTTGTGGTTTGTTATGTTAATATTTATCCCGGAATAGACAATGGCTTCGGGGAACAATGTGACAAGTATTGGTAAGTATGTTACTCTATGTTATATGTACTGTATGTCTATGTATGTATTGTATGAATGTATTGTATGTATGTAGTATATATGTGGTATGTATGTAGCATGTGGTATGTATGTAGCATGCATGTAGCATGCATGTAGCATGCATGTAGCATGCATGTAGTATGTATGTAGTATGTATGTAGCATGTATGTAGCATGCAGTATGTATGTAGTATATATGTAGTATGTATGTAGTATATATGTAGTATGCATGTAGTATGTATGTAGTATGTATGTAGCATGTATGTAGTATGTATGTAGTATATATGTAGTATGCATGTAGTATGTATGTAGTATGTATGTAGCATGCAGTATGTATGTAGCATGCATGTAGTATGTATGTAGTATATATGTAGTATGCATGTAGTATGTATGTAGTATGTATGTAGCATGCAGTATGTATGTAGCATGTATGTAGTATGTATGTAGTATATATGTAGTATGTATGTAGCATGCATGTAGTATGTATGTAGTATGTATGTAGCATGCAGTATGTATGTAGTATATATGTAGTATATATGTAGTATATATGTAGTATGTATGTAGTATGTATGTATGTAGTATGTATGTAGCATGCAGTATGTATGTAGCATGTATGTAGTATATATGTAGTATGTATGTAGTATGTATGTAGTATGTATGTAGTATGTATGTATGTAGCATGCAGTATGTATGTAGCATGTATGTAGTATGTATGTAGTATATATGTAGCATGCATGTAGTATTTTTTTTTTTTTTTTTTTTTTTTTAACATTTAACACATTAGCCGGATGATGGGACTACTACTGTCCCATCATTGGCTAATGTGTCAATCACTGTCATGGTAGCAGGCATCGCCCGATGGGACTTGTAGTCCCATCGGACGATGCTTGCACAGACCCCCGGACATCAGCACAGCCCCCCGGCAGGCCGGCACAGCCCCCCGGCAGGCCGGTACAGACCCCCACAGGGTGCACAGCCCCCCGGCAGGCCGGCACAGCCCCCCGGCAGGCCGGTACAGACCCCGGGCAGTCCACACAGCCCCCCGGCAGGCCGGCACAGCCCCCCGGCAGGCCGGCAGAGACCCCCGGAAGGCCCGAAATGACGGCGCATCATGATGCGCACACACCGCGCATCATGATGACGTCAGGCCGTCAATCAACTGAACTTCCGATTCCGATGCCGAATTCCGATATTGAAAAAATATCGGAAGTCGGTATCGGAATTCCGATACAGCAAGTATCGGCCGATACCCGATACTTGCGGTATCGGAATGCTCAACACTATTGATAACCCATGCATGGTATGATAGAAAGAGCTACATGGACTAATGTGAAGTGTGGCCTGCTGCATCATTCACTTTGGGTAGGGGTGCAGGACACAAGGAAAGGGGTTCTTCCTGACCAAGAGCCAGCACTTGACGACTCAGTGCTTGCATTTTTTGAAACTTCAGAAGAGGAGGGCATATTTGCTGGAGTCTGTTTCGGCAATGTAAGCCCAAACCAGTTCCTCATGCTCCGGCTTTAAAAACGGTTAACCTACTCCCAGAGGGGGTAGCCTTCCAGGCGTTCCGTAGACAGACAATGACGCAGGCTCAACACCTCCTGCCTTAGCTGCTATTGTGCTTTTGCCACTACCAGCAGATGCACCACCACCATCAGCACCAGCTGGCCCCCCCACGCCCACGTCCGCGGCCTCTTCCACCAAACTTCCAAATTTAGCACAAAGTAGACACAAAATAACATCACATATATGGTACTGTATCAGAAGCGTACAGCTCTATTCAGTCAAAGGATAACTGTCAATCTCCATATATATTCCATCAGTCACACAGAGACACTCCCAGGCTCAGTATGGATTAGACAAGAATATAAAAAGTAGACAAAGTGTACAGTATCATCAGATAGCAGGTATACATAGCATAGTTTAAACATTAACAATGTATGTCTATATATCATGAGTAGTGTTGAGCCACCCCGCTAGTGTTTTGGTTCGTCGCACAGGAGGCAAGTTCGTCGAATGTTCGTCGAACCACACTGAAAACAATGGCAGGAAAACACAAACACATACTAACACATAGAAAATAATTACAAAACACCTTAAAAGGTGTCACAAAGCCGACAAAATGCTAAGAAGCCAAAAATAACATATGGAAAAGGGCAACTACATTTACAAAAGAGGTGGAGGAGTAAAAGGAGGAGGTGGAGGATGCACAGATCTAGGCTTGTCATGCCCTTATGAAGTCAAGAAAGTCTGGACTAAAAATGTAAAAACCAAACCCAAAAAAACGAAATCTGAAAACGAACACGATCATATACCGTCATACTTCCCACCAATAAATTATGGCAACTGGCGATCGGGCGGCGTTATTCCCATGAACCTCCAAACAGCGTCCATGAAGCCAAAGTGTTTGCTTTCTGGGGGCAGTATGATTGCAAAGCTGAACCTTAAAGGAATGTCCAAAAGGGCACCACCAGGAGTGGAGCCTGCGGCTTAATTGGACTCCACCCGGGAAACCACAACCATGCCACCTCAAAAAAAGATGCACACATTGAAAGCTTTGTCGATTGTGTGTGTGTGTGTGGTGTGGTATGTCCGTTTGTAGTTGTGCTAGCGATTTGTCAGCTTTATTCCGTTACCGAACGAGACTCCGGCATGCCCCTGTGGTACG
This sequence comes from Dendrobates tinctorius, assembly GCF_039654945.1. Taxonomy (NCBI): domain Eukaryota; kingdom Metazoa; phylum Chordata; class Amphibia; order Anura; family Dendrobatidae; genus Dendrobates; species Dendrobates tinctorius. The sequence goes on along the minus strand of NW_027361855.1, from coordinate 5,798,407 downwards.
CGTAAAGCTTACTAGAGGGATACGCGAGGCTCTGGCATGCGCTATCGAGCAATAACAGGGCTATCATGGCCTTCCATGTCCGGGGCTACATGCGTGCTCCACTGAAAGGACCATCTTTTGTCGCTTACAGGTGCAGATAACCCACTGAACACCGTTAGTGATGGGGATCTGGGATTCCAATAATTCGCCGTGAACGATGATTTCCCAGTAAGTGCAGGTGAACAGCAATTCCTGATTTCGGCCTAACCGCCATTCCAGAAAAAATGCAAAACATTACGTGTCCAAACCATAGGTGCTGTAGCTTGCTTAACAGCTCTGCAGCCATTCTCAGGCCCAGTATAGATTCTACAAGATTCGAGAAAGTTGATAAAGGGTACAGTTTCACCGGATAACACGTATATATGTTGCATAGTTTACACATTAAAAACCTATGTGTATCGATCAGGAGGCAGGCTCAGACAGTCTCAGGCCCATTATGGATTAGACCAGATTGTACAAAGTTGAGATAGGGTACATTATTACTGGATAGCAGGTATATAGAGCATAGTTTAAACATTTAAAATCTCCGTGTTCTCTGCATGGATTACACAACAATCTAAAAACTAGAAAAAAGGAAATGTATTTCAAGCGTACACCATGATACACTTTTGGTGGTATTTTTAAATCTTCATTTATATTTTATTTTATGTAGGCGATTCAACTGGATTGGCATGAGAGGGAGGGCACATTTAAAAATGTGCGCTGGAATGTCACACGTCTGTGGGTAGGAAAACTGTTAAAGCTGATGAGAAACCACCACTGCATCTCATTGTGAATCGACGGCCATAAGAAATGGAAGCCATTGATCATCTGAAGCTGGATCCCGGCCAGCGGAATAGGGCATAGCTACGTCTTAACCATCATCTTATATCAGTTCAACAAATTTGAAGTGCCAGTCCCAGTGATGGATTTGACAGCCCAGACTACACAGCGGAGGAGTAGGGAGAGGTAAACATTGCAAATGCTGGGGCCCTGCCCAAGCAAGGGGGGCCCATTCGTGGGCGTCGGCACTGGCACTGGGCCCCTCATAGTACGGCGGTGTGTGTGTCTGACGGCGGGTGTGCACCACCACCATCAGAGACACTTGATTGCACTATGAGGGACCCTGTGCCAGTGCCCGCGCCCATGAGTCGGCCCACCCACCTGTCCAGGGCAATGGCACTCGCACGGTTGCATGCGCTTGGTGGTGACCCCGGCCATTGGGGGAGGAGGCTGCCCAGTTAGGGAGGTTTTACAAAATGCCATATGTTGATGTGGTACATTCACCTGCTGCTAAAGGCGAAATTGGTCAAGTCCCAGGAACAGGCGGACCAAAGAAAACAATTTTTCTGGCAACCTATGTGTCATCAGGGTAAGGTGGGACAAAATCCTTGGAAACCCATGCATGGTTCATTTTAATGAAGGTTAGATAATCCACATTTTGGGTCGACAGATGGGTCCTTTTTTCTGTCAGTATTGATCCAGCAGCACTGAAGACTCTTTCCGATAGCACAATTGCAGCTGGGCATGCGAGCTCCTGTAAGGCATATTGTGCCAATTCAGGCCAGGTGTCCAGTTTAGCTGCCCAATAGTCAAATGGGAATGACCTGTGAGGGAGAACATCGATATGGGAGGAAAAGTAGTTTGTAACCATACTTGACAAGTGCTGTCTCCTGTCAGTTTCAGTTACCAGTCGTGTGAGCGGGACTTGAAAAATCAGTCCACAACATGGTCATGAAACCCCTGTATCCAACGCCACTTCTGATGTGTCCACCACCAACACCGCTTCCAAGTTGCAACCGGCCCCTACGGCTTGTGTGAGAACCATCACCGCTGCTGTGTGCTGGGAATGCCTCAACCAACCGGTTTACCAGAGTAGCTTGTTTGTTAGCCAATATTAGGTGAAGGTTCTCCTGTGGCTTGATGTTTTGAAATTTGCCTTTATAGCGCGGATCCAGGATGCTGGCCAACCAGTAGTCATCATCGTTCATCATTTTGGCAATGCGGGGGTCCCTTTTTAGGATCTGCAAGGCATAATCTGACATGTAGGCCAATGTTCCCGGTGTCAATGATGCACTGCGAGTGCTGGGTGGAGGAGCACTTTCTGGCAAATCCACATCCCTCCAGTCACACACAAACCCTGTACCAGACCTTGCAAAGCAAACATTTTCTCTTGCCCCACGAGAAGCATCCTCCTCCCCTAAATAGTCATCCCCATCATCATCCTCTTCCTCTTCTTCCTCCACCTTGTCCACGACAGTTCCCTGACCAGACAATGGCTGACTGTCATCAAGGCTTCCCTCTTCCTCTTCCTCCTCATCAACCTCGGCTGCAGACGCCTGCTCTTTAATGTGCGTCAAAGTTTGCATGAGCAGATGCATAAGTGGGATGCTCATGCTTATGATGGCGTCGTCTGCGCTTACCAGCCGTGTGCATTCCTCAAAACACTCAAGGACTTTACAGAGGTCTTTCAGCTTCGACCACTGCACACCTGTCAACTCCATGTCTGCCCTCAAAGTGCCTGCCCGTGTATCCTCCCACAAATGCATTATGGCATGCCTTTGTTCGCACAGCCGCTCAACCATGTGCAGGGTGGAGTTCCACCTTGTTACAACGTCGATAATTAGGTAGTGTTTGGGAAGGTGGAGCAATCGCTGCAGCTTCTGCATACGACTGGAGTGTACCGGCGACCGGCGGATGTGCGAGCACAGTCTTCGAACCTTAAGGAGCAGGCCTGTTAAATCCGGATAATTAGTGAGGAAGCACTGCACCACCAGGTTCAAGGTGTGAGCCAAGCCAGGTATGTGTCTGAGTTTTGAAAGGGCTATGGCTGCCACAAAATTCCGGCCGTTATCACTAACTACGTTGCCTGCCTCAAGATGTAGACTGCCCAGCCATGACTCAGTTTGTCGCTGAAAATAGTTGGCCAGTACCTCTGCGGTGTGTCTGTCGCCCAAACACATCATCTGCAACACTGCCTGCTGACGCTTTCCACTAGCTGATCAATAGGGGGACACCTCGTGTGCAACACTATCAACTGCGGATGCAGTGCTCGTGCGATTGCGCTCTGTGGACCAGCTTTCGCTTCTGGAGGAGGAGGAGGAGGCTCGAACACCTACAGCCAACTGTTTCCTATACCGTGGGCTAGGCAGCACTGTGCCACCACCGCTGTCCCCTGTGGACCCTGCATCCACTACATTAACCCAGTGCACAGTGATGGACATGTAACGGCCCTGGCCATGCCTACTGGACCATGCATCAATTGTGAGGTGCACCTTTCCACTCACTGACAGCTTGAGTGCATGGACAATGCGGTCTTTCACATGAAGGTGGAGGGCTGGGATGGCTTTGCGAGAAAAGAAGTGGCGACTGGGTAGTTCATTGCATGGAACTGCGTAGGCCATTAGTTCATGGAAAGCTGCGCTTTCAACCAACCGATAGGGCATCATCTCTAACGAGATTAGTTTGGCAATGTGGGTGTTCAAAGCCAGTGTACGCGGATGAGAGGATGATTACTTTTTTGTCCTACTCATAGTCTCTGGTAGGGTGAGCTGGACTTGAGAGCTGGATATGGTGGAAGTAGCGGTGGACATGGCGGACTGAGAGAGGGTTGATGATGGTGATGGAGTTGGTGTTCTTTCTGATGGCCTAGATTCAATTTTTCGTTGCAATAACAGTGCGATTCCCTGAATGATTTGCCCTTGCGATGACAACTCAACATTTCCTGCTGGTGGTGTGCTAACTGATGGACTTACAGTGGGGGAAACAATGTTGCATTGCTGACTACATTCTTTGGGAGCAGTAGCACATGTGGTACGTGAGTTTTGGTAGTCCATCCACGCTTGCAAGTGCATGGTGGTTAAATGTCTTAGCATGCAACTGGTATTCAAATTTCTCAGATTTTTCCCTCAGCTAAAGGTCTTTGCGCACTTCTTACAGATTACCTTTGCCGGATCATTAGGATTTTGTTCAAAAAAGTGCCACACTGCACTCTTCCTACTAGGGAAGACAGTTTGAGGCCTTGCACTCTGTGCTTTTTTGACTGTCTGGCCAAGCTGTCCTGCAATTTTTTGGGTTTTGTAACCCGTTTTTGGACTGCTCCGGGCCTGCCAGATAACAACTGTTGCGATGTCGATGCCCGCTGCGGATGCTCCTCCTCCTCTTCTGAGCTACTGGCAGCGGCACACTCTACCCCCAATGGATGCCAATCTGGGTCAACAACTGGGTCATCCATCACCTCCTCTTCAATGTCATGTGCACCTTCCTCTGTGTCACCGTGTATGGTGGTATAGTATGCGGGAGGGGGCAACTGAGTTTCATCAGGGTCAGATTCTGGCTCAGTACACTGCGAGGACAATGTAGTGCTCTGAGTGAATATTTCAGCAGATAAATCTAGCAGTGGCTGTGCATCAGTGCACTCCTTGTCAGAGTCACCTTGGCCTGGGTAATTCATGATTTGACTTGATAACCCAGGCATGGTATGTGAAAACAGCTCCATGGAGTAATCTGTAGTGTGGCCTACCGCATCCTTCAATTTTGGTAGGGGTGAAGGACACAAGGAAAGGTGTGGTTCATGACCATGAGCCTCCAATGACGACTCAGTGCTTTTATTTTTTAAAACTTCAGAAGAGGAGGCGATGGAGCTGGAGGCTGAATCAGCAATGTAAGCCAAAACTTGTTCTTGAAGCTCCGGCTTTAGAAGCGGTTTACCTACTCCCAGAAAAGGGAGCCTTCAAGGCCTTGTGTAGCCAGAAGATGACGCAGCCTCAACACCTCCAGTATTAGGTGCTATTTTGCTTTTGCCACTACCAGCAGATCCACCACAACACCAACACCATCATTACCAGCTGCCAACCCCCGCCCACTTCCACGGACTCTTCCACCACACTTCCTCATTTTTTGGAAAAATTTACCCAAATTTACACCAGCTCCCTGGTACTGTAAAACAAGGTACAAGGTGTATATAGTACTGGGGAGAATTGGAATGTCTCTTCACTTCAGGACACTGTGGGATTCAGTCAGGCCCTGTTTATTTAACACCGCAATATGAGAGGCAGATTCTCTATGCTGTTAGAAAGGTGTATAGAGTACTGTGGAGAATTGGAATGTCTCTACACTTCAGGACACTGTGGGATTCAGTCAGGCCCTGTTTATTTAACACCGCAATATGACAGGCAGATTCTCTTTGCTGTTAGAAGGGTGTATAGAGGACTGTGTAGAATTGGAATGTCTCTACACTTCAGGACACTGTGGGATTCAGTCAGGCCCTGTTTATTTAACACGGCAATATGACAGGCAGATTCTCTCTGCTGTTAGAAGGGTGTATAGAGGACTGTGGTGAATTGGAATGTCTCTACACTCCAGGACACTGTGGGATTCAGTCAGGACCTGTTTATTTAACACCGCAATATGACAGGCAGATTCTCTATGCTGTTAGAAAGGTGTATAGAGGACTGTGGAGAATTGGAATGTCTCTACACTTCAGGACACTGTGTGATTCAGCCAGGCCCTGTTTATTTAACACCGCAATATGACAGGCAGATTTTCTATGTTGTTAGAAGGGTGTATAGAGGACTGTGGAGAATTGGAATGTCTCTACACTTCAGGACACTGTGGGATTCAGCCAGGCCCTGTTTATTTAACACCGCAATATGACAGGCAGATTCTCTATGTTGTTAGAAGGGTGTATAGAGGACTGTGGAGAATTGGAATGTCTCTACACTTCAGGACACTGTGGGATTCAGTCAGGCCCTGTTTATTTAACACCGCAATATGACAGGCAGATTCTCTATGCTGTTAGAAAGGTGTATAGAGTACTGTGGAGAATTGGAATGTCTCTACACTTCAGGACACTGTGGGATTCAGTCAGGACCTGTTTATTTAACACCGCAATATGACAGGCAGATTCTCTATGCTGTTAGAAAGGTGTATAGAGGACTGTGGAGAATTGGAATGTCTCTACACTTCAGGACACTGTGAAATTCAGTCAGGCCCTGTTTATTTAACACCGCAATATGACAGGCAGATTCTCTATGCTGTTAGAAGGGTGTATAGAGGACTGTGGAGAATTGGAACGTCTCTACACTTCAGGACACTGTGGGATTCAGTCAGGCCCTGTTTATTTAACACCGCAATGTGACCGACAGAAATTGCCTAGTGTATGACAAACTACAAGGTGTATATAGAATTGGGCAGAACTGGAATCTCCCTACAGTGTAGGTCTGTAAGAACGGAACATCTCCTCAACTTATCCTTACAGTGTCACGCACAGATAGCTTCACTGTGGCCGTGATAACAGCCGTTACACGGTACTGAGAGAGGAGCGTGCATGTACACCGCTGTCCAGTGTATGTAAAATTGTCAAGCTCCGTGTTTTAGTATACGGACTGACACACGCTGTCTCTCTATAGTTTTGAATGTAATCAAACAGCAGATATACTAAACTGTTTGAAAACCAGACAAAACTATAAGGTGGAGGTCTGTAAGAATGGAACAACTCCTCGACTTATCCTTACAGAGTCACACACAGATAGCTTCACTGTGGCCGTGATAACAGCCGTTACACGGTACTGAGAGAGGAGCGTACACCGCTGTACGGTGTGTGAAAAATGAATGCTCAGTAACTCACAAGGACAAAACAATAAAATCTGGATTGCTTTGAAAAAAAGCAGTTTGCTTAGCAGTGGGCACACAGCAATGCAGCTACCAGGTAGCCTTAAAAGGCAGCCTAATAACCAACAGAGCTGATGCACCAAAATATAGCCTCCCCTTGCACTGCACAGTGACTGGTGTGTTGTACAGGCAAAATCGCTAGCAGCAGAATCAGTTTTTGGTATCTTCTTCCCTGCCTAACACTCTCCCTACTGAATCAGCAGTAGCTCTCCCTATTATGAGATCAGCATGAGTAACATGGCGGTCGGCGTCCTCTCCCTTTTATACCCCCTGTGATGCCCCTCAAAGCAAGCCAATCACTTGCATGCCCTTCTCCAAGATGGTGGTGACCGCTGCCTATGTCATCACATTGCCCACAGTGTCCGTTCTTCCTGATTGGCTGCACAAAGGGCGCTCAAGCATCTTTTGAAATGCGACTTTGGTGCTAAAGTTGCCGACCTCATGGCCGACCTCACGCTAAGGTTGGATTTCATTTCATGAAACCCGACTTTGGCGAAAGTCGGCGACTTTTCAATTTTTTCGACTCGTTTCGCTCAACTCTAGTGCAGACGTGTAGGGAGAAGCTGGAGATTGAGCTAGGAAGGAGAGCTCCCTCAGCTTGAGAGCGCATGAACTGGAGCCTGGTCTCCACGGCTGTACGGACACTAACGGTCCTACAGCAGATACCAGGGGAGTAGGAGGCTGTAAATGCCCTACTCCCATCTAAGACTTGAGGCACAACAGCAGCTTGGCTAGAGAGCCAGGACTCAGAGAAGCGAGTCCCCGAGAGAGGCTACAGCTGTCTGCCGTGCAAGTATGGTTCTTGGGAACATCTGACAGGAGGAACTTCAGAGTAACTTAGTACTGGAGTGCTTCATTCAAACAAGCGTTAAGGTCCCGTCACACCTAGCGATGCTATAACGATCCCGACAGCGATAAGACACAACAGGGATCGCTGCCGCATCGCTATGTGGTCGCTATTGAGATGTCAGACAGTCCAATCTACCCAACAATGGAGCAACAATCTAGCGTGTCATAGCGACCTTTGTAACGATGTCGGGAACGCTAATCCCCACCTTGTCTTGCTTCTGAGTCGCTAACGAGGTCGATAGGCTAGGTGTCAAACGTGACGATACAAGCGACTCAGCGGGACATTAAATCAAATTTATTATCGCCAAGTACATATTACATATATACAAGGAATTCTTTGTGGCAAAGAGGCAACATAATATATAACAACAGATACAAGAAGTAACAGCTAACAAGACAGATACAGTATATAGTCTACACATGACGATTTAATTGTTGAACAGAGTGGATAGAAGCTGTTCATATGGCGGTTGGTGCTGCATTTGGGGACTCTGAAGCGACGTCCTGAAGGGAGTAGTTGGAATGAGGAGTGTCCCGGGTGAGAGGGATCGGATGAAATTTTCAATGCGTGGGATCGAATACTCTTATCATAAAGATCCTGGATTTTAGGCAGGGGGGAACCTATAATTCTCTCTGCAGTTCTGAAAGTCCTTTGTAAGCGGAGTTTGTCATGCGCAGTGGCTCCCCCATACCAGACTATCAGAGAGGAACAAATCACAGATCTGATGACAGCATTAAAGAATACGATCAGCAGATTCTTAGACAAACCATATCTTTTCAGCTGACGCAGGAAGAACATCCTCTGTTGTGCTTTTCTTATAACAGCATCCACGTTTTCCCCCATTTAAGATCATGAGAGATGATAACACCAAGGAATTTGGTCTCTGTGACCCTAAGGCCTCTTTCACACATCAGGTTTTCGCCGTCAGGCGCGATCCGGCGCTTTTGACAGAAACCGGATCCGGCAAAATGCAATGCCGGATCCGGTTCCCCCCCATTGACTTGCATTAGAGCCGGATCGAGCCGGATGGCCATGCGTTTCATCCGATTTTCGCCGGATCCGGCGTGTCCGGCTTTTTCATACAATGAAAGCCTATGAGCGCCGCAATGCGCCTGATCCGGCGACAGCCGGATCCGGTGGCCGGATCCGGTTTTTTTGGTCTGAGCATGCTCAGTAGCTCTGCCCACAAGACATATATAAAAGCAAGACATTGGGACCCTCAGCCACACCCAACATGCCACCCAAGCCAAGAACCAGGAGCAGGAGAAGGCAGCAGACATCTGCAGCAGCACCATCAGCACCACCCCAAATGGAGCAGCATGCTGAACAACGGGAGGGGAGTCCAGCAGCAGATGAGAGAGGGTAATTATCAAATCCCCCATTCCTCCAAACTAGGGCTATGGAATATCAAGATATTCATTGGCCCTTTGTTTCTCTTTATTCAACAGCCGCCCAATAGATGCAGCAGCAGCAGCAGCAGCAGGAACACCACCCACAGCCATGGAGTCTGGCCATCAGGAAGACAGCACATCTTCTTCTGGGAGCCCTCCCTCGCATCGTCAGCGTTTGACAGTAAGTTTTTATTTCCAAAATCCATCATCTCTGTAATATATGTCTATTCATTGCCTTTTATTTCAAAACAGGAATCACAAGATGAAGAGGAGCTCCCAGAAGAAGAAGGAAGGGGTGGACAGACACTTGGAGTGGGCTCACAATTGGTAAGTTTTTTGCATCAAACGCAGAAACACAACATCACACTACACACAACACATAGAAAACAATGTTCTGCAGACCACACACAGCAAACAAATGCCTTCATCCAAAGACATAACATTTTTTGTTTTCTTCTCTAGTCTTCCCAATCTGGTGCTCGGCCAAGAGGTCCTCGCAGTGCCTCCCAGGGTCGTCGGCGACAGCAACGCGGCGGTCACCAGCGTGTAAGTATAAATATTTTTGCTTTGTTTTTTTGCACTTTTTATTTCATTTCTTTTGTGGAGGCTAATTATGTTATTTTTGTCTTTTTCTTTAACAGCCTTCACAGCATGCTCCCGACTCTGACGGTGAGGATGGAGGAATCGATGTGGACCACCTCATCGATCTCATCAGAGAAAGGGAGCCGCTCTGGAATATGGCTGAACGCCGCCACGCTGACCTTATACAGGTATAAGTATATACAGTACCGGTTGCTTGATTTAAACCAGTGTTTCCCGAACTCCAGTCCTCGTGGTCCCCACGGATCATGTGTTCAGGATTTCTATTTACTTTGGAAATCCTGAAAACATGACCCCTGGGGACCATGAGGACTGGAGTTTGGGAAACACTGATGTTGTATACTAACCACTTTGTCCTTTCTCGTTTCAGGGGAGAGAATTGTGAAGCGGTGGCGGTCTGTGAGGGATCGTTTCAAGAAGGAGTTCAATAAAGAGATGCGGGCCCCGAATGGATCTGGAGGACGCAGGAGCAAGTACAAGTACGCACGAGCCCTGTCGTTCCTCTGGGATACAATGCTCACCAGAAGGTAAATATTACACACCACATGTGACAAAAAAATGTTTAGATGTAACTTTTTTTTTTCAGCCAGGGCCATACCATGTCACTATTTTAATTGTTTTTTTTTCTCTTTATTCCACAGCACGGTGAGCAGCACTCGGGAGCCTGCATGATAGGACCCTTCTGAGGCGATCCCTGAGGAGACCGGCACCGAGGGACACTTCGACCGCCCCGGTACATCTGCACCTTCCCAGCCTTCCCACACATTCGACCCATCTGTCCCATCCACCAGCACAGGAGCATCGTGGCCGCCTACATTACATGAAGCTGCTGGTGAGGAGATCGCTTTCCCTTTACCCCACCCTTCTGCCCCTGCCACCTTTAGTACACCTGCGGGTACTGGGCGGCAGCGGCAGAGGGGTCAGGAAAAGAGTTATGCGCCAGAGTTCTTGCATCTGAATGCATCTTTCCAGAACTGTCTAAAAGTCTTGTCAGAGCAAATCTCTGCAGGCTTTCAGCAGATCAACTCCAGCATTCTGGAGGTGAAGACACTTCTGCAAACCATGCATTCAGAAGCAAGATCTTCGCCAAACCACACCTTTTTCAGGTCTGTTGTGGAGCGCATGGAAACGCTATCTCCTACCCAGCAGATGCATGTAATGCATTCGTGCCACGGTGCTCTACAGCAGGTTACCTCCCAACCTCCACCTCCCACCACTGTAGTTCCTCCACCTGCACCTCCTCCAGCCACTTTCCATCCTCCCCCTCCTATTACATCTGCACCCCCTCCAGCCACTTTCCATCCTCCCCTTCCTATTACATACCAGCAACCTCCCCTGTACCAGCAACCTCCCCAGTACCAGCAACCTCCCCAGTACCAGACATCTCCCCACTTCCAGCAACCTGCCCCGTACCAAACTCCTTCCCCGTACCAAACTCCTTCCCCGTACCAAACTCCTTCCCCATACAACTTTCCATCAACATCATCTGCTCCTACAGTCCCTGCCCAACCCTCCACTCCACCGCCCACCACCTCTTCTGCCTCCCACATGTCCACCCATTCTGTAGCTTTTTCCACACCATCACCTCTAACTGTTCCTTCCCCACCACGATCCCAATCCTCTCTCCACACTCCCAGTGTCGAAGTGTCCCGCAGCCCCTCCAGCAGTATTTCCACCCCACACTACACAGATTTATGATGTGTTTTGTAATAAAAATGCCCAGTTGGTTTCAAACCTTTATTAAAAAAGTTTTTTTAACTTTAAAAACAGTTTACAAAAAAAAAATATTTTAAATAAAAGTTAAATTATTGTTTACACTGGTTGTCTGTCATTTCTTTCTGCGGCGAAATATGTTTAAAAAAAAGGTTAAATACAGGGTATTTAAAAGGTAAAAAGGTATTCAAAACCAGGTATATAACTGTGGGTAAATTTTAGCTTTTTGCCACAGTTGTGTTCCTGGTTGTGTTTGAAGCAAAGTATTTCACCTAAAAAGTTGTGTTTATTGTTGGTGATTTCCTAACAATGTACACAACTTTTTTGTTAAAAGGTGAAATACTTTGCATAAAACACAACCAGGTACACACCTGTGGCCTAAAGCTAAAAATAGAGACCATGACAAGATTGCCAACTTTGGTTGGCAAAGGTATATACTGTTGGTACAGAAGGTACACAAGTTTGGTTAGGGCACAAATCTTTCACACTCTGTCATCCTGCCAGTGTACTCTGCCTTGAGGTGACTTAAAGTATAGTGCAAAATTGTCCCTCATTACTGAAACCGTCACAGAACTTCTAGTGGTAATGTCATGGTAATCTTGCAAGGTGGTTTCTTCAGAGGTGTCCTCAATGGAAATGGGTTCCTTGCAGATAACAAAATTGTGGAGTACCACGCAAGCTTTGATCACCTCGTCAACAGTTTCTGTCTTGAGGTTGATCGCAGTCAATAGGACCCGCCATTTGGCTGTCAGAATACCAAAGGTACATTCAACCATTCTTCTTGCTCTTGTGAGGCGGTAATTAAAAATGCGTTTTGGTCTTGTCAATCCTCTGCTAGAGTACGGTTTCAAAAGGTGTTCTGACAGCTGGAAGGCTTCATCCCCTACACAGACAAATGGCATAGGTGGACCAGATGTTTGCGGCAGCGGTCTAGGTGGTGGGAACTGGAAGGTGTTTCCATACAGTTTACGCCCCATGGCAGACAGTTTGAAAACTTGAGAGTCATTGGAGCGGCCATAGGCCCCAATATCAACAGCAATAAATTTGTATTCCGCGTCAGCGATGGCCATGAGGACAATTGAAAAATATTTCTTGTAATTGAACTATTCCGATCCCGATCTGGCTGGCTTTACAATGCGGATATGTTTCCCGTCCACAGCGCCCAAGCAGTTGGGAAACTGACATATCTGTTGAAACTTGTCAGCAATTTCAATCCACCTCTCTGTTGTGGGCTCTGGTAAAAACTCTTCAGCTAAGGAGTCCCACAGTGCACGGCATGTGTACTTCACTATTCCAGATATGGTGGAAATCCCGAGTCTGTACTGGAAATGCAGTGACGAAAGGGATTCTCCAGTTGCAAGAAATCTGTGGGGAATTAAAAAACAAAAAATTAGTTTTAAATCACAGCATTACATACCAAAACTCAGCTATAACACTTGGAGATACAAACTACCACCAACAAGATTGCAGTGAAAGTGTGCTCTGATGCGATCACATCCAATAAATGTGGCTTACCTTAAAGTCACCATCAGACGCTCTGCGGGTGAAACAGAGAAGCGGCAATAGGTGTCCGCTTTTCTTATGAGGTGTGCAATGCGCTCCACCAAGTAATCAAAATTCTCCATTTTCATCCGAACATATCCAAAAAATGTATCCGGGTTTCGTCGAAGGTCCATGCAGAGTGTAGAATAGACCCCACACGTCATTCTCTTGGCTGTGATGGGGTGGATCCACAAACGTCGTCTACGATGCCTGATGCGCTGCTGTCTCGCTCTCTCCTTCTCCAGAACAATCACCCTCAAACGATTCGCCTCCGCTATAAAATCCGCCAAATTCTTCAAAATATTTCCAATGACAACATCCATCTTCGCCAGTAACTTGCTCTTCTCTCCAACCTGCACTTTCTCCTCTACAACCTGTCAAAGAAGGGCTGTAGGAACACGCTATATATAGTTTTCCAGTAGCCAATCCCGTTCGGAAGGCCACAAGGGTCAATTTTAAAAACCGGATCCGGCGTAATCCGTCGAAAAACGGATAGAAAAACGGATGAACCGGATGAGACAGATCCGGTTTTGTCTGTCAAGAACAAGACGGATCCGGCAGAAAACCGGATCCGGCACATCAGGTTTTACAAAACATTTGCCGGATCCGGCGTTCCGGCACGACGCCGGATCGCGCCTGATGCCGAAAACCTGATGTGTGAAAGTAGCCTAAGAACCACTTCGTCATGGATGTAGATTGGAAGTATCTCATGTTGATCTTTCCTAAAATCCACAACCATCTCAGCAGTTTTTTTAGTGTTGAGTACAAGATTATTGGCTTTACACCAGTCACATATTCTTTTCACCTCACTCCGATACAAGTCTTCAGCATTTCCCCTGATGAGACCAATCAGTGTCATATCATCGGCAAATTTCAAGATTTTTACTGAGTCTGCTGAAGAGATGCAATCATTCGTATAGAGAGAAAACAGTAACGGGGACAAAACACACCCCTGAGGTGCCCCGATGTTTGTGACCAAGGTGTCCGAAGTAAATGGTCCAACTTTTACACTGTGTATCCTGGCTGTCAGGAAGTTATAAATCCACAAGCATAAGTTGAGAGGGACTCCAAGAGCTACCATTTTCTTATGAAGTAAATTCGGATCAATGGTATTGAACGCTGAGCTAAAGTCCATGAAAAGAATCCGGACATATGAGTGCAGTTCATCTGTATGATCCAAAATGTACTTCAGTGCCAGATTGACAGTGTTGTTTGCTGAACGATTCTCCTTATAGGCAAACTGAAGCGGGTCCCATAGCTTCTGCGTGAATTTTATCAGGTGGGACATCATAATTCTTTCGAAGACTTTCATAGCTACAGATGCGAGTGCTACTGGTCTATAATCGTTCAACTCAGAGGATCACACTTTCTTGGGGACAGGGATAATTGTGGAACTTTTCCAACACTGAGGTACAACGCACTCTTTCAGTGACACATTGTATATATTTGTCAGTATAGGGGCAAGCTGGGTAGCACATACTTTCAGACACATTGGAGACATGAGCGACCAAAGAAATGTCCAGACATTTTGGGCACGATCAGCGATACCCGGCAGGGGGCTGGTCGCTGGTCACTGTCACACACAGCGATCTCGCTGGCAAGATCGCTATAACGTCACAGTTCTAGTGACTCAGTAGCGATCTCGCTAGCGATCTCGCTTAGTGTGACAGGGCCTTTAGGAAGGAGACTGCACAGCCCGTCTGCTGAGAGAGAATCCCTGAGTTGCTTCCAGGCTAGCCTGCTCCGTTACCATCTGTAATCAGGACCCTGAACTGCAGTTATCAAGTTAAGGTACAGAAATTGCACCCTGCTGTGTCTTGTCTGCTTCCTACCCTTACGGCACTGCTGCATCACCGTGCCATCCACCTCTACACTGCCCTGGGACTATAGCTTCACCTGTGGGGAGCTTTTACATCCTTGCTGCACCCTTCCATCAGTCCCAGCGGATCTGCATGCAGTGTCGGCTTAACAACTCCCTTGCCGAGCACCACTGGTGGCATCAACATAGTAACATAGTAACATAGTTTTGAAAGCTGAAGGAAGTCCTTATGTCCATCTAGTTCAGCCTATTTGTAGTGCAGCTGTTCTGCATTGTTGATCCTGGGGAAGGCAAAAACTCACAGAGTAGAAGCCAATTTTCTCCATAGGGAAAAAAATTCCTTCCCCTAAGCTGGGTCAACCATCTACCTATAATATTCTGTTATTCGTAACCTTCTCTACTGTTACTCACAAGAAAAGCATCCATTCCTTTCTTAAATTCATTCAGTGAGTTGGCCATCACCACTTCCTCAGGAAGAGAATTCCAGAGCCTCACTGCTCTTACCGTGAAGAACCTTCTTCTATGCTGGTGCAGAAATTGTCTTTCCTCCAAACGAAGAGAATGCCCCCTTGTTCTTGTCACAGTCCTTGGTACAAACAGTTCATTGGAGAGATCTCTGTATTGCCCTCTGATATACTTGTACATATATATTAAGTCTCCCCTAAGTCTTCTCTTTTCTAGAGTAAATAGACCTAATTTTGATAACCTTTCTGGTATTGTAGTGAACCAACTCCATTTATCATTTTAGTAGCCCGCCTTTGAACCCTTTCAAGTTCAGTAATGACTTTCTTGAGCACGGCGTCCAAAATAGTCAAGAACTATTCCATTCCATTAACTACACGCCCCCATTACTTGGGCGCCCAGGGCCACGGACCGTGTCACCGCTTCTGTACCACATTCCCCTGACACCAGCCCGGTACCGAGTACCCCACAGCCCTGGGAAGGCAACCCACAAACAGTATATGGATGGCCAGCGAATAACCAAGTATAGGGAAAAGTCCCAAGCTGATCACCAAAGGTATTGATATACAAATTTGAAGACCATATGCACCAGGTAACTAAATCAAGCACATACCAGGATAGAGGAAGCGCTGTACACCACACACTGCCAACCCCAGTGATTCTTCATTATTGAATGTATGAGGTATTGATGCCCTGAGAATAGACATTAGGGGTGGTGGACTATCTAAGTGACTAGGTCAACTTGAATCCAGGTGGATTTGGAAGCTAAAAACAGTTCATCCGCACAGTTTAAACGAATGTCTGTCCTTTGCCCCTTTCTTATAGTTGCCCTTAAGCTGCAATTCTATAAGTGATGCTGTTCCGTGTTGTTTTTAACTCTTGTTTTTATTTATAGTGACTATTTGCCATGTTACCTGTTGCTGTTTGTTCATCGCTTCGTGTGGATATTACAGTTACCTGTTTTGGCGATGAAAGGATGAACCATACATTATTAGGACTATTCCATATGACGGACTAGTTTATATATTGTTTGTAGATTATATGTATTATTCTATATTGATTTAAATTTGTTTATCATTCTTCTTGTACAAACCATTTTCTAGTGCTTTTTGAAGTGTGTTTTGGGTCATTGTCCTGCTGGAAGACCCATGACCTCTGAGGGAGACCCAGCTTTCTCACACTGGGCCCTACATTATGCTGCAAAATTTGTTGGTAGTCTTCAGGCTTCATAATGCCATGCACACAGTCAAGCAGTCCAGTGCCAGAGGCAACAAAGCAGCCCCAAAACATCAGGGAACCTCCGCCATGTTTGACTGTAGGGATCGTGTTCTTTTCTTTGAATGCCTCTTTTTTTCTCCTGTAAACTCTGTGTTGATGCCTTTGCCCAAAAAGCTCTACTTTTGTCTCATCTGACCAGAGAACATTCTTCCAAAACGGTTTAGGCTTTTTCAGGTAAGTTTTGGCAAACACCAGCCTGGCTTTTTTATGTCGTGGGGTAAGAAGTGGGGTCTTCCTTGGTCTCCTACCATACAGTCCCTTTTCATTCAAACGCCGATGGATAGTATGGGTTGACACTGTTGTACCCTCGGACTGCAGGGCAGCTTGAACTTGTTTGGATGTTAGTCGAGGTTCTTTATCCAACATCTGCACAATCTTGTGTTGAAATCTCTTGTCATTTTTTCTTTTCCGTCCACATCTAGGGAGGTTAGCCACAGTGCCATGGGCTTTAAACTTCTTGATGACACTGCGTACGGTAGACACAGGAACATTCAGGTCTTTGGAGATGGACTTGTAGCCTTGAGATTGCTCATGCTTCCTCACAATTTGGTTTCTCAAGTCCTTAGACAGTTCTTTGGTCTTCTTTCTTTTCTCCATGCTCAATGTGGTACACACAAGGACACAGGACAGAGGTTGAGTCAACTTGAATCCATGTCAACTGGCTGCAAGTGTGATTTAGTTATTGCCAACACCTGTTAGGTGCCACAGGTGAGTTACAGGTGCTGTTAATTGCACAAATTAGAGAAACATCACATGATTTTTCGAACAGTGCCAATACTTTTGTCCACCCTCTTTTTTATGTTTGGTGTGGAGTTATATCCAATTTGGCTTTAGGACAATTCTTTTTGTGTTTTTTCATTTAAGACAAATTAAATGAAGATAATAATACCAAAGAATTTGTGTTTGCAATCATTTTAAGGAAGAAACTGAGTATTATCTGACAGAATTGCAGGGGTGTCAATACTTTTGGCCACAACTGTATGATGCATGATGCCACTAGTTATACACTTCTTTATTACATGTGTATGTGTGTGTATGTATACATGATGCATGACGCTACTGGCTATACACTGCTTTGTTATTGGATTATGGCTAGGGGATATTTCTATATTTTTTCTATATTTTTTCAATATTATATTTTTCTATATTATTTCTTATATATTTTTTCCTATTTTCCCGAGGATTCTGTGTCAGGTTGTGCTGTTCATACACTCCTGCTTTTGTAGGATATATACCCTTACTTGTGCCCTTTTCCAAGATGGCCGCCGTATGTTATATTACCTCCATGCATGCGCTGGATGGTATTTCTCTATATTTATATTTCTATTATGGGTATTCTTATATTCTTTCTTACTGTTCCCTATTCTTAAACACTTCTTTCCTTGATATTTTTGTGCCAGATTGCGCTGTTAATTTACACCTGCATTTGTAGGAGTCATGTCCTCATGTTCGCCCTCTTATAAGATGGCCGCCGCGTGGTATTCTGCTTCTGCACTACCCAGCGCTACTGGCCTTTGTTTTTTATAGGCACCTATAAAAAGCTTCCACATCAGCATTTTCACACGCCCCCAGAGGAAGGAATTTTTTCCAAAACGCACGTTGGGGTTGGCAGTGTGTGGTGTACAGTGCTCCCTCTATCCTGGTATGTGCTTGATTTAGTTACCTGGTGCATATGGTCTTCAAATTTGTATATCAATACATTTGGTGATTAGCTTGGGACTTTTCCCTATACTTGGTTATTTGCTGGCCATCCATATACTGTTTGCCCTTGGTGGCTATTTTGGCGACCATATGACTGTTCCTTAATTTATTCACATAACCAGGCTTTTGTCATAATTTTGATGCTAGCTTTTTAGAAGCACTGTGTACTTTCGCTCTGCTGTCTGTTCATATGTCACTTTTTAGCCACATACATTTTTCACCTGGTATTTCAATAAAGATGTGTGATTTTTTAACCACAATATACTTTGGACTTTTTGCATTGCTTTTTCTCTCTGGTTTATATTCATATGTTTGCAGTGTGTACTGCACTGTCCTTACAATGAGCTGGAGTGGTTATTTTGACCATTTTTATTTATGAGTACTCTAAATATGTTGTTACTGCTATCCAGCTTTTTGTGCTGTCATTTGTGCTTACTGTTGGTGCAATAGTAAGAAAATGGAAGAAATACAAAATGACGGCCAATTGACATCGATCTGTGGCACTATGCAAAATCTCACCTCGTGGGGTGTCCTAGATCATGAGGAAGGTGAGAG
Source organism: Dendrobates tinctorius (assembly GCF_039654945.1). Taxonomy (NCBI): domain Eukaryota; kingdom Metazoa; phylum Chordata; class Amphibia; order Anura; family Dendrobatidae; genus Dendrobates; species Dendrobates tinctorius. The sequence continues at coordinate 5,779,806 of NW_027361855.1, read as the reverse complement.
ATCAGCCTAAAACTACACGAGGGAAATTATTAATGATCACAAGGCAGCTGGGACCACAGTCACCAAGAAAACCATTGGTAACACATTACGCCATAAAGGTTGCACTCAGTTGCATTAAGGCATATCAAATATGAAATATATGAAATGTGAATAGCATAATGGCTTTTGGAATTTAGAAAAAACACATGAGATACTTAGCACAAAATGCTATTCATATTTCATATATTTCATATTTGATATGCCTTAATGCAACTGAGTGATTTTAATTACATCCAATCACTTTTTGGTTCCTATCTTCCTATAAATATAGGCCTTATCTTGTTATTAGCCAGTAGTTCACATGAGGCAGTTAGGATAGGGACCCATTCAATGATATCACCTTGACGTTGGTGAATGGGCTCACATCTTTTGGCCAAATTTTGTGCTAAATATCTCATATGTTTTTTCTAAATTCCAAAAGCCATTATGCTATTTACATTTCATATATTTCATATTGGATATGTTTTAATTAGTGTTGAGCATTCCGATACCGCAAGTATCGGGTATCGGCCAATATTCGCTGTATCGGAATTCCGATACTTAGTTCCGATACTTTTTTCATATCAAATACTGGAATCGGAAGTTCCCATAATGCTAGGAGCCTGCTCGATTTGATTCAGCCAATGGGGATCCTCAGAAGTGTGGGCATATCCTGTTAGGTATGTAGGCATGTTAACTACTGGCATGGCTGTGATTGGCTGCTGAAATGATGTCATGATGCATTATAAAAACCACAGCAGCCGCCATTTTGGGTTCACTCTGCTGTGAATTCAGTTAGGGACAGGCTGCTGTTGAAGACTGTGAGGGACAGTTAGAAATAGCGATCATCAAACATATCTATTGCTCTACCCAGGCTACATAATCCACCACTGTAGCATTGTTTTAGCCCAGCAGCGCTGTTTTAATAGCTGTCTGCAAGGGCTGTGTGAGTGCAGACCCACGCTGTGTAGTGTGTCCTGCAGGCACGTCTGCTTGTAGGCCGCCCAGCGTGTGTCTCTGCCTCATACACATTTTTCTTTTATTGCTGCTTTTTTTTTCTCCTCTATAGTGTGCTTCCATACGTATCCATATACGTTGGTTGCAAACACTAAAGGAGTGGACAGCGGAGCCTTTCAGCAGCCTTTCAGTGCTATAGCCCATTTCTCTGCACTGTTTTTGGCTGTCTGATAGGTCTCTCTGTGTGTGAGTGCAGCTCACGTTGCAGTGTGTTCTACAGCCACCGCTGGTTGTAGTCCGCTCAGCGTGCGTCACTGCCTCATACATAGTCCTTTTTTTGCAGCAAATTTGTCCAGATTTTTGCTCCTATATTAGTGTGCTTCCATCCGCATCCATTTTCATTGGTTGGTTGCAAACACTATATAGGATTAGATAGAGGAGCCTTTTTGCTGGCTTGTGCCCTTCAGGGCCAGCCAGACTAGTATCACCCTATTTTTTGGAGCCTCATCAATTGCATTGTAGGTTAGCTTCCTGCATTGTAATCGCTCCAAAAAGTTTGTGATACTATAGCTTTCAAACTTTGGTCACATCCTTTTATTTTTCCCAAAAAAAAAGGAAATAAAGTTCACCAAACACTCCACTTTAGAGTTGTGTAGGCCACATTAGATCATATTAAAGTGTAGTACACACACTCTTAGCCAAATTAGTGTTTCTTATACTGGTTAGCAGGTGTTCAGGAATAAGAACACTAAGCCCCCCCTTTTCCCCCCCTTTTTTACTTTTCTGCCTATCTTTATCAGTCTACCAAGATGAAGAAGGCAGGGAGTAAGGCACGTGTTCGTGGCTGTGGAGTTTCAGCAGGGAGAGGACGGGGGGATTCAGCAGGGAGAGGACGTGGGGATTCGGTGTCTGCTGCGGCCACCAGTGACCCGGCATCCCCCACTTTTACCAGGCAACAGTCCTTCATGCGCAGCTTTGTAGGACCTCGCCGTACCCCACTGCTGCGTGACGAACAAATTGAAGCCGTTGTCGGATGGATGGCAGCTAACGCATCCACTTCAATGACTTCCGCATCCTCCCAGGGCCAGAGCACTGAAGAGCAACCATCTGTCTCTTCACCACCTGCCAAATTGCCCAGGCAGTCTGAGAGCCCTGGACAGGAGCCATCTCAATCTTTACTTCTGTTCTCAGAATCTGTTGGCTTGGAAAGAGGTGGCCAGCCAAGCAGCATTCTAGAGCGTGAAGAAGAGGGAATATGCAGTGATGCGCAACTGCTTTGTCCCTCTGAATCTGAAGAGGCGGGTGGGCCAGTGCCTATTGTCAGCACACCTCAGTGCTCATCTGATGATGATGAGATTCAGTTGCCAATTTCTGGTGCGTACGGTGCTGGCGAGACAACCCAGGACCAGCCGGTGCTTGAAGAGGGGAGTGGAGATGATGAGGTCCTTGACCCATCATGGCGTCAGCCACAGGAACGTGGTGGGAGCAGCTCTGAGGAAGAGATTCCCCGAACGGCCAAAAGAGGAGGGAGAGGGCGGGGGCAGACTTGGTTGCCTGTAGCCTCCACTTTGGCACCCGTGAGGAGCAATCCTCTTCCAAAACAGAAAACGGGCGCTCCCAGGACTTGAAGTGCATGGTCTTTTTTTGACACAGTTGCAGATGACATTTGCTTTGTCAAATGCAAGCTGCGTCATCAGAAAGTTAAACGAGGGAAAAATGTGAGCAACCTCAATACCACAAATATGTGGAAACGTGCGTACCAAGCACGAAGTGGAGTTACACAGACACACTGAAGATGTAGGCCAACCTTCAGCAGCACCTACCACCTCTTCGGCTCATGTTGGGGCCTCTTCCTCCAGCTCTCACACAGCTGGTTCGGCTTCCTCACTGGAACGCCATGGAAGAACCTCTGCCACTGTTGTCCAGAGACCCAGTGAAATTCCACCCACTGAACCATGTTCTCAGTCATCAGCACACTCCCATGCCACTCACCAGCAATCGGTAGCACAGGCATGGGAGAAAAAGCGGCCATGCTCGGCAAACCATCCCCGAGCACTGGCTCTGAATGCCGGCATTGCCAAACTACTGGCCCTTGAGATGCTGTCATTCAGGCTGGTGGAGACTGACACCTTCCGGAACTTGATGTCATTGGCAGTTCCACAATACAATGTGCCCAGCCGCTTTTATTTCAGCAGGCAAGCCGTCCATGCCTTGCTAAAGCATGTGGAGAGAAAAATTAAAAATGCGCTACTAAACGCCGTCAGTAGCAAAGTCCACCTGACCACCGATGCGTGGACCAGTAGCCATGGACAGGGACGATACCTTTCCCTCACTGCCCATTGGGTCAATGTTGTGGAGCGGGTACAGATCTGGAGAGTGGCTCTGTACGTATTCTGCCAATGCCAAGGATTGCAGGAATGCAGTCTGTACATATTGAGTCCTCCTCCTACTCTAGTTCCTCAGAATCAGCACTGCATGAGCCTGTTAGGCCAGATATGAGCACAGGTGTGGCCAAACGTCAACAGACCGTCCTTAAATTAATTTCTTTGGGGAATCAGAGCCACACAGCACAGGAGCTCTGGAATGCCATCAAGCAGGAGAGCGATGTGTGGTTTGTGCCAGCGAATCTCCAGCCAGGTTTGGTAGTGAGTGACAATGGCCGAAATCTAGTGGCAGCTCTGGGCCTAGGCAACCTCACTCACATACCATGTCTGGCACACGTGCTCAATTTGGTTGTGCAGAGCTTTCTGAGGGACTATCCGGATCTTGATGCACTGCTGCACAAGGTTCGCCTAGAGTGTGCTCACTTGCGGCGTTCCAGCATGGCAAGATCGCGCATTGCATCTCTGCAACGCCGATTCCGCCTGCCAGAACATCGCATCATATGTGACCTCCCCACCAGGTGGAATTCAATGTTACATATGTTGGAGCGGTTGTGTGAGCAGCAGGCAGCAGTAATGGAGTACCAGCTGCATCAGGCGCAAACAAGTTGCACTGTGCGACACACTTCACCACTACTGAGTGGGCCACTATGAGGGACATCTGCCAAGTTTTGTGTGCCTTCGATGACTCCACGTGGATGGCCAGTGCAGATGATGCACTAGTCAGCATGACTGTCCCCCTTATCTGTCTGCTTCAAAAAACCTTACAAGCACTAAGTGAGGAGGTTTTTGAAGAGGTCGAGGATGAGGAGTCAGAAATGCCATCTGCTTCTGGCAAGCCTGCGCAACGTGCTTCCACACAAAAGCCCAGGCAGGGGAGACTTAGTGAGGAGGATGACAAGGAGTCAATGGAGGAGGAGGAACACATCTCTCCAGAGGAGGGAGGTACACAAGGCTCTAGTAGTCAGTGTGTACAGCGAGGGTGGGGTGATGCTGAGCAGGCTGAGATGCTGCCTCAAGCTGGGGACAGCGTTTCCGGTCCAGTTGGCAGTCTGCAGCACATGGTTGATTTCATGCTACAGTGCTTGTTAAATGACCGCCGCATCGCCAACATTCTCCACACGGCTGATTATTGGGTGTACACCCTCTTAGATCCTCGCTACCGGGACAACTTACAAAGCCTCATACCACAGTTGAACCGGGAGTGTAAAATGCGGGAGTACCAAGAAACACTTGTGCAGGCCATAATGTTCTCCATTCCCCCCCGCAAGTGTTGCTGGTAGTGCTTTTCAAAGCAGCCATGTGGGTAGAGGCAGTGGAGGAAGCTCTGCACAAAGAGGTAGCAGAGGCAGTGCAGCAGGACAAGGCAAGGCCAGTATGGCCCAAATGTGGAAAAGTTTTGTGGGACCGCCACAAACGGCTACACCATCACAGACGGCTCCAGTCAGCAGGAGGCAACGTTTCCGTCAGATGGTGACAGACTACTTGTCTTGCCCTGTTAGTGTACTCCCAGACGGCTCTTCCCCATTCAAGTATTGGGTCTCTAAGCTGGATACATGGCCAGAGCTTAGCCAGTATGCATTGGAGGTGCTGGCTTGCCCTGCTGCCAGTGTATTATCGGAACGTGTCTTTAGTGCTGCAGGTGGTGTGGTAAAAGACCGTCGCACGCGACTATCCGCCGATAGTGTTGACCGGCTTACTTTTGTGAAAATGAACAAGGCCTGGATCTTACCTGAATTTGCCAGTCCTCTTCCAGAATAAATAATTGGCTGGCAACAGGATCCAGGTCTCCTGTTGTGTTCATGTTTCTATGACCTGAACTTTATTTCCTGGGCTACAGCAACGCCCGTTGTTGCTCAGAAGTGCTGTCCACACAGACAAAACACTGGCTCATGTGTAAGTGGGGTTTGGTAACGTCAGCTGATCCCCTGCTGTGTGTATGGCAAAGTGTCCTGCTCCCTCCAAACTCAAAGTACCTCAGATTTACACCTGGCTCCAAGTAGGCCTCGGCCTACTACCTGATTTTCCCTGGGCTCCGACACCGCCAGTTGGTGCTCAGAAGTGCTGTGCGCACAGACAAAACACTCGCTCATGTGTAAGTGGGGTTTGGTAACGTCAGCTGATCCCCTGATGTGTGTATGGCAAAGTGTCCTGCTCCCTCCAAACTCAAAGTACCTCAGATTTACACCTGGCTCCAAGTAGGCCTCGGCCTACTACCTGATTTTCCCTGGGCTCCGACACCGCCAGTTGGTGCTCAGAAATGCTGTACGCACAGACAAAACACTCACTCATGTGTAAGTGGGGTTCGGTAACGTCAGCTGATCCCCTGCTGTGTGTACGCCAAACTCTCCTGCTGCCTACAATGTCTGACTACCTCTGATTTAATATGTTCTCTGATTTGCCCTCTGTCTCCACTCTGTTTTGATTATTTTCTCCGGCCTACAACACCGCCTGTTTCTGTTCTCAAGTGCCGTCTGCACAATCAACACTTGTTCCTGTGTTACCTGGGTCCTGTAACATCTGCTCATCTCCAGAGGTGAGTCCGGCAATGTCTCCTGCTTTGTCTACATTCCCACTACTTGTAGTGGAAAAGTGGACAGAGCAGGAGACATTGCCTGACTCACCTCACCCCAGTAACACAGGAACAAGTGTTGGTTGTGCAGACGGCATTTCAGAGCAGCAACTGGCGTGGTTGGAAGCCAGAGGAAATACTCAAAACAGAGTGAAGCCAGAGGCCTAATTGGAGTACGTTGACAGTTAGTAATAGTGTAGAAACAATCGAAAACTGCCACTAAGTAGGCCTCAGCCTACTACCTGATTTTCCCTGGGCTCCGACACCACCAGTTGGTGCTCAGAAGTGCTGTCCACAGAGACAAAACACTCGCTCATGTGTGAGTGGGGTTCAGTAACGTCAGCTGATCCCCTGCTGTGTGTATGGCAAAGTGTCCTGCTCCCTCCAAACTCAAAGTACCTCAGATTTACACCTGGCTCCAAGTAGGCCTCGGCCTACTACCTGATTTTCCCTGTGCTCCGACACCGCCAGTTGGTGCTCAGAAGTGCTGTATGCACAGAAAAAAACACTCGTTCATGTGAAAGTGGGGGTCAGTAACGTCAGCTGATCCCCTGCTGTGTGTAAGGCAAACTCTCCTGCTGCCTCCAAATTCTAACAACGTCTTATCTTAAACTGCCTCCAAGTAGGCCTCAGCCTACAAAATGACTATCCCTGGGCTCCAACATCGTCAGTTGTTGCTCGGAAGTGCTGTCCGCACAGAAAAAAACACTCGTTCATGTGAAAGTGGGGGTCAGTAACGTCAGCTGATCCCCTGCTGTGTGGAGGGCAAACTGCTGCTGCCTCCAAATTGTAACTACTTCTGATTTAAACATTCTCTGATTTGGCCTCCACTCTGTCTCTAGAATCATAGAATCATAGAATCATAGAATCGTAGAGTTGGAAGGGACCTCCTGGGCCATCTGGTCCAACCCCCTGCTCAAAGCAGGATTCGCTAAATCATCCCAGTCAGATGTCTGTCCAGCCTCTGTTTGAAGACTTCCATTGAAGGAGAACTCACCACTTCTCGTGGCAGCCTGTTCCACTCATTGATCACTCTAACTGTCAAAAAGTTTTTTCTAATATCTAATCTGTGTCTCCTCCCATTCAGTTTCATCCCATTGCTTCTAGTCTTTCCTTGTGCAAATGAGAATAAAGTTGATCCTTCTACAATGTGACAGCCCTTTAGATATTTGTAGACAGCAATTAAGTCTCCTCTCAGTCTTCTCTTTTGCAAACTAAACATTCCCAAATCCTGCAACCTTTCCTCATAAGACAGGGTTTGCAGACCGGTCACCATTCTGGTCGCTCTTTTCTGAACTTGCTCCAGTTTGTTGATGTCTTTTTTAAAATGTGGTGCCCAAAACTGGACACAATATTCCAGATGAGGTCTGACCAAAGAGGAGTAGAGGGAAATAATGACTTCACGTGATCTAGACTGTATGCTTCTGTTAATACATCCTAGAACTGCATTTGCCTTTTTTGCTGCTGCATCACACTGTTGACTCATATTCAGTCTGTGATCTATTAGTATACCCAAGTCTTTTTCACATGTGCTGTCACTTAGCCCTATTCCTCCCATTCTATATATGCTTTTTTCATTTTTATTGCCCAGATGTAGTACTTTGCATTTCTCCCTGTTAAAAACCATTCTGTTAGTTACTGCCCACTTCTCCAGTTTATTTAAATCTTTTTGAATCCTCTCTCTCTCTTCTCTAGTATTAGCTATCCCTCCTAGCTTTGTGTCATCAGCAAATTTAATCAGTTTACCCTCAATTCCTTCATCTAAATCGTTGATAAAGATGTTGAACAATACAGGGCCCAGGACAGAGCCCTGTGGTACCCCACTTGAGACATTCTTCCAACTGGATGTGCAGCCATTTACGACCACTCTTTGGGTCCGATCACTAAGCCAGCTATGAATCCACCTAACAGTTGCCTTGTCCATTCCATACTTAGTCATTTTTTCAATAAGGATTGTATGAGAGACTTTGTCAAATGCTTTGCTGAAGTCAAGATATACTATATCTACAGCATTTCCTTGATCCACCCAATCTAGTATTTCCTCTGACCTCCAACACCGCCAGTTCCTGCTCATAGTTGCCGTCCATGCATTCCACACTTGTTCCTGTGTTCCTGGTGTTCTGTTACGTGAGCAGATCCCCCAATGTGTGTCTGGCACTGTCTCCTGCGCTGTCCACCTTCCCACTGCAAGTGGTGGGAATGTGGACAGAGCAGGAGACATTGGCAGACACACATCAGGGGATTTGCTGACATTACAGAACCCCAGTAACACAGGAACACGTGTGGATTGGGCAGATGGCTACTGTACGCATAAACTGGCGGTGTTGGTGGTCACGTGAAATCCTGGAAACAGAGTGGAGACAGATGCCTAATTGGAGCACGTTTACAGTCTGTTGTAGCCTACAAACAATCTAAAACTACCACCAAGTAGGCCTCGGCCTACACCATGATTGTCCCTGGGCTCCAACAATGCCAGTTGGTGCTCGGAAGTGCTGTCCACACAGAAAAAAACACTTGTTCATGTGAAAGTGGGGTTCGGTAACGTCAGCTGATCCCCTGCTGTGTGGAGGGCAAAGTGTCCTGCTCCCTCCAAAGTCAAAATACCTCTGATTTACACCTGGCTCCTAGTAGGCCTCGGCCTACACCATGATTGTCCCTGGGCTCCAACAACACCAGTTGGTGCTCGGAAGTGCTGTCCACACAGAAAAAAACACTCGTTCATGTGAAAGTGGGGTTCGGTAATGTCAGCTGATCCCCTGCTGTGTGGAGGGCAAACTGCTGCTGCCTCCAAATTGTAACTACTTCAGATTTAAACATTCTCTGATTTGGGCTCTGTCTCGACTCTGTCTCTAGTATTTCCCCTGACCTCCAACACCGCCAGTTCCTGCTCACAGTTGCCGTCCACGCATTCCACACTTGTTCCTGTGTTCCTGGTGTTCTGTTACGTGAGCAGATCCCCCAATGTGTGTCTGGCACTGTCTCCTGCGCTGTCCACCTTCCCACTGCAAGCGGTGGAAATGTGGACAGAGCAGGAGACATTGGCAGACACACATCAGGGGATCTGCTGACATTGCAGAACCCCAGTAACACAGGAAAACGTGTGGATTGGGCAGACGGCTACTGTACGCATAAACTGGCGGTGTTTGTGGTCACGTGAAATCCTGGAAACAGAGTGGAGACAGATGCCTTCAATGACTTTCGCATCCTCCCAGGGCCAGAGCACTGAAGAGCAACCATCTGTCTCTTCACCACCTGCCAAATTGCCCAGGCAGTCTGAGAGCCCTGGACAGGAGCCATCTCAATCTTTACTTCTGTTCTCAGAATCTGTTGGCTTGGAAAGAGGTGGCCAGCCAAGCTGCATTCTAGAGCGTGAAGAAGAGGGAGTATGCAGTGATGCGCAACTGCTTTGTCCCTCTGAATCTGAAGAGGCGGGTGGGCCAGTGCCTATTGTCAGCACACCTCAGTGCTCATCTGATGATGATGAGACTCAGTTGCCAATTTCTGGTGCGTATGGTGCTGGCGAGACAACCCAGGACCAGCCGGTGCTTGAAGAGGGGAGTGGAGATGATGAGGTCCTTGACCCATCATGGCGTCGGCCACAGGAAGGTGGTGGGAGCAGCTCTGAGGAAGAGATTCCCCGAACTGCCAAAAGAGGAGGGAGAGGGCGGGGGCAGACTTGGTTGCCTGTAGCCTCCACTTTGGCACCCGTGAGGAGCAATCCTCTTCCAAAACAGAAAACGGGCGCTCCCAGGACTTGCAGTGCATGGTCTTTTTTTGACACAGTTGCAGATGACATTTGCTTTGTCAAATGCAAGCTGTGTCATCAGAAAGTTAAACGAGGGAAAAATGTGAGCAACCTCAATACCACAAATATTTGGAAACATGTGCGTACCAAGCACGAGGTGGAGTTACACAGACACACTGAAGATGTAGGCCAAACTTCAGCAGCACCTACCACCTCTTCAGCTCGTGTTGGGGCCTCTTCCTCCAGCTCACACACAGCTGGTTCGGCTTCCTCACTGGAACGCCATGGAAGAACCTCTGCCACTGTTGTCCAGAGACCCAGTGAAATTCCACCAAACTGAACCACGTTCTCAGTCATCAGCACACTCCCAGGCCACTCACCAGCAATCGGTAGCACAGGCATGGGAGAAAAAGAGGCCATACTCGGCAAACCATCCCCGAGCACTGGCTCTGAATGCCGACATTGCCAAACTACTGGCCCTTGAGATGCTGTCATTCAGGCTGGTGGAGACTGACACCTTCCGGAACTTGATGTCATTGGCAGTTCCACAATACAATGTGCCCAGACACTTTTATTTCAGCAGGCAAGCCGTCCCTGCCCTGCAAAAGCATGTGGAGGGAAAAATTAAAAATGCGCTACTAAACGCCGTCAGTAGCAAGGTCCACCTGACCACCGATGCGTGGACCAGTAGCCATGGACAGGGACGATACCTTTCCCTCACTGCCCATTGGGTCAATGTTGTGGAGCCGGGTACAGATCTGGAGAGTGGTTCTGTACGTATTCTGCCAACTCCAAGGATTGCAGGAATGCAGTCTGTACATATTGAGTCCTCCTCCTACTCTAGTTCCTCGGAGTCAGCACTGCATGAGCCTGTTAGGCCAGATATGAGCACAGGTGTGGCCAAACGTCAACAGACCGTCCTTAAATTAATTTCTTTGGGGAATCGGAGCCACACAGCACAGGAGCTCTGGAATGCCATCAAGCAGGAGAGCGATGTGTGGTTTGTGCCAGCGAATCTCCAGCCAGGTTTGGTAGTGAGTGACAATGGCCGAAATCTAGTGGCAGCTCTGGGCCTAGGCAACCTCACTCACATACCATGTCTGGCACACGTGCTCAATTTGGTCGTGCAGAACTTTCTGAGGGACTATCCAGATCTTGATGCACTGCTGCACAAGGTTCGCCTAGAGTGTGCTCACTTGCGGCGTTCCAGCATGGCAAGATCGCGCATTGCATCTCTGCAACGCCGATTCCGCCTGCCAGAACATCGCATCATATGTGACCTCCCCACCAGGTGGAATTCAACGTTACATATGTTGGAGCGGTTGTGTGAGCAGCAGGCAGCAGTAATGGAGTACCAGCTGCATCAGGCGCAAACAAGTCGCACTGTGCTACACACTTCACCACCAATGAGTGAGCCACTATGAGGGACATCTGCCAAGTTTTGTGTGCCTTCGATGACTCCACGCGGATGGCCAGTGCAGATGATGCACTAGTCAGCATGACTGTCCCCCTTATCTGTCTGCTTCAAAAAACCTTACAAGCACTAAGTGAGGAGGTTTTTGAAGAGGTCGAGGATGAGGAGTCAGAAATGCCATCTGCTTCTGGCAAGTCTGCGCAACGTGCTTCCACACAAAGGCCCAGGCAGGGGACACTTAGTGAGGAGGATGACGAGGAGTCAATGGAGGAGGAGGAACACATCTCTCCAAAGGAGGGAGGTACACAAGGCTCTAGTAGTCAGTGTGTACAGCGAGGGTGGGGTGATGCTGAGAAGGCTGAGATGCTGCCTCAAGCTGGGGACAGCGTTTCCGGTCCAGTTGGCAGTCTGCAGCACATGGTTGATTTCATGCTGCAGTGCTTGTTAAATGACCGCCGCATCGCCAACATTCTCCACACGGCTGATTATTGGGTGTACACCCTCTTAGATCCTCGCTACCGGGACAACTTACAAAGCCTCATACCACAGTTGAACCGGGAGTGTAAAATGCGGGAGTACCAAGAAACACTTGTGCAGGCCATCATGTTCTCCATTCCCCCCACAAGTGTTGCTGGTAGTGCTTTTCAATGCAGCCATGTGGGTAGAGGCAGTGGAGGAAGCTCTGCACAAAGAGGTAGCAGAGGCAGTGCAGCAGGACAAGGCAAGGCCAGTATGGCCCAAATGTGGAAAAGTTTTGTGAGACCGCCACAAACGGCTACACCATCACAGACGGCTCCAGTCAGCAGGAGGCAACGTTTCCGTCAGATGGTGACAGACTACTTGTCTTGCCCTGTTAGTGTACTCCCAGACGGCTCTTCCCCGTTCAAGTATTGGGTCTCTAAGCTGGATACATGGCCAGAGCTTAGCCAGTATGCATTGGAGGTGCTGGCTTGCCCTGCTGCCAGTGTATTATCGGAACGTGTCTTTAGTGCTGCAGGTGGTGTGGTAAAAGACTGTCGCACACGACTATCCCCCGATAAAGTTGACCGGCTTACTTTTGTGAAAATAAACAAGGCCTGGATCTTACCTGAATTTGCCAGTCCTCTTCCAGTACAAATAATTGGCTGGCAACAGGATCCAGGTCTCCTGTTGTGTTCATGTTTCTATGACCTGAACTTTATTTCCTGGGCTACAGCAACGCCCGTTGTTGCTCAGAAGTGCTGTCCACACAGACAAAACACTGGCTCATGTGTAAGTGGGGTTTGGTAACATCAGCTGATCCCCTGCTGTGTGTATGGCAAAGTGTCCTGCTCCCTCCAAACTCAACTGGCGTGGTTGGAAGCCAGAGGAAATACTCGAAACAGAGTGAAGCCAGAGGCCTAATTGGAGTACGTTGACAGTTAGTAGTAGTGTAGAAACAATCGAAAACTGCCACCAAGTAGGCCTCAGCCTACTACCTGATTTTCCCTGGGCTCCGACACCGCCAGTTGGTGCTCAGATGTGCTGTCCACACAGACAAAACACTCGCTCATGTGTAAGTGGGGTTGGGTAACGTCAGCTGATCCCCTGTTGTGTGTATGGCAAAGTGTCCTGCTCCCTCCATACTCAAAGTACCTCAGATTTACACCTGGCTCCAAGTAGGCCTCGGCCTACTACCTGATTTTCCTTGGGCTCCGACACTGCCAGTTGGTGCTCAGAAGTGCTGTACGCACAGACAAAACTCTCGCGCATGTGTAAGTGGGGTTCGGTAACGTCAGCTGATCCCCTGCTGTGTGTATGGCAAAGTGTCCTGCTCCCTCCAAACTCAAAGTACCTCAGATTTACACCTGGCTCCAAGTAGGCCTCGGCCTACTACCTGATTTTCCCTGGGCTCCGACACCGCCAGTTGGTGCTCAGAAGTGCTGTACGCACAGACAAAACACTCGCTCATGTGTAAGTGGGGTTCGGTAACGTCAGCTGATCCCCTGCTGTGTGTATGCCAAACTCTCCTGCTGCCTACAACTTCTGACTACCTCTGGTTTAATATGTTCTCTGGTTTGCCCTCTGTCTCCACTCTGTTTTGAGTATTTCCTCCGGCCTACAACACTGCCTGTTTCTACTCTCAAGTGCCGTCTGCACAATCAACACTTGTTCCTGTGTTACCTGGGTCCTGTAACATCTGCTCATCTCCAGAGGTGAGTCCGGCAATGTCTCCTGCTTTGTCTACATTCCCACTACTTGTAGTGGAAAAGTGGGCAGAGCAGGAGACATTGCCTGACTCACCTCTAGGGAGAAGCTGGTGTTACAGAACCCCAGTAACACAGGAACAAGTGTTGGTTGTGCAGACGGCATTTCAGAGCAGCAACTGGCGTGGTGGGAAGTAACGTCAGCTGATCCCCTGCTGTGTGGAGGGCAAACTGCTGCTGCCTCCAAATTGTAACTACTTCTGATTTAAACATTCTCTGATTTGGCCTCTGTCTCCACTCTGTCTCTAGTATTTCCCCTGACCTCCAACACCGCCAGTTCCTGCTCACAGTTGCCGTCCACGCATTCCACACTTGTTCCTGTGTTCCTGGTGTTCTGTTACGTGAGCAGATCCCCAATGTGTGTCCGGCACTGTCTCCTGCACTGTCCACCTTCCCACTGCAAGTGGTGGGAATGTGGACAGAGCAGGAGACATTGGCAGACACACATCAGGGGATCTGCTGACATTACAGAACCCCAGTAACACAGGAACATGTGTGGATTGGGCAGACGGCTACTGTACGCATAAACTGGTGGTGTTTGTGGTCACGTGAAATCCTGGAAACATAGTGGAGACAGATGCCTAATTGGAGCACGTTGACAGTCTGATGTAGCCTACAAACAATCTAAAACTACCACCAAGTAGGCCTCGGCCTTCACCATGATTGTCCCAGGGTTCCAACAACGCCAGTTGGTGCTCGGCAGTGTCTTTGGCATGGGTACTCCCTGTTGCCCAGCCTGGTTCCAGCACGCCAGCTGTTTCCAGGTAGTGTCAAGGTCACTATACCAACAATCTGTTGTCCAGTCGTCTTGCGGCCGGGTTAGCCAACTCTACGGTGCCTGCAGTTTAGGTGACTCCTATGTGGGCTGCGGGAACTGGCACTGAAGGCTGGATCCGTAGTGCCAATGGGACATGGACCCCCTGTAGGACGGTGGGTTTCAGTAACCGTGGTCCAGCACCATCAGTTGGTCCTAGGTAGTGCCATTGGCTCTTGTTCCTTCTGCTACCCATCCGGGTGCCAGCACTGACAGCTGGTTCTCGCCAGAGCCTTTGGCCTAGGTGCCTCCATCTCGGTATCTGAAGTCCAGCACCGTCAGCTGGTCCTTGGTAGTGCTTTTTAGTACAGGTACCTTCTGCTTAGTAACCATGGTCCAGCACCGTCAGTTGGTCCTCGGTAGTGCCATTGGCTCTTGTTCCTTCTGCTACCCATTCGGGTTCCAGCACTGTCAGCTGGTTCTCGCCAGAGCCTTTGGCCTAGGTGCCTCCATCTCGGTATCCGAGGTCCAGCAAGGTCAGCTGGTCCTTGGTAGTGGTTTCTAGCACAGATACCTCCTGCATAGTAACCGGGGTCCAGCACCGGCAGCTGTTCCTCAGTAGTGCCATTGGCTATTGTTCCTTCTGCTGCCACTAGGGGTTCCAGTACTGTCAGCTGGCTCTCACCAGTTTCTCAGCCTTCTTGTACCTTCTGCTACATTTCCAAGATCAAGCTTTTTGAAATTGTCTTTGGTAATCCTTATTGATCTCCATGACGACGACCATGATGACGACGACCCTGAAGACCACACCAAAGAAGACCAGAAATATGACCCTAAATAATATGACCAAGAGGACAAAGAACATGAAGACAACCACCAAGATACAGAACAAAAGACAGAAGAACAAGAAGCAAAAGCAGAAGAACAGAATGCAGAAGAACATTAAGCATAAGACTAAAAATCATCATAGAAGAAATCAAAATTATAAGCAGAATAAGACTAAGCAGTAAATGGGGGTGAGTCCGTTCCTCCTCGTGGTGCCCCTGGAAAATGCCTGCTGCTGCAGGCCAAACTGAACGCAGACAAATCCTGTTGTAAATCTTTTGTGACAGGCAGAACGTAAGGTGTAATCTTATAACTTTTATAGATAAGTACTACAGGAATGCCTGTCACCATAAGAAAATGAAGAAAAAGAAGAATAGGAAGAAGATGAAGAAATAGCATATGAAAATTAATAATAGCTGAATAAGAAGAATATGAAGAATGGAAAAAAAAAATAATGGGAAGAAGATGAAGAAGAAGAAGATGAATAAGGTGAAGAAAAAGTTGATGAAAAAAATGCTACTGCTGCGGATCATGGAGGAGAAAGTGTGGGAGAAGTACAAAAGAAGGTGAAGAGCATGGAAGTTGTGAAACCTACATATCTGATAAAATATAAAAAAGGTTAACATAGTCAATATTTTTTTAACTCCGAACGTCTTGAAAAAAAAAAATGGAATTAATGCTATGCCATGTGATTTGAATAAACCACTATGCCTTTAAAGTCTCCTCCACCTCCCACAATATATTCTACATGATTCTTATTTGTTTTCAATTATGTAGAATTAGCCAACAAGAAAATAAAGGGCTTGTTTAAATTCCGATACCGGAAGTCCCATTCACTTGAATGGGACTTCCGGTATCGGAATCGGCGATACCCGATATTTTTTTCGTATCGGCAATACCATCCGATGCGATATTTTTGGGTATCGAACGGTATCGCTCAACACTAGTCTTAATGCAATTGAGTGCAATCATTTCCTTATTTTGATATGCAAGCTGTTTTTTGGTATGCAACTATTCAGACTAGGATGTGCCGTCAGTTTTTCTGTCATTTATCTGGATGACATTTTAATTTTTTCCAGCAATATCGAAGAGCAACAGCAGCACATGAGAATGGTTCTGGATCGTTTTCTGGATCGTTTATACATCAAACTGGAGAAATGTGAGTTTCACAAAGCGGAAATACAATTTTTGGGGTATATTATTTCTCCCCAGGGTCTCAGCATGGATGCGAGCAAGACGCAAGCCATTCAACATATATTCTCTAACTGGGTCGCTGTGACCAGTGGGGTACCGCAGGAGTCGGTGTTGGGACCTATTCTCTTCAACATATTTATTAACGATCTGGTAGAAGGTTTGCACAGTAAAATATCGATATTTGCAGATGATACAAAACTATGTAGAGCAGTCAATACAAGAGAAGATAGTATTCTGCTACAGATGGATCTAGATAAGTTGGGAACTTGGGCCGAAAGGTGGCAGATGCAGTTTAGCAAGGATAAATGTAAGGTTATACACATGGGAAGAAGGAATCAATATCACCATTACACACTGAACGGTAAACCACTGGGTAAATCTGACATGGAGAAGGACTTGGGGATCCTAGTTAATGATAAACTTGTCATGATACCAGTGCTGGGTGTCCGGCACTTCTGGGGTTAATGCTCTGATCGCAGTGCAGACTCTCACCTGTACACCTGGGACCTATTATGGTGGCCTCTCATTGGTTCCGGGGAGGATTCTTATAGCCTCAGGAAGCTCCCATCCCCCGTCAGTTATACTTTCGCCCTTGGCATTGTGTGGTGACCCCTGAGTGTGTTAGTGCTGTGTTCTGGTTGCTTGATTCTCTGTGTATGACTCGGTCTTTTCTCTGGATATCGCTTTGGATTCTGCCTGGTACCTTCTATGTCCGCTTAGTTTTTGATCTCTGCTTGGCCCTGACTGTCCGTTCTGTCTCATCCCTGGTACTGTATTGATATCTTGTGTATGACCTTTGGCTTTGTCTGACCTTCCGTCTGTTTATCCCTCCTGTACCTCGCTTGCCTGTATTGTGCCTGACTTCTGCTTGGCCTGACTCTGAGTTTTCTTCCTCCTCTGAAAGCAGGATGCTAAGTCCCGCCCCCTTGCAGTCACATGACCGTTCACATGACCGTAGGTCTTGTGCCTGCTTTCTAAACTTCTACATTCAGGTCCCGTGCATAGTTATTGTCTTTTCCCCAGGGGTCCCTATGGTGCGGGTGAGTCCCTGCTTAGCGGTGGCTGTACGCCGGCACTGTCAGGACCCTGACAAAACTTACCTGGAGCAGCCAGTGCCAGGCAGCGGCTGCCAAGGCAAACAGGATCATGAAGTGCATTAAAAGAGGTCTGGATACACATGATGAGAGCATTATACTGCCTCTGTACAAATCTCTGGTTAGACCGCACATGGAGTACTGTGTACAGTTTTGGGCACCGGTGCTCAGGAAGGATATAATGGAACTAGAGCAGGTACAAAGGAGGGCAACAAAATTAATAAAGGGGATGGGGGAACTACAATACCCAGAGAGATTAGCAAAATTAGGATTATTTAGTCTAGAAAAAAGACGACTGAGGGGCGATCTAATAACCATGTATAAGTATATAAGGGGACAATACAAATATCTCTCAGAGAATCGGTTTATACCAAGGAAGGTGACGGTCCCAAGGGGGCATTCTCTGCGTCTGGAGGAGAAAAGGTTTTTCCACCAACATAGAATAGGATTCATTGCAGTTAGGGCAGTGAGAATCTGGAATTCCTAGCCTGAGGAGGTGGTGAAGGGTTCAAGAGAGGACTGGATGTCTTCCTGGAGCGTAACAATATTGTATCTTACAGTTATTGTTAGGTTCTTTAGAAGGACGTAAATCTGGGGATTTATTCTGACAGAATTTTATAGGCTGAACTGGATGGACTATTGTCTTTTTTCGGCCTTACTAACTATGTTACTATGTAAGAGTGGCCAATTCCCAGGTATGTGAAGGAGGTTCAACGATTCATTAGATTCGCCAATTTTTACAGGCGGTTCATTAAAAACTTTTCAGAGATCGTCGCACCCATTACTCAACTGACTCGGAAGAAGACGCCGTTTGTTTGGTCACCAGAGGCACAACTGGCATTCTTTAAATTGAAGGCTAAATTTACTTTGGCCCTTATCCTTGTGCATCCAGATCCAGATCGGGCCTTCACAGTGGAAGTGGACGCCTCAGAGGGTGCTATAGGGGCCATACTCTTGCAAAGAACAGGTGAGAAAGATCTTCTACACCCTTGTGCTTTTCTCTCCCAAAAGTTGTCACCTGCAGAAAAAAATTACGACGTTGGTAATAAAGAGTTCTTGGCGATTATAACTGCATTTAAAGAATGGAGGCATCTGCTACAGGGGGCATCTCAACAGACTGTTGTGCTCACGGATCACCAAAATCTTGAATTCATGAGGTCGGCAAGGTGTCTAAAATCCAGACAAGCTCGGTGGAATCTATGTCTTAATCAGTTTGATTTCATTACTTCCTATAGACCAGGTTCTAGCAATGGGAAGGCCGACGCTCTGTCCAGGATTCATTCGGATGACGTAACCTCGGCTTCGCCTCCAAGGACCATACTGTCAGAACGAAACTTCGTAAGTGTGCTGCACAATTAAAACCTATTAAAGGATATTAAGGAGGACTACGCCACAGATTCACATCTGATTCAACCACCTACACAGGTAAATTTAACCTTGAAAAATGGCCTTTGGTTTCAGAGACAACGTATGTATGTCCCGGAAACAATAAAATTAAGAGTATTGAAACTAATGCATAACTTTAAGATCACTGGTCATAGAGGAATTCAGAAAACTTAAGAATTTGTATCTCGCTTCTTTTGGTGGTTGACTTTCCGGAAAGACGTTCGACTGTATGTGTTGTCATGTGAGGTATGTGCCAGATCAAAAGTCCCTCGCTCCTCACCTATTGGACTTTTGCAACCTCTTCCTATTCCATCTTGTCCCTGGGGGTCTATCTCAATGGACTTTATTGTAGAGTTGCCAACATCCCAGAGAAAGAACACGATTCTAGTAGTGGTGGACCGATTAACCAAAGCTGCTCATTTCATTCCCTGTACCGGGTTACCGACGACCAAACAGACAGCAGACCTTATTGTACAAAATATTTTTCAATTACATGGAGTCTTGGATGAAATAATATCTGATTGAGGGGTTCAATTTACTTCAAAATTTTGGCAAAATTTTTGTACTGCTCTGGACATCAAGGTAAATTTGTCATCTGCTTTCTATCTGCAGTCTAACGGCCAAACAGAACGGACCAATCAGACCTTGGAGCAGTATCTGCGTTGCTATGTGTGTCACCTGCAAGATGACTGGGTGAGTGTTATGAATGAGTCACCAGAGGAGGAGAAAACAAAAATACAAGCTAAGTCCAGAAAACCGAAGAGGTTGGTAGCTATCGGATTGCAGACCCCTGATCCTATACACCACAACTAACAGTAGCCGTGGGGGGTTCCTACAGTGCCCTAGACCCCTCGTCACAGCCTGAGAACTACATAAGCCTAAAGAAGGAAAGGGGAAATCTAACTGCCCCAGAGCAGACCCCAAAGCAATAGACAGCCCCCAACATGTATTGTCGGTGAAATACAGATGAAAACACAAACACAGACAGAAAGACAGGCTGAGCAAACGATGGGGCCCAACTAACTTGATAGGACAGGACAGAAAAGATGCTGGCTGCAATCCGCAAAAAACCCTACCAAAAATGTCCCAACCGTCTGATAGGGAAAAAGGCCCTGAAGTCGCTAGACTTCAAAATCACTATATCAGCACTCAGGTATAGTCTGAAAACAGAGCAAAGAGATCAACTTATCAGAGACAAAAATGGAATTCAGCCAGTCCCAACCAGGACTGGCTGAATACAAACACTAAGGAAACCAGACAAAATCTCATGGAATAATAGCAGGGCAAAAACTTAGGTTTTAGTAGACAGGAACTAAACTGGATGCAAGAGCTCAGAGCAGAAAGGATCACCAGCAGCCCTGCAGGGCGTCGGCTGCCTTATATCCACTCAGAAATTCCAGATGTCCAATCACACTCTGCCTGTTCAGATGACAGGTTCTTCCCATCCCAATCAATTTCACTACCTCTCTTCACCAGCAGAGGGAGTTCATCAGACATCAAAAGTGAAGGGGAGAATGAACTCACAATGGGTGAGTTTGCTGCCGTTGGCTGAATTCACCTATAATAACTCACAGAGTGCATCCACCAAAATGTCTCCATTTTTTGCTAATAAGGGATATCATCCCAGTATTCTTCCTCAGAATATGGGAAGCAAGATGTGCCACAGTCCACGCTGCTGAATCCACAAAATCACCTGGGATGCAAGATGTAGTAACAAAGTACTTCTTTAATAATAATTATAAAGAAGTACTTTGTTACTACATCTTGCATCCCAGGTGATTTTGTGGATTCAGCAGCGCGGACTGTGGCACATCTTGCTTCCCATATTCTCTGGCAGTTTTTCCACTTTGGAGTGGTCGGTGGAGGTCCTGCAGCAGCTGATACTGTGTTCTGTCTTCAAGCCAGTTGTGGGTCACACAACTGGAATAGGTGAGTGGAACTGCATTACACCACTCACATCGTAGTGACACTAGTGATAGGGCACTATTGCGCCTCTTGTTCCCCCACCCTTTTTGTATTGATACAGTATTCTTCCTCGACTTCCGATAGACATGTCTGTGCCTGCGGTAGCTGACCGCATTTCATCACTTCAGGAGAATCTGGAAGTTCTGAAGCAGACGCTGGTCACAGCGCAGGAGAGATACAAAAAGGCAGCAGACAGATTCCATAAGCCAGTACCCACGTACAAGGTAGGAGACATGGTTTGGCTTTCAACAAAGAACTTGAAACTCAAGGTTCCTACATCTAAATTGGGGCACAAATATGTTGGTCCATACAAAATAAGAAGCATAGTGAGTTCTTTAGCCTGCCGACTCAAGTTGCCTAGTTCTTTAAAGATACATCCTGTTTTTCACATTTCTCAGCTTAAACCGGTAGTGGCAAAACAATTCTCTGGGCGCACATCTGCTCCTCCTGATCCAATTCTTATTGACGGGCAGGAATAATTCATCATGGAGAAGATCATCGATTCCCGGATTCATAGGGGACGACTCCAGTATCTGGTAAAATGGCAAGGGTACTTGTCTGAAGAGAATTCCTGGGAACCTCTGGAGAATATTCACGTTCTTCATCTGATCAGACAGTTCCACAGCAGATACTCCAATAAACCAGGTGTAAGATCGTCCAAAAGACATCTTTAAGGAGGAAAGTAATGTAAGGACTGGGACTGTGTACCTGTTTTGTCTGCTCTTGCCCTTAGTTCGGTTGGATTTTGCCCTTACCCAAAATGGAGTTGCTGGCTTCACGGGGGTCATCTTGTTTCCTGTCTATTGTATATATAAAGGAACTCTGCACACTATACCTTGCTAGTGTATCTTGTACTCTACTTGCTGCCAAGCTGGATGGACTTGCAATCTGCTTGCCTCTTCTACTCTTTGGGATACCCCACTTGTTTCTGGATCTACGTACCATGGAAAGACTCTGTTGCTTACACCCACTCTGCACCCACCTCTGCTACGGTCTGCCCTCCATTAGGAGCCGGCCCGGGCTCTGGGCCCTGGATCCTGCATTGCTGGACTGGTACTCGCACTCTCGGTCTGTACTACTACATCTGCACACTTTTGAGACTGTCTTATTTGCCTGCTTATCTGTAGAATCGCAGTTTGCATCTCTCATCAGAAATTCATATACTATACTACTATATAGATATATACAGTACATCTTGAACTGTGATATACTGTGTTTGTCTTCATTTCTGACCCACATCATCAGGCTTCATAGAACTTTAGTATAAACTTATAGCACAGTATCACGGACCTCCCTGGTGTGTTCCTTGGTCTTCATGATGCTCTCTGTGCTTCAAACAGAACCCTGAGACTATCACAGAGCAGGTGCATTTATACAGAGACTTGAGTACACACAGGTGGATGATATTTATCATCATTAGTCATTTAGGACAACATTGGATCATTCAGAGGTCCACAATGAACTTCTGGAGTGAGTTTGCTGCACTGAAAGTAAAGGGGCCGAATAATATTGCATGCCCCACTTTTCAGGTTTTGAATTTCCACAAAAATGTAAAATAGCCAATAAATTTCGTTCAACTCCACAAATGTGTTCCACTTGTTGATTCTTCAACAAAAATTTACATTTGGTATCTTTATGTTTGAAGCATGATATGTGGGAAAAGGTTGAAAAGTTCCAGGGGGCCGAATACTTTCGCAAGGCACTGTATATCACCTCTAATATGCTCATCAAATATGTAATATAAAACAAAAGTGAGTTAAAAAAATATATAATAAATATAATATATAAATATGAGACAGTGAGCCAATATCTAATCCTAACATAAGTGGACAGGTGGATAAGTGCTGAAGTGGAACAATATAACAAGTATAATAAAGTGCAAAAGTGCCAAAAAAAAGTGATAGAGCATAAATGAGGGTATATACCTTTAAGGCCCACCGGTCCAAGGACAGCACACCACTGTGTAAACTCCTCATTAGACAGCAAGCACTCAGCACGGTTCCATTGAAGCAAACATGAGTAACAATAGGAGGGAAGGATCCAGAGAGAAAGTAGCAGTCTAAAAAATAACTTTTAATCCATTATTTTTAAAAACATGGGCGGAACAAAGATGTCAGGCAAAAAAACACATTGTTGTCAGATCAACCCGTTTTAACTTTGCAGTCTTCGTCAAGAGCTGTCTACTAGATGAAACATACATAGTTATATACAAGGATGTTAAACATGATTGGTCAGACAATATACATAATTTAAATATCACATACAAAAGAAAAAGTATAAATATAAAATAAAAGAGGAAAAAAAAGAAAGCTTTTTGCAATAAAAAAACATGATGAATCAAATCAATTGTAATATTTAATTAAATCTTGTCTGTTGTTTAAGCCCAGTGGTACCATTGTATTCAATGTGAAAATCCAAAATGATTCACTGCTTATTAACTTGCGTTTGTAATTCCCACCTCGATGTGGTTTGTGGACTTTTTCAATTGCATTGAATCTGAAGGAGCTAACCCTACCTTTATGATGGTTAGCAAAGTGTTTAGACACCACAGATGGTGCAATCGCATTGGGGTTAACTGCATCAGCCAAATGTTTCCTGATGCAGACCTTAAGTGGATGTATACTCTAGTACAACTGATATATTTTAATTTGCAGGAAATACAGTACACTCCACGTGATAGACTACATAAAGTGTATTACAATTCATGTGGTCATTAATGTAAAAGGCGCTAGAATCTTGAGCTGGAAATTTTTTTTCTGTTTTTCTTGCATAATTGCATGCCTTACAAATATTGGCTCCACACTTGTAAAAGCCTTTTAAATTAAGTCAATATTTTTTGGGAAAAAGAATTATCAGAATCAATAAAAACGCTTGGTGAAAGTATAGATCCCAAAGTGGGTGCTGTTATGGATGAGTCACCGAAGGAGGAAAAAACAAAAATAATAGCTAAGTCCAGAAAACCAGAGAAGTTGGAAGCTATCGGATTGCAGACCCCTGAACCTATCCACAACAACTAGCAGTAGCCGTGGGGGGTTCCTACGGTGCCCTAGACCCCTCGATCACAGTCGGAGAACTAAATTAGCCTAAAGACAGAAAGGGGAAATCTAAACTGCCCCAGAGCAGACCCCAAAGCAATAAGCAACCCACAACATATAATGACTGTGAAGCAAGATGGAAAACACTAACACAGATAGAAAGATAGGTTGAGCAAATGATGGGGCCCAAGCTAACTAAATAGGACAGGATAGAAAAGCTGCTGACTGCAATCCGCAAAAACCCTATCCAAAAACGAACCAACAGACTGAAAAACAGGCCCTGAAGTCGCTAGGCTTCAAAAAGACTATATCAGCACTCAGGTATATTCTGAAGACAGAGCCAGAGATCAACAGATCAGAGACAAAAATGGAATTCAGCTCAACCCCGGCAGGGGCTGGCCGAACTCCAAAAAACAAGGCAAACAAAACCAGAACTAAAGTGTACAAAAGGCAGAGCAAAACTTAGTTTTGAGAAGCAGAAATCAGACTGGTCTCCAAGAATCCAGCAGGAAATCAGCAGCGAGGCAGCAGGGCGTCGGCTGCCTTATATCCAGTCATCAGTTCCTGTGACCCAGTCATCATCTACCTGCTCAGCTGTTTGGTGATCAGCCTCACTACCTTCCTTCGCCAGAAGAGGGAGTTCATCAGACCTCACTGGTGAAGGGAAAAATGAACTCACAACAGTACCTCCCCCTTGAGGAGGGGTCACCGAACCCTCATCCATGCCACCAGGGCGATCAGGGTGAGCCTGATGAAAGGCACGCACCAATCTTTCGGCATGAATATCAGAGGCAGAGACCCAGGAATTATCCTCCTGACCATAACCCTTCCACTTAACCAAATACTGGAGTCTCCGTCTAGCCAGACAGGAATCCAGTATCTTCTCTACCTCATACTCCATGCTACCTTCAACCAATACAGGGTCAGGAGGTGCCACCACAGGAACTACTGGTTCAACAAACCTCTTCAACAAGGACTTATGGAACACATTATGAATCTTAAACGTGACAGGAAGAGCCAACCGAAAAGAGACCGGATTAATAATCTCCAAAATCTTGTAAGGTCCAATAAATCTAGGCTTAAACTTAGGAGAAGCCACCTTCATAGCGATATTTTTTGATGACAACCAAACCATATCACCTACCTTAACCTGGGGACCAATGGTCCTATGCCGGTTGGAAAACCGCTGGGCCTTTTCCTGGGAGAGAGACAACTTATCCACTACTTGGTCCCAGATCTGGTGCATTCTCTCCACCACAGTGTCAACACCTGGGCAGGCAGAAGGCTCCACCTGCCCTGAAGAAAATCGAGGATGAAACCCAAAGTTACAAAAAAAAGTGACTTCAAAGTGGCAGAACTAGCTCTATTATTTAAAGCAAATTCGGCCAATGGCAAAAATGAAACCCAATCATCCTGATCAGCCGAAACAAAACATCTCAAATACGACTCCAAAGTCTGGTTTGTTCTCTCCGTCTGCCCGTTGGTCTGAGGGTGAAACGCAGAGGAGAAGGACAATTGAATTCCCAGCTTGTAACAGAAAGTCCTCCAAAATCTAGACACAAACTGAACTCCTCTGTCAGAAACAATGTTCTCAGGACTCCCATGCAAGCGAACTACCTGTTGCAAAAACAAGGGCACCAACTCAGAGGAAGATGGCAACTTAGGGAGTGGTACAAGATGGACCATCTTAGAGAATCTACCACAAATCACCCAAATAACGGTCATTCTCTGATAGACAGGCATATCAGAGATAAAATCCATTGAAATATGGGTCCATGGCCTCTTGGGCACTGGCAAAGGCATCAACAACCCACTAGAGTGAGAACAAGGTTTAGACCGGGAGCAAGTACCACAGGACTGCACAAAATTCCAGACATCATGAGACAAGGCAGGCCACCAAAAAGACAGACTCACCAGATCTCTAGTACCAAAAATACCTGGATGACCAGCCAATGCAGAGCAATGAACTTCAGACATCACTCTCTTCCTCCACTGGTCAGGAACAGACAACTTTCCACTGGGACAACGCTCAGGTTTGTCCTCCTGAAACTCTTCCAGAGCATGTCTCAGATCGGGCGAGATGGCAGAAAGAACTACCCCCTCGCCTATGATGGTAGCAGGCTTGGTCACAACAGGAGAATCAGCAAAGAAACTCCTAGAGAGGGCGTCTGCCTTGACATTCTTAGTGCCAGGAAGAAAAGAGACCACAAAATGAAAACGTGTGAAAAACAAGGCCCACCTAGCCTGTCTAGGATTCAAGCGTTTGGCCGACTCCAGGTAAATCAAATTCTTGTGGTCAGTAAGGACCACGACCTGGTGTTTAGCTCCCTCCAACCAATGTCTCCACACCTCAAAAGCCCATTTCATGGCCAATAGTTCCCGATTCCCCACATCATAGTTACGTTCGGATGGGGAGAACTTTTGGGAAAAGAAAGCACAGGGATTCATTTTAGATGTCACAGGATCTTTTTGGGACAAAACGGCTCCTGCACCAATCTCAGAGGCGTCCACCTCTACCTGAAACGGGAGTGACACATCAGGTTGCCGCAGAACCAGAGCAGAAGTGAATCTTCGCTTCAGCTCCTGAAAGGAAGAAACAGCCTCTGGAGACCAATTCAGCACATCAGCACCCTTCTTAGTCAAATCAGTCAATGGCTTGGCAATACTAGAAAAATTAGCTATAAATTTCCGATAAAAATTAGCAAAACCCAACAACTTCTGGAGGGCCTTCAAAGAAGTGGGCTGAACCCAATCATAAATGGCCTGTACCTTGGCCGGGTCCAATTCAATAGTTGATGGAGACAAAATGAATCCCAAAAATGAAATCCTCTGTACCCCAAAAAGGCATTTCGATCCCTTGACATACAGGGAATTCTCCCTCAAAATCCGGAACACAGTCCGAACATGTTCCACATGAGAGTCCCAATCCTTGGAAAAGATCAAAATATCATCCAGATAGATAATCAAAAATTTACCCACAAAGTCTCGGAAAATATCGTTCATGAAGGATTGGAACACAGAAGGGGCATTAGTGAGCCCAAAAGGCATCACCAGGTACTCAAAATGTCCCTCCGGAGTATTAAACGCTGTCTTCTATTCATCCCCATGCTTAATGCGAATAAGATTATACGCCCCCCTGAGGTCAAGCTTGGTAAACCAGCAAGAACCGTTAACTCTGGAGAATAGATCAGAAATCAGGGGTAACGGATACTGATATTTAACAGTAATTTTGTTGAGGGCACGATAGTCAATACAAGGCCTTAATGAACCATATTTTTTAGCCACGAAAAAAAACCCAGCACCTAAGGGTGAAGAGGATGGTCTAATATGACCCTTCTCCAATGACTCCTTAATATAGGATCGCATAGCCTCGTGCTCGGGTACAGATAAATTGAAAAGTCGACCCTTGGGAAATTTACACCCAGGGCTCAACTCAATTGCACAGTCATAACTCCTATGAGGAGGCAAAGACGCAGACTCATTCTCACTAAATACATCATAAAAGTCAGCCAAATAGTCAGGAACATCATGCGACTGGGGAGAGGTGGAGAAAACAGGAGCATCACTAAGGGCACACCGACAACCCCAACTCACCACAGACACAGATTTCCAATCCAAAACTGGATTATGGATTTGCAACCAGGGAAACCCCAGAACAATGGTATCATGCTAATTATGCAACACCAAAAATCTGCAATTTTCTTGATGGTCTGGGGCGACCCGCATTACCACCTGGGTCCAAAACTGAGGTTTATTTTTCACCAAAGGAGTCGCATCAATACCCCTCAAAGGGATAGGCATCCGCAAAGGCGTCATAGGAAATCCACAACGTTTAGCAAAATCCAAGTCCATTAGGTTTAGAGCTGCTCCCAAATCCACAAAAGCCTTGGCGGAAAATGTGGACAGGGAGCAGACCAGAGTAATTGCCAGAAGAAACTTAGGTTGAACACCACCCACAGAAAATGTGTGAGCACAACGTTTCTCTCGTTTAGGGCAGACAGAAATAATATGCGAGGCATCTCCACAAAAAAAACACAGCTTATTATGCCTTCTGAACTCCTGACATTGCACCCTGGACAAAACTCTATCACATTGCATAGGTTCAGACATTTGTTCAACAGGTGGCAACACCTCTCGTGCGGTCTTGCGTTCACGCAAACGCCGATCAACCTGAATGGCTAATGACATAGAATCGTCAAGACCAGAGGGAACAGGAAATCCCACCATAGTATCTTTTACGGTTTCTGACAAACCTTTACGAAAGAGAGCTGCCAAGGCATCATCATTCCAGGTAGTAAGGACCGCCCACTTTTGGAATTTTTGACAGTACAACTCTGCAGAATCCCGACCCTGGCTCAATGCCGACAGGGCCTTTTCAGCCTGATCAATTGCATTAGGTTCATCATACAACAACCCCAAGGCTTGAAAAAATGCATCCACATTATTTAGAATAGGATCATCAGGTTTCAAAGAAAACGCCCAATCCTGGGGATCGCCGCGCAGCAAAAAGATGACAATTTTAACCCGCTGCGCGGAGCTCCCCGACGAGTTAGGCTTCAAGGCAAAAAATAATTTACAATTATTCTTGAAATTCAAAAATTTAGACCGATCCCCAAAAAACACATCAGGAATGGGGATCTTTGGTTCAGCAGCATGTGAATGCGTAAGATAGGCTGAAATTCCCTGCACTTCCGCAGCGAGCTGCTCCACACGATCAGACAATTGCTTCATCTCCATTGAGAGAAAAAAAATTCCCCCTATGGCCTCAGAGATATAGGGGAAAAAATATACACAAAGAAATTCTGACACTTTTTTTTAACAATTCTTTCCTGCTATTGAGTACCCTAGGATCTGCGGTATAGTTATATACAAGGATGTTAAACATGATTGGTCAGACAATATACATAATTTAAATATCACATACAAGAGAAAAAGTATAAATATAAAATAAAAGAGGAAAAAAAAGAAAGCTTTTTGCAATAAGAAAAACATGAATCAAATCAATTGTAATATTTAATTAAATCTTGTCTGTTGTTTAAGCCCAGTGGTACCCTTGTATTCAATGTGAAAATCCAAAATGATTCCCTGCTTATTAACTTGCGTTTGTAATTCCCACCTCTATGTGGTTTGTGGACTTTTTCAATTGAATTGAATCTGAAGGAGCTAACCCTACCTTTATGATGGTTAGCAAAGTGTTTAGACACCACAGATGGTGCAATCGCATTGGGGTTAACTGCATCAGCCAAATGTTTCCTGATGCAGACCTTAAGTGGATGTATACTCTAGTACAACTGATATATTTTAATTTGCAGGAAATACAGTACACTCCACGTGATAGACTACATAAGTATATTACAATTCATGTGTTCATTAATGTAAAAGGCGCTATAATCTTGAGCTGGAAATTTTTTTTCTGTTTTTCTTGCATAATTGCATGCCTTACAAATATTGGCTCCACACTTGTAAAAGCCTTTTAAATTAAGTCAATATTTTTTGGGAAAAAGAATTATCAGAATCAATAAAAACGCTTGGTGAAAGTATAGATCCCAAAGTGGGTACTGTTATGGATGAGTCACCGAAGGAGGAAAAAACAAAAATAATAGCTAAGTCCAGAAAACCAGAGAAGTTGGAAGCTATCAGATTGCAGACCCCTGAACCTATCCACAACAACTAGCAGTAGCCGTGGGGGGTTCCTACGGTGCCCTAGACCCCTCGATCACAGCCGGAGAACTAAATTAGCCTAAAGACAGAAAGGGGAAATCTAAACTGCCCCAGAGCAGACCCCAAAGCAATAGGCAGCCCCCAACATATAATGACTGTGAAGCAAGATGAAAAACACTAACATAGATAGAAAGATAGGTTGAGCAAATGATGGGGCCCAGGCTAACTAAATAGGACAGGATAGAAAAGCTGCTGACTGCAATCTGCAAAAACCCTATCCAAAAATGAACCAACAGACTGATAGGGAAAACAGGCCCTGAAGTCGCTAGGCTTCAAAAAGACTATATCAGCACTCAGGTATATTCTGAAGACAGAGCCAGAGATCAACAGATCAGAGACAAAAATGGAATTCAGCTCACCCTCGGCAGGGGATGGCCGAACTCCAAAAAACAAGGCAAACAAAACCAGAACTAAAGTGTACAAAAGGCAGAGCAAAACTTAGCTTTGAGAAGCAGAAATCAGACTGGTCTCCAAGAATCCAGCAGGAAATCACCAGCGAGGCAGCAGGGCGTCGGCTGCCTTATATCCAGTCATCAGTTCAGGTGACCCAGTCATCATCTACCTGCTCAGCTGTTTAAATAAGGAAAAAGGATAGCACACACCAACATAACTAATGTAATTGGGTATACAGTATACTAGGTACTGCCAATAAAAAGGTTACTGACAACCCCATAAAATGCATGGTGTTATGGACTAAGTAAAGACCATTTGTCAAATGAATATGTACAAGGGGGAGGAAGAAAGAAAAACTTCTTAACAACAAACAGGTCAATAAATAAAATTGCTTTATTTAGGATACAGGGCAAGGAACAATACCAATAAAAATTTGTATAAGTTGGTAACTTGTCATGAAAAACGATACCAAAAGTCCTTACATATCAATCAAATATAACCCAAATGGGAAGGACAGAAAGAGAAAATCACAAAAATGTTATATCAACAACACAAAATATAAAGTGGGAACATAGCCCACTCAGTGTAGCGGTAATACCGTCATGAAATATAACACAGAGTCATGACACATGAAAATAGCATGGGAATCCCACCGGATATGACAATAGTCCCATTAGGATAGATTACATAAAGTCATGACATAGAAAATACATCTGTCCTACATTACCAGTTAAAGTGTCCGTGCAAAACGACAAGTAAAGGACCAGGTACCCGCCCCGACGCGCGTTTCGGGAGCCTTCGTCAGGGGGCAGTTCCCTGACGAAGGCTCCCAAAACGCGCGTCGGGGCGGGTACCTGGTCCTTTACTTGTCGTTTTGCACGGACACTTTAACTGGTAATGTAGGACAGATGTATTTTCTATGTCATGACTTTATGTAATCTATCCTAATGGGACTATTGTCATATCCGGTGGGATTCCCACGCTATTTTCATGTGTCATGACTCTGTGTTATATTTCATGACGGTATTACCACTACACTGAGTGGGCTATGTTCCCACTTTATATTTTGTGTTGTTGATATAACATTTTTGTGATTTTCTCTTTCTGTCCTTCCCATTTGGGTTATATTTGATTGATATGTAAGGACTTTTGGTATCTTTTTTCATGACAAGTTACCAACTTATACAAATTTTTATTGGTATTGTTCCTTGCCCTGCTCAGCTGTTTGGTGATCAGCCTCACTACCATCCTTCGCCAGAAGAGGGAGTTCATCAGACCTCACTGGTGAAGGGAAAAATGAACTCACAACAGGGTGCTTTTCTGGGCACAAATGGCACAGGATTTTTTAAAACCTCCCTTAATTTTTTGTCCTGATTCAAAATGGGTCAATATCTCTTTACAATGGTCACTATTCATCCAAAAAAAAGTGGATAGATTGCTGCAATTGCGCCGCAATCTGATCAATTCACCATAAGGGATATTTTTCAGGACATGTTTGGGGTGACAGGAACTCACCATTAAAGTAGACTTACTGGCTGTGGGCTTATAATAAGGTGAAATAATCACTGAATGATTAACATGGTCCGCAGATAACATGGTTAACATGGTCCTGCAGGCGGGCGCAAGTACAGTTGAGTGAAACGGGTCGGTCAAATTCATAAGTCGCCGACTTTCGCTAAAGTCGGGTTTCGCAGATCGAAACCTGACCATAGCGTGAGGTCGGCCATGAGGTCGCCGATCCGCACGCCAAAGTCACGTTTCCCATAATGCTTCCAGCGCCTTTTCTCTGGCAATCATCAAGGACGCACATTGTGGGCAACGCGAAGACATTGGCAGCGGCGACCACCATCTTAGAGAAGGGCATTTGTGTGATTGGCTTGCTTTGTGTGGCGTCACAGTGGCTATAAAAGCCCTGACCGCCGACCGCCATTTTACTTCTGCCGATCTTAGCATAGGGAGAGGTTGCTGCCGCTGATTCTCAATAGGGAGAGCGTTAGGCAACAAAGAAAAAAAAACTGTGCTTCTTCTGATAGCGATTTCAACTGTACAGTTAGTGTGCAGTGACTGGGGAGGATTTTTGTGTGTGCAGCAGCGATGGTGGTTATTAGGTTGCCTTATAAGGCTACCTGATAGCTGCATTGCTGTGTGCACACTGCTGTGCAGACTGCTTTTTTAAAAGCAAAAAACTTTTATTCTTATTTTCTGTACAGTTACAGAGTGTTCATTTTTTCACACACCGTATAGAGGTGTACGCTCCTCACACACTACCATGTACCGGCTGGTATCACGGACATATAGATGCTATCTGTTTGTGCCTCCGTAAAAAAATAGACAGATAATTTAAATTTTCCGTACATACACCATATAGAGCTGTCCGCTTCTCAAACATTATCGTGTATCTGCTGTTTGATCACAATCAAATATATACAGAGACAGCGCGTGTGTGTGACTCCATAAAAAAATAGGCGGAGATTTAAAATTTTTCATACTTACAGCGTACAGAGCTGTCCGCTTGTCAAACAGTATTGCATATCTGCTGTTTGATTACAGTCAAATCTATACAGAGACAGCGTGTGTGTGTGACTCCGGAAAAAATTAGACAGAGATTTTCAAATTTCCATACATACACCGTATAGAGCTGTACGCTCTTCACACACTACCGCGTACCGGCTGGTATCACGGACAAATACATGCTATCTGTGTTTGACTCTGTAAAAAAACAGATGGAGATTTAAAATTTTCCATACATACACCATATACAGCTGTCCGCTTCTCAAACAGTATCGTACTGTATATCTGCTGTTTCGATTATGGTCCAATCTATACAGAGACAGCGCGCTTGTGTGTGAGTCTGTAAATGCATAGACGGGCATTTCCATTTTTCCATACACCGTATAGAGCTGTCCGCTTCTCTAACAGTATCGTATATCTGCTGATAAAAAAAACAGACGGAAATTTAAAATTTTCCATACATACACCGTATAGAGCTGTACGATCCTCACATAATACCGTGTACTGGCTGGTATCACAGACAAATACATGCTACAGTTGTGGCCAAAAGTATTGACACCCCTGCAATTCTGTCAGATAATACTCAGTTTCTTCCTGAAAAGGATTGCAAACACAAATTCTTTGGTATTATTATCTTCATTTAATTTGTCTTAAATGAAAAAACACAAAAATAATTGTCCTAAAGCCAAATTGGATATAATTCCACACCAAACATAAAAAAGAGGGTGGACAAAAGTATTGGCACTGTTCGAAAAATCATGTGATGCTTCTCTAATTTGTGTAATTAACAGCACCTGTAACTTACCTGTGGCACCTAACAGGTGTTGGCAATAACTCAATCACACTTGCAGCCAGTTGACATGGATTAAAGTTGACTCAACCTCTGTCCTGTGTCCTTGTGTGTACAACATTGAGCATGGAGAAAAGAAAGAAGACCAAAGAACTGTCTGAGGACTTGAGAAACCAAATTGTGAGGAAGCATGAACAATCTCAAGGCTACTAGTCCATCTCCAAAGACCAGAATGTTCCTGTGTCTACCATGCGCAGTGTCATCAAGAAGTTTAAAACCCATGGCACTGTGGCTATCCTCCCTAGATTTGGACGGAAAATAAAAATTGACAAGAGATTTCAATGCAAGATTGTGCAGATATTGGATAAAGAACCTCGACTAACATCCAAACAAGTTCAAGCTGCCCTGCAGTCCGAGGGTACAAAAGGGTCAACCCGTACTATCCGTCGGCGTCTGAATGAAAAGGGACTGTATGGTAGGAGACCCAGGAAGACAGCACTTCTTACCCCGAGACATAAAAAAGCCAGGCTGGAGTTTGCCAAAACTTACCTGAAAAAGCCTAAAACATTTTGGAAGAATGTTCTCTGGTCAGATGAGACAAAAGTAGAGCTTTTTGGGCAAAGGCATCAACATAGAGTTTACAGGAGAAAAAAGAGGCATTCAAAGAAAAGAATACGGTCCCTACAGTCAAACATGGTGGAGATTCCCTGATGTTTTGGGGTTGCTTTGCTGCCTCTGGCACTGAACTGCTTGACCGTGTGCATGGCATTATGAAGTCTGAAGACTACCAATAAATTTTGCAGCATAATGTAGGGCCCAGTGTGAGAAAGCTGGGTCTCCCTCAGAGGTCATGGGTCTTCCAGCAGGACAATGACCCAAAACACACTTCAAAAAGCACTAGAAAATGGTTTGAGAGAAAGCACTGGGGACTTCTAACGTGGCCAGCAATGAGTCCAGACCTGAATCGCATAGAACACCTGTGGAGAGATCTAAAAATGGCAGTTTGGAGAAGGCACCCTTCAAATATCAGGGACCTGGAGCAGTTTGCCAAAGAAGAATGGTCTAAAATTCCAGCAGAGCATTGTAAGAAACTCATTGATGGTTACCGGAAGCGGTTGGTCGCAGTTATTTTGGCTAAAGATTGTGCAACTAAGTATTAGGCTGAGGGTGCCAATACTTTTGTTTTGCCCATTTTTGGCGTTTTGTGTGAAATGATCAATGTTTTGCTTTTTGCTTCATTCTTCTTTGTGTTTTTTCATTTAAGACAAATTAAAGGAAGATAATAATACCAAAGAATTTGTGTTTGCAATCATTATCAGGAAGAAACTGAGTATTATCTGACAGAATTGCTGGGGTGTCAATACTTTTGGCCACAACTCTATCTGGGTGTGACTCCATAAAAAAAATAGATGGAGATTTTCATTTTTCCATACATACACCGTATAGAGCTGTCTGCTTCTGATACAGTACTGTATATCTGCTGGTTGGATTACGGTCAAATACATACTGGGAGAGCGTCTGTGACTAAGGAAATATATACAGAGATTTAAATTTTTACCTACACCTTATACAGCTGCACGCTCCTCATACAGTACCATATATCTGCTGGTATTTTGGGTACATCTTAACAAAAACTAGTAAGTATGGTGGAAGAGGCCGCGAACGTGGGCGTGGGGGGCCAACTGGTACTGATGGTGGTGGTGTTGCATCTGCTGGTAGTGCGAAAAGCACTATAGCAGCTAAGGCAGGAGGTGTTGAGCCTGCGTCATGGTCTGGCTCCGGAAGGCCTGTAAGGCTTCCTTTTCTGGGAGTAGGTAAACTGCTTTTAAAGCTCTATCGCCTCCTCTTCTGAAGTTTCAAAAAATGCAAGCACTGAGTCGTCAGTGCAGGCTTCTGGTCAGGAGCAACCCCTTTCCTTGGGTCCTTCACCCACACCAAAAGTGAAGGATGCGGCAGCCCAAACTTCAGATTACTCCATGGAGCTCTTTTCACATACCATGCCTGGGATAATTGTAAATGGGGCACATTATATATGGAGCATTACTTGGGCCCATAAGACACTGGAGCATCATCCATGGGGCCCATCATCTACTGGAGCATTCAAAATGGGGCAGATTATATATGGAGCATTATTTGGGCCCATAAGACACTGGAGCATCATCCATGAGGCCCATCATATACTGGAGCATTCTAAATGGGGCAGATTATATATGGAGCATTATTTGGGCCCATAAGACACTGGAGCATCATCCATGGGGCCCATCATATACTGGAGCATTCTAAATGGGGCAGATTATATATGGAGCATTATTTACGGGGCCCATTATGCATTGGAGCATTAGAAATGGGGCTCATTATATATGGAGCATTATATGGGCCCATACGACACTGGAGCTTCATCCATGGGACCCTTCATATACTGGAGCATTCTAAATGGGGCAGATCAGACAATGGAGCAGCATCTATGGAGCTCATTATACATTGGAGCATTAGAAATGGGGCCCATTATATGTGGAGCATTATTTGGGCCCATAACACACTGGAGCATCATCCATGGAGACCATCATATTCTGTAGCATTATGTGGAGCTCATCATATACTGTATGGAACATTATATGGGACCAATTATTCTGTATGGTGAAAAATATGGGGCTCATTATTCTGTATGGTGCACCATGTGGTGGTAATAATACTGTATGGAGTAATATACAGTCCATTTTTTGAGCTATTGTAGAATTTAAAATAGATATCAGTCATGTCATGTAAGAAATGAAGTATTTTTCATTGTACTATATCACTGCAGGGCTGTTGCCAGGGTCTCCGGTTATAAACACGACTGATTTACGGCCCACATCCTTACCGCACACTGTAATCCAGACCACCCCTGCGACAGTATGTCCCTGTGACTGCTAAACTCGTTCTGCCACCTGGTCAGACTGTGATCACGCTGCCCGTACAAGCTTATACACCACTAGAAGGGGTGGAATTACAGATAGAGCCAACCTCAATGGACCAAATACCCTCCCCCACCTGGGGGAGGACAATCTTACACTCTTGCCCAAGAGTGAAGTGGCACAGTTGCTGGACCTGCAAGAAGAACCGATTCAACCAGAGGCCGTACAGCTAGCCATGAAACAAGGAGACCCTTGGACTGTAGCCATTGCCGTGTCCTCAGAGCATCCATCTGGTAGCATGAAGAAAAGGCATCGAAACTTGGAGCAGGCTGAATTGATAGGACAATCACCGCAACAGGTGCAACAGATGGAAACTGTGCTGGAGCATTATCATGATGTCTTCGCCAGTCATGAAGATGACTTCGGGTGCACAACATGTTAGGGCTGGCGGAATGCACCAGATTATAAAATAGTAGAGAGTGCGTTCGCAGCCGGGGGTCCACCGTGCAGAGGTGGTACACTGCTGCTAGGTAATGGCGGAAGGGAAGAGCGGCGTGAAAACAGTCACACATGGGTGACATCACCCAGTGTGAACAGGAGCGGATTCTGTTACTTCACAGAACCGCACAGCTGCTTGAAAGTGAATGCCGGAGCCTGTTTAGCTCACAGGGCCCGGCCACAGAGCGCACAGCAAACAGCCACAGAACTCCACCCCAAGGCATGGGGTTAGAGTCCTTCTAGGCCACTGAGCGTGCGGCGTCGCTGCCACGAACGCCGCTATAGACTCTGGCTAAGGAGTGCGGAGCACTTGCTCTGAGGCTTGCCGAGTCACTGATAGTGACTAATATCTGACTCAACTCTGTCCTACCTACGCCTAAGCCTGGGCGCTAGCAGGCTAGGCTGCACAACACATGCATACCAAGGGTAGGGGTTTCATAATGAGTCAGTCACCAGAGACATTCATACGTGCATCCATCACTCACTCCTTATAGTCAGAAAATACTGGCTATCCTAGCGCATGGCCGAGAGGCCATGCAAACCTTTTATAGCCGCGAGTGTCCGGGACCTTCCTGGCTTCTCGGATGGGCCAATCCAAACACGAGCAGGACCTGAGCACGTGACCTTCGATCTCCAATGGGAGATCACACCACGGGCATGCTCAGTGGCACGACATGAGGACTTAGTCCCTGGAGAATCTCGCTGCTGAGCAGCATGCATTGCCATAGCTGTGCCAGAGGTGGCAGCAACAAGCAAACCCACGGAGCTGGTCTGGGCAGAGCACCGGGACCGACGAATTTGCTGAGCAAGCTCCTCTGCGGCTGGAGAGGAATGGGAGACCACCGGAAGTAAGGCTCGGGATTCTCACTGTGCAGCGACAGAAATCTGACGCATAACACATGAGATACCCACAGGAAGTGTCGCACTGATTCGGGAGAGATACCAGCAGATCCTGCCACAGATGAACAAGGAAATGAAAGAAATGTTAGCACAAATGCTGCAGAGTGGAGTCATATGGGAGAATCAGAGCCTGTGGGCAGCTCCCATTGTTCTAGTTCAGAAGAAGGACAGGACCCTGCTAATACAGATGCTGAAAAGATTGGAAAGTATGATGGCCTGAGTATGTGGCTGAATTAGTCTGGGTGTGCAATAACAAAGTGTACAGTACAACCGGATACACTCCATATATCCGATTGTTTGGGCAAAAAGAATGGGAGATTACAGAGATGGAATTGGATCCAGATGAAGACTACCCACGGATGGGGGTTTCTTCCTGGGTCCGTGAACACCGACATTGGTTGCAGACTCCTCTGGCTGGTGCACACTAAGTTTTGGGAATATCATGAAGCGGCACCCATTCGAGAGACAGCTCTTAAGGCTGGAGATCGAGTGTTAGTTTGAGACAAGTGACCTCGGGGCAAGTTAGAGCATCGATGGGAAAAAACTCTGTATCAAGTGAAATGAAGAGTTGGATCCAATAGGCCAGTGTTCAATCCAAAGGAGAAGAGCGTTAGGCGTCAGGTTTCTGCAGCTGCACAGCAGGAATCCAGAGGTCTTCCATTCCTTTCCGACCGCTCAGGGACCTGCACAGCAATCTCGGCGATCCAGGCGCCCTGCTC
Organism: Dendrobates tinctorius; assembly: GCF_039654945.1. Lineage (NCBI taxonomy): Eukaryota > Metazoa > Chordata > Amphibia > Anura > Dendrobatidae > Dendrobates > Dendrobates tinctorius. Next base: position 5,741,815 of record NW_027361855.1, on the reverse strand, counting down.
AGACCAGCTCTCTGGGTCTGGGTGGCCGATTGGCCATGTGCTAGTATAGGCTATACTTGCTATGTGTGAATGGTGGCGGATGTATGATTCTGGTGACTGACTCATTATGAAACCCCTTCCCTCTGATATTACGCATGTGGATAGGGAATTAGAGTTATAGCCAGTCAGTGGCAAGCCATACACCACAGTGCATACCGCACCGCTACACTAGCATCCGATAGTGTGAAGCCTCATGGCAGTGTCGTATAGTGGCAGTAGTTACTGCTGCACTGCAGTTAGCTACACTTACCGGCATCTGTGGTAGCGACGCCGCACGCACGGTAGGTCAAGACGGACACCGACCTCTGTCTTGGGCCGTGTCCTGTGACCATGTACTGTGTGTGCACGCCAGCTGAGACCTGGCTCGGCATTTATGCTTTAGCGCCTCTGTGAGTTTAACAGAGTCCGCTCTGCGCACCTCGGGTGACGTTTAACCCGAGCGCAGTATACCGCCATATAGGGAGTCTGCCATTACTCAGCAGCGTTTGTTACACCTACTCGACGGTGGACCCTGGGCGGCAAACGCACTTCCTATTATTTATATTTAGTGCATTCCGCCGTCTCTAACAAAGAGGGAGCACCTACCCGAGTAGTCCACCACAGCATGATTTGTCCTTGCCTGTCACGGGATCCTGAGGAAGATGAGAGATTACCAGGCACCGCCGAAATGCTCCCTCCCACAGTTCTTGACTGTGATGAGGAAGAACCACTGGTCTCATTCTCAGACAAGGATAGTCCGCCCCCCACCAGTCCAGGGGAGGTATGTCAGCCTGAAACTCCAGAGATGGCTGCCCCAATGAATACAGATGTGCTCCTGTCTTCTACCACCCAACCCAACTCTGCCATTCAACCTGAACAACGCCATTCTGAGTGGATGACAAATGGAATACCTCCCTATCATTATAAACGAGACCAGTTTATTTGGCAGCAAATTGTTCAAAAAAAGTTAGAGTGTTAATGTCTGCTGAAAGAACTCTCACCCATGGAATGGCAAGCTAAAGGAGAGGGGGAGTTGTTATGAATGAGTCACCGTAGGAGGCATAAACAGAAATACTAGCTAAGTCCAGAAAACCAGAGAAGTTGGCAGCTAACGGATTGCAGACCCCTGAACCTATGAACAACAACTAGCAGTAGCCGTGGGGGGTTCCCACGGTGCCCTAGACCCCTCAATCACAGCCGGAGAACTAAATAGCCTAAAGACAGAAAGGGAAATCTAAACTGCCCTAGAGCAGACCCCAAAGCAATAGGCAGCCCCCAACATATAATGACGGTGAAGCAAGATGAAAAAACACTCACACAGATAGAAAGATAGACTGAGCAAATGATGGGGCCCAAGCTAACTAAATAGGACAGGATAGAAAAGCTGCTGTCTGCAATCCGCCAAAATCCCTATCAAAACAAGAGCCAACAGACTGATAGGGAAAAAAGCCCTGAAGACGCTAGGCTTCAAAAAGACTATATCAGTACTCAGGTATTTTCTGAAGACAGAGCAAAAAGGAATTCAGCTCACTCCAGCAGGGAATGGCAGAAATCCAGAAAAACAAGGCAAAACAGGAATCAGACTGGTCTCCTAGAATCCCTCAGAGAAATCACCAGCAAGGCAGAAGGGCGTTGGCTGTCTTATATCCAGTCAGCAATTCCAGTCGCCCAGTCATCATCATCCAGCTCAGGTGCTTGGTAATCAGCCTCACTACCTTCCTTCACCAGAAGAGGGAGTTCATCAGACCTCAATGGTGAAGGGGAAAATGAACTCACAACAGGGAGTGTAAGGAGAAAAACAGGAAATGCTTGTGCACGCCCTCATCATCTCCTGCCTCGACTACTGCAACATCCTTTTCTGTGGTCTCCCTGCTAACACCCTCGCACCTCTCAAGTCCATTCTTAACTCTGCCGCCCGACTCATTCATCTCTCTCCTCGCTACTCCTCTGCTTCTCCCCTCTGCAAATCTCTTCACTGGCTCCCATTCCCTCAGCGTATCCTGTTCAAAATACTAATACTGACCTACAAGGCCATCTATAGCCTGTGTCCCCCATATGTCTCTGAACTAATCTCCCAATACCTTCCCTCACGTAATCTCCGGTCCTCCCAATACCTCCTTTTTTCCGCCACACTTATTCGCTCCTCATCCAACCACCTCCAAGACTTCTCCCGAATAGCCCCTATTCTCTGGAATTCTTTGCCCCAACAAGTCCGACTATCAACCACATTTGGATCCTTCAGACGGAACCTGAAAACCCACCTCTTCAAGAAAGTCCTACAGCCTGCAATGACCCCGCTACCTCCTTCTCTCTCACCACTACCGGTGATATCACCTCAACCAAAACCGGAACTGCTGCAACCCACCAACATACTGTCTCCTTCCCCACCATCCTATACCATGTAAGCCCGAAAGGGCAGGGTCCTCTCTCCCCACTGTATCAGTCTGTCATTGTTAGTTTGTTTACTGTAAGTGATATCTGTAATTTGTATGTAACCCCTTCTCATGTACAGCACCATGGAATCAATGGTGCTATATAAATAAATAATAATAATAACAGGGCTGCGAGCACCTGTACTAAGCCGGGTCTGGAACTGTCAAGGCTGCATCCCATGTTGCCCGGGGGAAGGAATAGGGGACCGGACAGGCCCCATGACCTGGAAAGAAGGTGCGTGTTGAAACTGGAAGCTGAGCTGAAAGTGCGAAGTGGCAGCCAGTTTCCCGGTGGCAGAGTGAGTGCAGCAGGGTAAACAACAGGCTCCGCACCCCAAGCAGCGGCACCATGACATATTGCGGCCGACAACTCCTGAGCAGTCACGCGAGACAGTGAGTGGAGATAATACTGTGCGCTCAGATAAACGTCAGAAAAGTGTGGGTCAGCTACAGGACACTATGTGGCAGTTCCTTCTGCTGGCTTCTGTGCATCAGCCTACACTTGACACCGGGATTGCTGCCGCCCTGTTTACGTTGACTGAACAGGCTAATGGACAAGGGGCTCAATGGGTAAAACCGAAGGCCGCCTGTTGTGAGTTCATTTTTCCCTTCACCATTGAGGTCTGATGAACTCCCTCCTCTAGTGAAGGAAGGTAGTGAGACTGATTACCAAACACCTGGGCAGCTAGATGATGACTTGGTGGCTGGAATTGAGGACTGGATATAAGGCTGCCGACGCCCTTCTTCCTGGCTGGTGATTTTCCTGCTGGATTCTTGGAGACCAGTCTGATTCCTGCATCTCAAAGCTAAGTTTTTCTGCTCTGCTTTGTAATCTTCAGTTTTGTTTTTGTTTGCCTTGTTTTTGGGAGTTCTGCCATCCCCGGCCGGGGGTGAGCTGAATTCCATTTTTGTCTCTGATCTGTTGATCTTTTGCTCTGTCTTCAGAATATACCTGAATTCTGATATAGTCTTTTGAAGCCTAGTGACTTCAGGGCCTGCTTTTCCTATCAGTCGATTGGCTCATTTTGATAGGGTTTTTGCGGATGGCAGACAGCAGCTTTCCTATCCTGTCCTATGTAGTTAGCTTGGGCCCCATCATTTGCTCAACCTATCTTTCTATCTGTGTTAGTGTTTTCATCTTGCTTCACCGTCATTATATGTTGGGGGCTGCCTTTTGCTTTGGGGTCTGCTCTGGGGCAGTTTAGTTTTTCCCCTTTCTGTCTTTAGGCCATATAGTTCTCCGGCTGTGATCGAGGGGTCTAGGGCACCGTAGGAACCCCCCACGGCTACTGCTAGTTGTTGTGGATAGGTTCAGGGGTCTGCAATCCGATAGCTGCCAACCTCTCTGGTTTTTCTGGACTTAGCTGGTATTTTGTTTTTTCCTCCTGTGGTGACTCATCATAACAGAATCACCAGCCATACCGCAGATCCTAGGGTACTCAATAGCAGGAGAGAATTGTAAAAAAAAAAAAAAAAAGGAAAATAAAAAAGTGTCAGAATTTTTTTTTTTTTTTCTTTTTTTGTGTGCATATTTTTTCCTCTATAACTCTGAGGCCGTAGGGGGAATTTTTCTCTCAATGGAGATGAAGCAATTGTCTGATCGTGTGGAGCAGCTCACTGCTGAAGTGTGGGGAATTTCCATCTATCTTGCTCATTCACATGCTGCTGAACCAAAGATTCCTGCTCCTGATGTTTTTTGGGGATGGGTCTAAATTCTTGAATTTCAAGAATAATTGTAAATTATTTTTTGCCTTGAAGCCTAACTCGTCGGGGAACTCCGCGCAGCAGGTTAAAATTGTCATCTCTTTGCTGCGCGGCGATCCCCAGGATTGGGCATTTTCTTTGAAACCTGATGATCCTATTCTGAATAATGTGAACGCATTTTTTCAAGCCTTGGGGTTGTTGTATGATGAACCTAATGCTATTGATCAGGCTGAAAAGACCCTGTTGGCATTAAGCCAGGGTCGGGATTCGGCAGAGTTGTACTGTCAAAAATTCCGAAAGTGGGTGGTCCTTACTACCTGGAATGATGGTGCCTTGGCAGCCCTCTTTTGGAAGGGTTTGTCAGAAACTGTAAAAGATACTATGGTGGGATTTCCTGTTCCCTCTGGTCTTGACGATTCTATGTCATTAGCCATTCAGGTGGATCGGCGTTTACGTGAACGCAAAACTACACGAGAAATGTTGCCACCTGTTGAACAAATGTCTGAACCTATGCAATGTGATAGAGTTTTGTCTCGGGCGCAACGTCAGGAGTTCAGAAGGCTTAATAAGCTGTGTTTTTTTTGTGGAGATGCCTCGCATATTATTTCTGTCTGCCCTAAACGAGAGAAAGGTTGTGCACACACGTTTTCTGTGGGTGGTGTTCAACCTAAGTTTCTTCTGGCAATTACTCTGATCTTCTCCCTGTCCACATTTTCCGCCAAGGCTTTTGTGGATTCAGGAGCAGCTCTGAACCTGATGGACTTGGATTTTGCTAAACGTTGTGGATTTCCTATGACACCTCTGCGGACGCCTATCCCTTTGAGGGGTATTGATGCTACTCCTTTGGCGAAGAATAAACCTCAGTTTTGGACCCAGGTGGTAATGCGGGTCGCCCCAGACCATCAAGAAAATTGCAGATTTTTGGTGTTGCATAATTTGCATGATACCATTGTTCTGGGGTTTCCCTGGTTGCAAATCCATAATCCAGTTCTAGATTGGAAATCTTTGTCTGTGGTGAGTTGGGGTTGTCGGTGTGCCCTTAGTGATGCTCCTGTTTTCTCCACCTCTCCCCAGTCACATAATGTTCCTGACTATTTGGCTGACTTTTATGATGTATTTAGTGAGAATGAGTCTGCGTCTTTGCCTCCTCACAGGAGTTATGACTGTGCAATTGAGCTGAACCCGGGGTGTAAATTCCCCAAGGGTCTGCTTTTCAATTTATCTGTACCCGAGCACGAGGCTATGCGATCCTATATTAAGGAGGCATTGGAGAAGGGTCATATTAAACCATCCTCTTCACCCTTAGGTGCTGGGTTTTTTTTCGTCCCTAAAAAGGATGGTTCATTAAGGCCTTGTATTGACTATCGTGCCCTCAACAAAATTACTGTTAAATATCAGTATCCGTTACCCCTGATTTCTGATCTATTCTCCAGAGTTAAAGGTGCTTGCTGGTTTACCAAGCTTGACCTCAGGGGGGCGTATAATCTTATTCGCATTAAGCATGAGGATGAATGGAAAATGGCGTTTAATACTCCGGAGGGACATTTTGAGTACCTGGTGATGCCTTTTGGGCTCACTAATGCCCCTTCTGTCTTCCAGTGCTTCATGAACGATATATTCCGAGACTTTGTGGATAAATTTTTGATTATCTATCTGGATGATATTTTGATCTTCTCCAAGAATTGGGACTCTCATGTGGAACATGTTCGGACTGTGTTCCGGATTTTGAGGGAGAATTCCCTGTATGTCAAGGGATCGAAATGCCTTTTTGGGGTACAGAGGATTTCATTTTTGGGATTTATTTTGTCTCCATCAACTATTGAAATGGACCCGGCCAAGGTACAGGCCATTTATGATTGGGTTCAGCCCACTTCTTTGAAGGCCCTCCTGTTACGATTGAGTCACCGTAGGAGGCAAAAATAGAAATGCTAGCTAAGTCCAGAAAACCAGAGAAGTTGGCAGCTATCGGATTGCAGACCCCTGAACCTATCAACACAACTAGCAGTAGCCGTGGGGGGCTCCTACGATGCCCTAGGCCCCTCGATCACAGCTGGAGGACTACATAGCCTAAAGACAGAAAGGGAAATCTAAACTGCCCCAGAGCAGACCCCAAAGTAAAAGGCAGCCCCCCACATATAATGACGGTGAAGCAAGAAGAAAGAACAAAACACAGACAGAAAGATAAACTGAGCAAAGATGGGGCCCACGCTAGCTTAGATAGGAAAGGACAGGAAGGCTGCTGTCTGCAATCCATGAAAAACCCTATGAAAATAAGAGCCAACAAACTGACAGTAAAAAAGGCCCTGAAGACGCTAGGCTTCAAAAAAGCTATGTCAGTACTCAGGAATATTCTGAAGACAGAGCAACAGGCAAAAGGAGATTCAGCTAACCCCAGCAGGGAATGGCAGAATCCAGAAAAGCAAGGAAAACAAAACACTAATGCAAAAAGGCAAAGCAGAAATCTTAGCTTTAGATGAGCAGGAATTAGACTGGTTTCCTAGAAGTCCACAGAGAAATCACCCGCAGGCCAGAAGGGCGTCGGCAGCCTTATATCCAGTCATTAACTCCACTCAGCCAGTCATCATCATCAGCCCCAGGTGTTTGACAATCAGGCTCACTACCTTTCTTCACCAGAAGAGGGAGTTCCTCGGGCCTCAGTAGTGAAGGGGAAAATGAACTCATAACAGTACCTCCCCCTTGAGGAGGGGTCACCGAACCCTCAACCATGCCACCAGGGCGATCAGGGTGAGCCCGATGAAAGGCACGCACCAATCTTTTGGCATGAATATCAGAGGCAGAGACCCAGGAATTATCCTCCTGACCATAACCCTTCCACTTAACCAAATACTGGAGTCTCCGTCTTGCCAGACGGGAATCCAGTACTTTCTCTACCTCATATTCCATGTTACCTTCAACCAATACAGGGTCTGGAGGTGCAACCCCCGGAACAACAGGTTCAACAAACCTCTTCAACAAAGATTTATGGAACACATTATGGATTTTAAATGTGACAGGAAGAGCCAAACGAAAAGAGACCGGATTAATAATCTCCAAAATCTTGTAAGGTCCAATAAATCTAGGCTTAAACTTAGGAGAAGCCACCTTCATAGCAATATTTTTTGATGATAACCACACCATATCACCAACCTTAAATTGGGGACCAATGGTTCTATGTCGGTTGGAAAACCGCTGGGCCTTTTCCTGGGAGAGAGATAACTTATCCACCACTTGGTCCCAGATCTGGTGCATTCTCTCCACCACAGTGTCAACCCCTGGGCAGGCAGAGGGCTCCACCTGCCCTGAAGAAAATCGAGGATGAAACCCAAAGTTACAAAAAAAAGGAGACATCAAAGTGGCAGAACTAGCTCTATTATTTAAAGCAAATTCGGCCAAGGGCAAAAATGAAACCCAATCATCCTGATCAGCAGAAATAAAACATCTCAAATATGACTCCAAAGTCTGGTTTGTTCTCTCCGTCTGCCCATTGGTCTGAGGGTGAAAAGCAGAGGAGAAGGACAACTGAATTCCCAGCTTGGAACAGAAAGTTCTCCAAAATCTATCTGACTCCTCTGTCAGATACAATGTTTTCAGGAATCCCGCGCAAGCGAACCACCTGTTGTAAAAACAGGGGCACCAATTCAGAGGATGACGGCAACTTAGGGAGTGGTACAAGATGAACCATCTTAGAGAACCTATCACAAATCACCCAAATAACAGTCATCCTTTGAGAGACAGGCATATCAGAGATGAAATCCATTGAAATATGGGTCCATGGCCTCTTGGGGACAGGCAAAGGCATCAACAACCCACTAGAGCGAGAACACGATTTAGACCGGGAGCACGTCCCACAGAACTGCACAAAATTCCTGACATCACGAGACAAGGAGGGCCACCAAAAAGACCGACTGACCAGATCTCTAGTACCAAAAATACCTGGATGACCAGCCAAAGCAGAGCAATGAACTTCAGACATCACTCTCTTCTTCCACTGGTCAGGAACATACAACTTTCCACTGGGACAACGTTCAGGTTTGTCCTCCTGGAACTCTCCCAGAGCAGGTCTCAAATCGGGCGAGATGGCAGAAAGAACTACCCCTTCGCTTAAGATGGTAGCAGGTTTGGTCACCACAGGAGAATCTGAAAAGAAGCTCCTAGAGAGGGTGTCAGCCTTGACATTCTTAGTTCCAGGAAGAAAAGAAACCACAAAATCAAAACATGAAAAAACAAAGCCCACCTGGCCTGTCTAGGGTTCAAGCGCTTAGCCGACTCTAGGTAAATCAAATTCTTGTGGTCAGTGAGGACCACGACTTGATGCTTAGCTCCCTCCAACCAATGTCTCCACTCCTCAAATGCCCATTTCATGGCTAACAGTTCTCGATTCCCCACATCATAGTTACGTTCAGATGGAGAGAACTTTCGGGAAAAGAAAGCACAGGGATTCATTTTAGATGTTACAGGATCCTTTTGGGACAAAATAGCTCCTGCACCAATCTCAGAAGCATCCACCTCCACCTGGAACGGAAGTGAGACATCAGGTTGCCGCAAAACCGGGGCGGAGGTGAATCTTCGCTTCAGCTCCTGAAAGGAAGAAACAGCCTCCGGAGACCAATTTAACACATCAGCACCCTTCTTAGTCAAATCAGTCAATGGCTTGGCAATACTACAAAAATTTTGCTATAAATTTCCGATAAAAATTAGCAAAACCCAAAAACTTCGGGAGGGCCTTCAAAGAAGTGGGCTGAACCCAATCGTAAATGGCCTGTACCTTGGCCGGGTCCATTTCAATAGTTGACGGAGACAAAATAAATCCCAAAAAAGAAATCCTCTGTTCTCCAAAAAGGCATTTAGATCCTTTGACATACAGGGAATTCTCCCTCAAGATCCGGAACACAGTCTGAATATGTTCCACATGAGAATCCCAATCCTTGGAGAAGATCAAAATATCATCCAGATAGATAATCAAAAATTTATCGACAAAATCTTGGAAAATATCGTTCATGAAGCACTGGAAGACAGAAGGGGCATTAGTGAGCCCAAAAGGCATCACCAGGTACTCAAAATGTCCCTCCGGAGTATTAAACGCCGTCTTCCATTCATCCCCATGCTTAATGCGAATAAGATTATACGCCCCCCTGAGGTCAAGCTTGGTAAACCAGCAAGCACCTTTAACTCTGGAGAATAGATCAGAAATCAGGGGTAACGGATACTGATATTTAACAGTAATTTTGTTGAGAGCACGATAATCAATACAAGGTCTTAATGATCCATCCTTTTTGGCTACAAAAAAAAAACCGGCACCTAAGGGTGACGAGGATGGTCTAATATGACCCTTCTCCAACGCCTCCTTAATATAGGATCGCATAGCCTCGTGCTCGGGTACAGATAAATTGAAGAGCCGACCCTTGGGAAATTTACACCCCGGGCTCAGTTCAATAGCACAGTCATAACTCCTATGAGGAGGCAGAGACGCAGACTCATTCTCACTAAATACATCATAAAAGTCCGCCAAATAATCAGGAACATCATGCGACTGAGGAGAGGTGGAAAACACCGGAGCCTCACTAAAGGCACACCGACAACCCCAACTCACCACAGACACAGATTTCCAATCCAAAACTGGATTATGAATATGTAACCAGGGAAACCCCAGAACAATAGTATCATGCAGATTATGTAACACCAAAAACCTGCAATTTTCTTGATGGTCTGGGGCGACCCGCATGACCACCTGGGTCCAAAACTGAGGTTTATTTTTAGCCAAAGGAGTAGCATCAATCCCCCTCAAAGGGATAGGCGTCTGCAGAGGTGTCATCGGAAATCCACAACGTTTAGCAAAATCCAAGTCCATTAGGTTTAGAGCTGCTCCCGAATCCACAAAAGCCTTGGCGGAAAATGTGGACAGGGAGCAGATCAGAGTAATAGCCAGAAGAAACTTAGGTTGAACACCACCAACAGAAAACGTGTGTGCAAAGCGTTTCTCGCGTTTAGGACAGACAGAAATAATATGCGAGGCATCTCCACAGAAAAAACACAACTTATTACGCCTTCTGAACTCCTGACGCTGCTCTCTGGAAAAAACTCTATCACATTTCATAGGTTCAGACATCTGTTCAACAGGTGGCAACACCTCTCGTGCAGCTCTGCGTTCGCGTAAACGCCGAACAACCTGAATGGCTAAAGACATAGAATCGTCAAGACCAGAGGGAACAGGAAATCCCACCATAGTATCTTTTACGGCTTCTGACAACCCCTTCCGAAAGAGAGCAGCCAAGGCATTATCATTCCAGGTAGTAAGTACTGCCCACTTTCGGAATTTTTGACAGTACAATTCTGCAGAATCACGACCCTGGTTCAATGCCAGCAGGGTCTTTTCAGCCTGATCAATGGCATTAGGTTCGTCATACAACAACCCCAAGGCTTGAAAAAATACGTTCACATTAGTCAGAATAGGATCATCTGGTTTCAAAGAAAACGCCCAATCCTGGGGATCCCCACGCAGCTAAGAGATGACAATTTTAACCTGCTGCGCGGAGCTCCCTGACGAGTTAGGCCTCTTTCACACATCAGGTTTTCGCAGTCAGGCGCGATCCGGCGCTTTTGACAGAAACCGGATCCGGCGAAATGCAATGCCGGATCCGGTTTCCCCCCCATTGACTTGCATTTGCGCCGGATCGCGCCGGATGGCCATGCGTTTCATCCGGTTTTCGCCAGATCCGGCAATGTGTCACGATCCGGCGTCTGGAAAAAACGGCTACTGTAACGTTTTTTGTCTCCGGCGAAAAAGCCGGACACGCCGGATCCGGCGCGTCCGGCTTTTTCACACAATGAAAGCCTATGAGCGCCGCAATGCGCCTGATCCGTTTTTTTTGGTCTGAGCATGCTCAGTAGCTCTGCCCACAAGACATATATAAAAGCAAGACAGTGGGACCCACAGCCACACCCAACATGCCACCCAAGAAAGCAAACAAGCGCAGCAGGAGAAGGCAGGAGACCACTGCAGCACCATCAGCACCACCACCACCCCAAATGGAGCAGCAAATGGAACATGCTGAGGAGGGGAGTCCAGCAGCAGATGAGAGACGGTAATTATCAAATCCCCCATTCATCCAAACTAGGGCCATGGAATATCAAGATATTCATTGGCCCTTTGTTTCTCTTTATTCAACAGCCGCCAAAGAGATGCAGCAGCAGCAGCAGCAGAAATGGCATCACTGGCAGCAGCAACAGCAGCAGCAATACCCACAGCCATGGAGTCTGGCCATCAACAGGACAGCACATCTTCTTCTGGGAGCCCTCCCTCGCATCGTCAGCGTTTGACGGTAAGTTTTTATTTCCAAAATCCATCATCTCTGTAATATATGTCTATTCATTGCCTTTTATTTCAAAACAGGAATCACAAGATGAAGAGGAGCTCCCAGAAGAAGAAGGAAGGGGACACCTGGAGTGGGCTCACAATTGGTAAGTTTTTTGCATCAAACGCAGAAACACAACATCACACTACACACAACACATAGAAAACAATGTTCTGCAGACCACACACAGCAAACAAATGCCTACATCCAAAGACATAACATTTTTTGTTTTCTTCTCTAGTCTTCCCAATCTGGTGCTTGGCCAAGAGGTCCTCGCAGTGCCTCCCAGGGTCGTCGGCGACAGCAACGCGGCGGTCACCAGCGTGTAAGTATAAATATTTTTGCTTTGTTTTTTTGCACTTTTTATTTCATTTCTTTTGTGGAGGCTAATTATGTTATTTTTGTCTTTTTCTTTAACAGCCTTCACAGCGTGCTCCCGACTCGGACGGTGAGGATGGAGGACTCGATGTGGACCACCTCATCGATCTCGTCAGAGAAAGGGAGCCGCTCTGGAATATGGCTGACCGCCGCCACGCTGACCTTATCGTTACCCGACGACTCTGGGAGGAAATCTGTTCACTCCTTGTGGGCCGCTGGGAGGACCTCGATGTTCGGGCCCAGATTAAAGAGCGTAAGTATATACAGTACCGGTTGCTTGATGTAAACCAGTGTTTCCCGAACTCCAGTCCTCGTGGTCCCCACGGATCATGTGTTCAGGATTTCTATTTACTATGGAAATCCTGAAAACATGACCCCTGGGGACCATGAGGACTGGAGTTTGGGAAACACTGATGTTGTATACTAACCACTCCTTTCTCGTTTCAGGTAACAGAATTGTGAATCGGTGGCGGTCTGTGAGGGATCGTTTCAAGAAGGAGTTCAATAAAGAGATGCGGGCCCCGAGTGGATCTGGAGGACGCAGGAGCAAGTACAAGTACGCACAAGCCCTGTCGTTCCTCCGGGAGACAAGGCTCACCAGAAGGTAAATATTACACACCACATGTGACAAAAAAATGTTTAGATGTAACTTTTTTTTTTCAGCCAGGGCCATACCATGTCACTATTTTAATTGTTTTTTTTTTCTCTTTATTCCACAGCACGGTGAGCAGCACTCGGGAGCCTGCACGATTGGACCCTTCTGAGGCGATCCCTGAGGAGACCGGCACCGAGGGACACTTCGACCGCCCCGGTACATCTGCACCTTCCCAGCCTTCCCACACATTCGACCCATCTGTCCCATCCACCAGCACAGGAGCATCGTGGCCGCCTACATTACATGAAGCTGCTGGTGAGGAGATCGCTTTCCCTTTACCCCACCCTTCTGCCCCTGCCACCTCTAGTACACCTGCGGGTACAGGGCGACAGCGGCAGAGGGGTCAGGAAAAGAGTTATGCGCAAGAGTTCTTGCATCTGAATGCATCTTTCCAGAACTGTCTAAAAGTCTTGTCAGAGCAAATCTCCGCAGGCTTTCAGCAGATCAACTCCAGCATTCTGGAGGTGAAGACACTTCTGCAAACCATGCATTCAGAAGCAAGATCTTCGCCAAACCACACCTTTTTCAGGTCTGTTGTGGAGCGCATGGCAACACTATCTCCAACCCAGCAGATGCATGTAATGCATTCGTGCCACGGTGCTCTACAGCAGGTTACCTCCCAACCTCCACCTCCCACCACTGTAGTTCCTCCACCTGCACCCCCTCCAGCCACTTTCCATCCTCCCCCTCCTATTACATCTGCACCCCCTCCAGCCACTTTCCATCCTCCCCCTCCTATTACATCTGCACCCCCTCCAGCCACTTTCCATCCTCCCCCTCCTATTACATACCAGCAACCTCCCCAGTACCAGACATCTCCCCACTTCCAGCAACCTGCCCCGTACCAAACTCCTTCCCCGTACCAAACTCCTTCTCCGTACCAAACTCCTTCCCCATACAACTTTCCATCAACATCATCTGCTCCTACAGTCCCTGCCCAACCCTCCACTCCACCGCCCACCACCTCTTCTGCCTCCCACATGTCCACCCATTCTGTAGCTTTTTCCACACCTTCACCTCTAACTGTTCCTTCCCCACCACGATCCCAGTCCTCTCTCCACACACCCAGTGTCGAAGTGTCCCGCAGCCCCTCCAGCAGTATTTCCACCCCACACTACACAGATTTGTAATGTGTGTTTTTTAATAAAAATGCCCATTGGGTTTAAAACCTTTATTAAAAAAGTTTTTTGCACTTTAAAAACATTTTACAAAAAAAAAAAAATTTTAAATAAAAGTTAAATTCTCGTTTCACAATGGTTGTCTGTCATTTCTTTCTGCGGCGAACTATGTTTAAAAAAAAGGTTAAATACAGGGTATTTCAAAGGTAAAAAGGTATTCAAAACCAGGTATATAACTGTGGGTAAATTTTAGCTTTTTGACACAGTTGTGTTCCTGGTTGTGTTTGAAGCAAAGTATTTCACCTAAAAAGTTGTGTTTATTGTTGGTGATTTCCTAACAATGTACACAACTTTTGTTAAAAGGTGAAATACTTTGCATAAAACACAACCAGGTACACACCTGTGGCCTAAAGCTAAAAATAGTAAGACCATGACAAGATAGCCAACTTTGGTTGGCAAAGGTATATACTGTTGGTCCAGAAGGTACACAAGTTTGGTTAGGGCACAAATCTTTCACACTCTGTCATCCTGCCAGTGTACTCTGCCTTGAGGTGACATAAAGTATAGTGCAAAATTGTCCCTCATTACTGAAACCGTCACAGAACTTCTAGTGGTAATGTCATGGTAATCTTGCAAGGTGGTTTCTTCAGAGGTGTCCTCAATGGAAATGGGTTCCTTGCAGATAACAAAATTGTGGAGTACCACGCACGCTTTGATCACCTCGTCCACAGTTTCTGTCTTGAGGTTGATCGCAGTCAATAGGACCCGCCATTTGGCTGTCAGAATACCAAAGGTACATTCAACCATTCTTCTTGCTCTTGTGAGGCGGTAATTAAAAATGCGTTTTGGTCTTGTCAATCCTCTGCTAGCGTACGGTTTCAAAAGGTGTTCTGACAGCTGGAAGGCTTCATCCCCTACACAGACAAATGGCATAGGTGGACCAGATGTTTGCGGCAGCGGTCTAGGTGGTGGGAACTGGAAGGTGTTTCCATACAGTTTACGCCCCATGGCAGACAGTTTGAAAACTTGAGAGTCATTGGAGCGGCCATAGGCCCCAATATCAACCGCAATAAATTTGTATTCCGCGTCAGCGATGGCCATGAGGACAATTGAAAAATATTTCTTGTAATTGAAATATTCCGATCCCGATCCAGCTGGCTTTACAATGCGGATATGTTTCCCGTCCACAGCGCCCAAGCAGTTTGGAAACTGACATATCTGTTGAAACTTGTCAGCAATTTCAATCCACCTCTCTGTTGTGGGCTCTGGTAAAAACTCTTCAGCTAAGGAGTCCCACAGTGCACGGCATGTGTACTTCACAATTCCAGATATGGTGGAAATCCCGAGTCTGTGCTGGAAATGCAGTGACGAAAGGGATTCTCCAGTTGCAAGAAATCTGTGGGGAATTAAAAAACAATAAATTAGTTTTAAATCACAGCATTACTGTCACGTCTCCGTCAGATTTGGGGCCTGCTGTTCCGGTCGCAGCCACTAGGAGGCGCCGGGCCGCCACTTCGCCGTCAGACTCGGGGACGGCTGTTCCTGCCTCGGCCACTGGGAGGCGCCGTGGTTCTATTACGTCGCCGTCAGACTCAGGGCCTATGGTCCCAGCTTTAGCCACTAGGAGGCGCCGGTCTGTCACGTCACCGTTGGATTCAAGGCCTGCTGTTCCGGTCACGGCCACTAGGAGGCGCCAGACCGCCACTTCACTGTCAGACTCGGGGACGGCTGTTCCTGCCTCGGCCACTGGGAGGCGCCGTGGTCCGCCCGTGAGTTATGGTGGTGACAGAGAAGTGGCTCCTGCGCAGGCATCTGGTGGGCGCAGGCTCCGCCCCTCTGTCAGTCATCAGGGGGTTACTGCAACTCCATCTGGCCTGGTCTTGGGGGCGGCCCTAATGACATCACCAGTCCAGGAACCTGTGAGGGATGACCTGATCCCTCAAATACCTTGGGACTGGTCTTGCAAGCCGCCGGATATATTCTTGGTTCCCCTGTGTGTTACTTAGTGATTGATTTCTGTTTGACTCTGACCTCAGCCTGGATTTCTGACCCCTCTTTTGCCTGACGATTCTGTACTTCTGCTACTCTCCTGGTTTGTGACCTTGGCCTGGATATTCTGACTCTGCTACTTCCTAACGATTCTGTACCTCTGCCGCCCTCCTGGTTTTTGACTCTGACCTTGGCCTGAAATTGACTCTGCTATTGCCTGCCGTTTTTGTACTTCACTCTGACGACCGTCCTGCTCTGGCCGCTGCTCCTATTCAGACAGTACCTCCTGGGCTCTGTTGTAAATCCAGATCCCTGTATAGGGGTTAAGGGTATCAGTGTTTCTCGGGGTGTTGCCTGGCTGCAGCCCAGAACCGCAGACGGACGTTACATTATATCCGGCCATAAAATTAACTGCTTCTTGTGTATATACCCAACATATACAAAAGCAGTCTCCCTGAACTTTTTTTTTTTTTTTTTTTCTTCTTCTGACTGAGCTGATTTTTGGCCTGAACACCTGTTGCAGTGCACAGCCTGGAAGATCTCTCTCATTTTCTTGGACAACTATGCGGCAGTCTGGAGTCTTCAGGGAGAGAGCTGCACCTCAGAGATCCATGCTCCTGGCACGTCGACCTCTGGGCAACTACTCTGGCTATGGTTGCCCAGAGGTTCAGGTATTGCCCGCAGATGCGGCTAAAGTTTTATTACCCATTTCAGTTTCATGTGGTCAGAAATCGCTGTGTTTAAACGCGTATGTGGATAGTGGTTCTGAAGGAAATTTTATGGATTCCTTGACTGCTAGGAATTTGGGTGTAACTCTACTAAAACTTAATGCCCCTATTAAAACCACGGCTATTAATGGCACGTCCATTATTCAGGAGGGGGTTAAGTTTGTTACTGCCAAGGTTGCCATGTCTGTGGGAGCCTTACACACTGAGCTGGTGTCATTTTTTGTGATGGACAATTTAACCTCTGCAGTTATTCTGGGTATGCCATGGCTACGCCAGCACAATCCTGTCATCGACTGGCACTTGGGTGACGTTGTACGCTGGAGCCCACAGTGTCAGAAAAATTGCATATCCTTGGCAGTAAACCAAGTTAAGGTTAAAACCCCCCGCATACCGTTTGCTTTCAGAGATTTTGAGGATGTCTTTTCTATTGTAGAATCTGAAAAGCTACCCCCTCACAGAGAGTATGATTGCCCTATTGATCTGATTCCGGATGCCCGTCTCCCTAAGGGAAGAATATTTAATCTCTCTGGCCCAGAGCGTCAGGCTATGAATGACTATATTGCAGATAGCCTAAGAAAAGGGTTTATCAGACCGTCCATTTCTCCAGTTGGGGCTGGGTTCTTCTTTGTGGAGAAGAAAGATGGTGGTCTCAGACCCTGCATTGATTATCGGGAGTTGAATGCAATCACTATAAAAAACCAGTATCCGCTTCCACTCATCCCTGATCTTTTTAATCAGCTAACAGGAGCCCGTTGGTTTACTAAACTTGACCTCCGGGGGGCATACAATCTAGTCCGCATAAGAGACGGGGATGAGTGGAAAACGGCCTTCAATACACCCCTTGGCCATTTTGAGTACCTGGTTATGCCGTTCGGACTCAGCAACGCACCTGCCGTATTTCAGCATTTTGTTAACGATATTTTTAGAGACATTTGTGGGGTGTATGTCGTGGTGTATTTAGATGACATTCTGATTTACTCTGCTGACCCTGTGACACACTCTCAACACGTCTGTTCTGTGCTACAAAGACTACGTGAACACTCCTTGTTTGCTAAACTGGAGAAATGTGTCTTTTTTGCTGAGGAGGTACAATTTTTAGGATACATGGTTTCAGGTAAAGGCTTCCGCATGGATCCTGCCAAGGTCCAGCCTATTAAGGCTTGGGTGCAACCAAAATCGCTGAAAGCGCTGCAGCGATTTTTGGGGTTCGCTAATTATTACCGCAAGTTTATTAGAGGTTTCTCAGAGATTGCCAAGCCACTCACGGATCTGGCCCGGAAAGGGGCGGACGTGGCCAACTGGAATCCTGAGGCAATTCAGGCGTTTTCTACGTTAAAAGAGAGTTTTGTGGCCAACCCAGTTTTGGTTCAGCCGGATCTGGACCGTCCATTTATTGTGGAGGTGGATGCCTCTGAAATCGGAGTGGGAGCAGTGCTATCACAAGGCACTACATCCCTCACTCAGCTTCGTCCATGTGCGTTTTTTTCCCGCAAATTCTCTCCCACGGAGAAAAACTATGATATTGGGAATCGGGAACTATTGGCAATTAAATGGGCCTTCGAGGAATGGCGTCACTTCCTCGAGGGCGCCAAACACAAGATCACGGTAATTACCGATCATAAGAATCTGACATACCTAGAATCAGCAAAAAGGTTAAATCCTAGACAAGCAAGGTGGGCATTGTTTTTCTCTAGGTTTAATTTTATAATCACCTTCCGCCCTGGTACAAAAAATGTGAGGGCCGATGCCCTCTCTCGCAGTTTCTGCCCCTCACAAGCCGAGGACTGTGAACCAGTTCCGATATTGGCCACTGGGATCATTGTCTCCGCAGTGTCATTGGACCTTCTGGAGGAGATCCGTAAATCCCCAGAACAAGCCCCTGACACTACGCCACCCAACAAATTGTTCGTTCCACCTGCGTTTCGCCTACAAGTGCTTAGAGAATCACATGACTCTGTCTTGGCAGGCCATCCTGGTCTCAATAATACCGCCAGATTGATAACTAGGAATTTTTGGTGGCCGACGGTGGTTAAGGACTGCAAAGAATATGTCTTAGCATGTGAGGTCTGTGCCCGCGCCAAGTCCTCCCATACTCGCCCTACCGGCTGGCTCCAGTCCTTGCCCACCCCCGAGAGTCCATGGACCCACATCTCCATGGACTTCATTACGGACCTACCGTCCTCAGATGGAAAGACGTGTATCTGGGTGGTGGTGGACAGGTTCAGTAAACAATGTCATTTTGTCCCCCTGTCGGGGTTACCTAACTCGGAAACGTTGAGTAAACTGTTTATTGTACATGTGGTACGTTTACACGGTGCCCCGGTCAATATTGTGTCTGACAGGGGTACCCAATTCGTGTCAAAGTTCTGGAGGGCGTTCTGTAAACGCATTGGTATTGAGCTATCTTTCTCCTCGGCTTACCACCCTGAAACCAATGGGCAAACCGAACGTGTCAACCAGGCTCTGGAGCAATACCTTCGTTGCTACATCTCAGAACACCAGTCCGATTGGGCAGAACATCTGCCACTAGCCGAGTTTGCCCTAAACAATCAGTATCAGGACTCCATTAAGTCTACCCCCTTTTTCTGCAACCACGGGCTGCATCCGCGCTTTGGCTCATTCTCGGCCAGAATGTCAGAGCTTCCTGGGGTAGAGAAAAATATACATCGTTTAAAAACCATTTGGTCTGAGGTAAACTCTAACTTAAAAGGGGCCCGGGTTAGACAGACCTCGGCAGCGAACAAACGGCGATCCAAAGGACCGCACCTGGGAGTTGGAGACAAGGTTTGGCTCTCCACCAAAAACATCAAGCTTAAAGTACCGTCTGCCAAACTGGGTCCCAGATTTATTGGTCCATACGAGATTATAGAGGTGATTAACCCGGTGGCCTTCCGTTTAAAACTCCCTCAGTCTTTCAAATTTCCCAATGTCTTCCACAAGTCTCTCCTCAAGTTGTATCGCTCCCCAATTCACCCTGTCCCGTCCCCTCCTCCTCCCATTTCGGTCGGAGGGTCCTTGGAGTATGAAGTCCAGGGTGTCCTTGACTCCCGCCTTGTAAGAGGGTCCGTACAGTATCTGGTACACTGGAGGGGCTACGGCCCGGAGGAGAGGTCCTGGGTCCCTGCGCGGGACATCCATGCAAAAGCACTAATTAGAAGGTTTCACCTCCTTCACCCTGACAAACCAGGTTTTGAGGGTCCGGAGGCCCCTCTTGGAAGGGGGGGTACTGTCACGTCTCCGTCAGATTTGGGGCCTGCTGTTCCGGTCGCAGCCACTAGGAGGCGCCGGGCCGCCACTTCGCCGTCAGACTCGGGGACGGCTGTTCCTGCCTCGGCCACTGGGAGGCGCCGTGGTTCTATTACGTCGCCGTCAGACTCAGGGCCTATGGTCCCAGCTTTAGCCACTAGGAGGCGCCGGTCTGTCACGTCACCGTTGGATTCAAGGCCTGCTGTTCCGGTCACGGCCACTAGGAGGCGCCAGACCGCCACTTCACTGTCAGACTCGGGGACGGCTGTTCCTGCCTCGGCCACTGGGAGGCGCCGTGGTCCGCCCGTGAGTTATGGTGGTGACAGAGAAGTGGCTCCTGCGCAGGCATCTGGTGGGCGCAGGCTCCGCCCCTCTGTCAGTCATCAGGGGGTTACTGCAACTCCATCTGGCCTGGTCTTGGGGGCGGCCCTAATGACATCACCAGTCCAGGAACCTGTGAGGGATGACCTGATCCCTCAAATACCTTGGGACTGGTCTTGCAAGCCGCCGGATATATTCTTGGTTCCCCTGTGTGTTACTTAGTGATTGATTTCTGTTTGACTCTGACCTCAGCCTGGATTTCTGACCCCTCTTTTGCCTGACGATTCTGTACTTCTGCTACTCTCCTGGTTTGTGACCTTGGCCTGGATATTCTGACTCTGCTACTTCCTAACGATTCTGTACCTCTGCCGCCCTCCTGGTTTTTGACTCTGACCTTGGCCTGAAATTGACTCTGCTATTGCCTGCCGTTTTTGTACTTCACTCTGACAACCGTCCTGCTCTGGCCGCTGCTCCTATTCAGACAGTACCTCCTGGGCTCTGTTGTAAATCCAGATCCCTGTATAGGGGTTAAGGGTATCAGTGTTTCTCGGGGTGTTGCCTGGCTGCAGCCCAGAACCGCAGACGGACGTTACAATTACATACCAAAACTGAGCTATAACACTTGGAGATACAAACTACCACCAACAAGATTGCAGTGAAAGTGTGCTCTGATGCGATCACATCCAATAAATGTGGCTTACCTTAAAGTCACCATCAGACGCTCTGCGGGTGAAACAGAGAAGCAGCAATAGGTGTCCGCTTTTCTTATGAGGTGTGCAATGCGCTCCACCAAGTAATCAAAATTCTCCATTTTCATCCGAACATATCCAAAAAATTTATCCGGGTTTCGTCGAAGGTCCATGCAGAGTGTAGAATAGACCCCACGCGTCATTCTCTTGGCTGTGATGGGGTGGATCCACAAACGTCGTCTACGATGCCTGATGCGCTGCTGTCTCGCTCTCTCCTCCAGAACAATCACCCTCAAACGATTCGCCTCCGCTATAAAATCCGCCAAATTCTTCAAAATATTTCCAATGACAACATCCATCTTCGCCAGTAACTTGCTCTTCTCTCCAACCTGCACTTTCTCCTCTACAACCTGTCAAAGAAGGGCTGTAGGAACATGCTATATATAGTTTTCCAGTAGCCAATCCCGTTCGGAAGGCCACAAGGGTCAATTTTAAAAACCGGATCCGGCGTAATCCGTCGAAAAACGGATAGAAAAACGGATGTACCGGATGAGACAGATCCGGTTTTGTCTGTCAAGAAAAAGACGGATCCGGCAGAAAACCGGATCCGTCACATCCGATTTTACGAAACATTTGCCGGATCCGGCGTTCCGGCACGACGCCGGATCGCGCCTGACGCCGAAAACCTGATGTGTGAAAGTAGCCTTAGGCTTCAAGGCAAAAAATAATTTACAATTATTTTTGAAATTCAAAAATTTAGACCGATCCCCCAAAAATACATCAGGTGTAGGAATCTTTGGTTCAGCAGCATGTGAATGCAAGGTAGGCGGAAATTCCCCGCACTTCCGCAGCGAGCTGCTCCACACGATCAGACAATTGCTTTATCTCCATTGAGAGAAAAAAAAATTCGCCCTACGGCCTCAGAGATATAGAGGAAAAAATATACACACTTTTTTTTTTTTTTACAATTCTTTCCTGCTATTGAGTACCCTAGAATCTGCGGTATGGCGGGTGATTCTGTTATGATTGAGTCACCATAGAAGGCAAAAATAGAAATGCTAGCTAAGTCCAGAAAACCAAAGAAGCTGGCAGCTATCGGATTGCAGACCCCTGAACCTATCAACACAACTAGCAGTAGCCGTGGGGGGCTCCTACGATGCCCTAGGCCCCTCGATCACAGCTGGAGGACTACATAGCCTAAAGACAGAAAGGGAAATCTAAACTGTCCCAGAGCAGACCCCAAAGTAAAAGGCAGCCCCCCACATATAATGACGGTGAAGCAAGAAGAAAGAACAAAACACAGACAGAAAGATAGACTGAGCAAAGATGGGGCCCACGCTAGCTTAGATAGGAAAGGACAGGAAGGCTGCTGTCTGCAATCCGTGAAAAACCCTATGAAAATAAGAGCCAACAAACTGACAGTAAAAAAGGCCCTGAAGACGCTAGGCTTCAAAAAAGCTATGTCAGTACTCAGGAATATTCTGAAGACAGAGCAACAGGCAAAAGGAGATTCAGCTAACCCCAGCAGGGAATGGCAGAATCCAGAAAAGCAAAGAAAACAAAACACTAATGCAAAAAGGCAAAGCAGAAATCTTAGCTTTAGATGAGCAGGAATCAGACTGGTTTCCTAGAAGTCCACAGAGAAATCACCCGCAGGCCAGAAGGGCGTCGGCAGCCTTATGTCCAGTCATTAACTCCACTCAGCCAGTCATCATCATCAGCCCCAGGTGTTTGACAATCAGGCTCACTACCTTTCTTCACCAGAAGAGGGAGTTCCTCGGGCCTCAGTAGTGAAGGGGAAAATAAACTCACAACACCCTCCAGAAGTTTTTGGGTTTTGCTAATTTTTATCAGAAATTTATAGCTAATTTTTCTGGTATTGCCAAACCATTGACGGATTTGACTAGGAAGGGTGCTGATGTGCTGAATTGGTCTCCGGAGGCTGTTTCTTCCTTTCAGGAGCTGAAGCGAAGATTCACTTCTGCTCAGGTTTTGCGGCAACCTGATGTCTCACTCCCGTTTCAGGTGGAGGTGGACGCTTCTGAGATTGGTGCAGGAGCGGTGTTGTCCCAAAAAGATCCTGTGACATCTAAAATGAATCCTTGTGCTTTCTTTTCCCGAAAGTTCTCCCCATCCGAACGTAACTATGATGTGGGGAATCAGGAACTGTTGGCCATGAAATGGGAATTTGAGGAGTGGAGACATTGGTTGGAGGGAGCCAAACACCAAGTCGTGGTCCTTACTGACCACAAGAATTTGATTTACCTGGAGTCGGCCAAGCGCTTGAATCCTAGACAGGCTAGGTGGGCCTTGTTTTTCACATGTTTTGATTTTGTGGTCTCTTTTCTTCCGGGCACTAAGAATGTCAAGGCAGATGCCCTCTCTAGGAGTTTCCTTGCTGATTCTCCTGTTGTGACTAAGCCTGCTACCATCTTAGGCGAGGGGGTAGTTCTTTCTGCCATCTCGCCCGATTTGAGATGTGCTCTGGAAGAGTTTCAGGAGGACAAACCTGAGCGTTGTCCCAGTGGAAAGTTGTATGTTCCTGACCAGTGGAAGAAGAGAGTGATGTCTGAAGTTCATTGCTCTGCATTGGTTGGTCATCCAGGTATTTTTGGTACTAGAGATCTGGTGAGTCGGTCTTTTTGGTGGCCCACCTTGTCTCGTGATGTCAGGAATTTTGTGCAGTCCTGTGGTACTTGCTCCCGGTCTAAACCTTGTTCTCGCTCTAGTGGCTTGTCGATGCCTTTGCCGGTGCCCAGGAGGCCATGGACCCATCTTTCAATGGATTTTATCTCTGATATGCCTGTCTCTCAGAGAATGACTGTTATTTGAGTGATTTGTGATAGATTCTCTAAGATGGTCCATCTTGTACCACTTCCTAAGTTGCCATCTTCCTCTGAGTTGGTGCCCTTGTTTTTGCAACAGGTGGTTCGCTTGCACGTGATTCCTGAGAACATTGTATCTGACAGAGGAGTTCAGTTTGTGTCTAGATTTTGGAGGACTTTCTGTTCCAAGCTGGGAATTCAGATGTCCTTCTCCTCTGCGTTTCACCCTCAGACCAATGGGCAGACGGAGAGAACAAACCAGACTTTGGAGTCGTATTTGAGATGTTTTATTTCTGCCGATCAGGATGATTGGGTTTCATTTTTGCCATTGGCCGAATTTGCTTTAAATAATAGAGCTAGTTCTGCCACTTTGATGTCACCTTTTTTTTGTAACTTTGGTTTTCACCCTCGATTTTCTTCAGGGCAGGTGGAGCCTTCTGCCTGCCCAGGTGTTGACACTGTGGTGGAGAGAATGCACCAGATCTGGGACCAAGTAGTGGATACGTTGTCTCTCTCCCAGGAAAAGGCCCAACGGTTTTCCAACCGGTGTAGGACCGTTGGTTCCCAGTTTAAGGTGGGTGATATGGTTTGGTTGTCATCAAAAAATATCGCTATGAAGGTGGCTTCTCCTAAGTTTAAGCCTAGATTTATTGGACCTTACAAGATTTTGGAGATTATTAATCCGGTCTCTTTTTGGTTGGCTCTTCCTGTCACATTTAAAATTCATAATGTGTTTCATAAGTCCTTGTTGAAGAGGTTTGTTGAACCAGTAGTTCCTGTGGTGGCACCTCCTGACCCTATATTGGTTGAAGGTAACATGGAATATGAGGTAGAGAAGATACTGGATTCCTGTCTGGCTAGACAGAGACTCCAGTATTTGTTTAAGTGGAAGGGTTATGGTCAGGAGGATAATTCCTGGGTCTCTGCCTCTGATATTCATGCCGAAAGATTGGTGCGTGCCTTTCATCGGGCTCACCCGGAACGCCCTGGTGGCATGGATGAGGGTTCGGTGACCCCTCCTCAAGGGGGAAGTACTGTTGTGAGTTTATTTTTCCCTTCACCATTGAGGTCTGATGAACTCCCTCCTCTAGTGAAGGAAGGTAGTGAGACTGATTACCAAACACCTGGGCAGCTAGATGATGACTGGGTGGCTGGAATTGAGGACTGGATATTAGGCTGCCGACGCCCTTCTTCCTGGCTGGTAATTTTCCTGCTGGATTCTTGGAGACCAGTCTGATTCCTGCATCTCAAAGCTAAGTTTTTCTGCTCTGCTTTGTAATCTTCAGTTTTGTTTTTGTTTGCCTTGTTTTTTGAGAGTTCTGCCATCCCCGGCCGGGGGTGAGCTGAATTCCATTTTTGTCTCTGATCTGTTGATCTTTTGCTCTGTCTTCAGAATATACCTGAATGCTGATATAGTCTTTTGAAGCCTAGCGACTTCATGGCCTGTTTTTCCTATCAGTCGGTTGGCTCATTTTGATAGGGTTTTTGCGGATGGCAGACAGCAGCTTTCCTATCCTGTCCTATGTAGTTAGCTTGGGCCCCATCATTTGCTCAACCTATCTTTCTATCTGTGTTAGTGTTTTCATCTTGCTTCACCGTCATTATATGTTGGGGGCTGCCTTTTGCTTTGGGGTCTGCTCTGGGGCAGTTTAGTTTTTCCCCTTTCTGTCTTTAGGCTATATAGTTCTCCGGCTGTGATCAAGGGGTCTAGGGCACCGTAGGAACCCCCCACGGCTACTGCTAGTTGTTGTGGATAGGTTCAGGGGTCTGCAATCCGATAGCTGCCAACCTCTCTGTTTTTTCTGGACTTAGCTGGTATTTTGTTTTTTCCTCCTGCGGTGACTCATCATAACAGCCGCCTGTTGCCACCGGAAGACAGACCGTGAGTTGTGGAATCCTCTCGAGGACACTAGGCCGGCTGTTGTCAGTTCTGCAACCCCCAATGGATCATCTGTGGCTGAGCAACGTAAAGACATGATAAGGGTATGTTTCCATGTTCAGTATTGGCAGCGCTTTGGACGCAGATCCATCTAAACCACTGATGGCTTTTGTACGTGCGGTGATTCCGCATGAATCCATTGAACCATGCGGAATCACCGCATCTTATACAATGGACTGTGATATTTATCTTGCGGAGACTGAGTGTCTATGCAAGATAAATATGTGAAAAATGAGGATGAATGAACTCATGGAGATCAACATCCAACACTGCGGAGACACCATCACGTTTCTCAACGCAGTGATTCTAGAGCAATGCCCCCATCCCTTATGGGAAATATGTAAAAACATGCAAAACACAAGGCGCGGAGACACCATCACATGTTTCTCAACGCAAGCAATGACTGGCCAGGTCTTTCCCCGAGAAGGAACAACCACGGGAAGGGCAGTCTCCAATGAAGGAAACCACCTATGCCAAAACATGGTATCCATCCACAGACAGCTGTTTCGGGGTATTGCCCCTCATCAGTGTTGAGTAGGAAACTGGCCAGTAGGAGCAATGCCTAGTAGAAGACTGTGAAAAATGAGGATGAATGAACTCATGGAGATCAACATCCAATACTGCGGAGACACCGTCACATGTTTCTCAACGCAGTGATTCTAGAGCAATGCTCCCATCCCTTATGGGAAATATGTAAAAACATGGCCCTCATCAGTGTGGAGTAGGAAACATGCAAGATAAATAGACATGCTGCGGTCTGGAAAGATGTGCCACATGTCTGGTTACTCAGGGAAGCTGCGGGTGTCCCTGCATGCATAGTGGAGATGGGTGTTATGAATGGGTCACCAAGGAGGATGGCAGGAATAGGCAAAGCCACCAGAAAACCAGAGAGGTAGGTATCTAAGCAGATTGCAGACCCCTGATCCTATCCACACAACTACCAGTAGCCGTGAAGCGTAGCTACGATGCCCTATATGCCTCGGCACAGCCGGAGAGCTAACTAAGCCTAAAGCAAGAAAGGTGAAATCTAAACTGCCCCGGAGCAGACCCCAAAAGGAATAGATAGCCCCCAAACATATATTTATGGTGAGACAAGATGAAACACAAACGCAGGCAGAAAAATAGACTGAGCAAATGATGGGGCCCAAACTGACTAGATAGGAAAGGAAAGACACTGTCTGCAATTGTGCAAAAACCCAGAAAAATCCAACACGTCTGATGTACAAAAACACTGAAGTCACACGACTTCGTTCCCACTTTATCAGCACTACGGTATTAGCTGGAGACAAAGCAAAAGAGACCAATATAACAGGGGACTGAACAAACTAAAACATGCTGTAACATATGGAGCGGTGGTCCAGCACAGCCCCCAGAGGAGCAAGCTGAACCCGCACAACAAGAAGAGAGAGACAAAAACAGATCAGATGCAAAGGATTAGCAAATAACCACTTAGCTGAACAATACAGGATCAGGGCAGGAGACATCAAACCTCAGAATGCACAGGAAAGCAATCACCAGCAGGGATTGAAGGAAGTCTGCAGACTTAAATACTCCAATCAGTAACCCCAGATCTTCAATCATCATCATCAGGTGGCAGATCGCTGTCAATCTGGCCAGCTCCACTATCACCAGTAACCACCAGAGGGAGCAGGGGGAGCTTTGGCTCAGAAGTCTGAGCCAGGGAATTCACGACAGTGCCCCCCCTTGAGGAGGGGTCACCGAACCCTCATCCACGCCACCAGGCGAATCAGGATGGGCCCAGTGAAAGGCACGAATCAATCTCTTGGCTTGGATGTCAGCAGCAGAGACTCAAGAATTATCCTCCTGGCCATAACTCTTCCACTTGACCAAGTACTGAAGTCTCTGTCTAGCCAGACGAGAATCCATTATCTTCTCTACTTCATACTCCAAATTACCCTCAACCGGTACAGGGTCAGGGGGCACCGCCATGGGAACTACTGGCTCCACAAACTTTTTCAACAAAGATTTATGAAAAACTTTATGAATCTTAAATGTAACTGGAAGTGCCAAAAAGGAAAGAAACAGGGTTAAGGATTTCCAAAATCATATAAGGTCCAATAAACCTTGGCTTGAATTTTGGAGATGCAACCTTCATGGGAATATTCTTTGAGGACAAAACCAGGGACCAATGGTCCTATGCCGGTTGGAAAACCATTGGGCCTTTTCCTGAGAGTGGGTCAACTTATCCACTACTTGGTCCCAAATCTGCTGCATTCTCTCTACCACAGAATCCACATCTGGGCAGGCAGAAGCTTCCACCTGCCCCAAAGAAAATAAAGGATGAAACCCAAAGTTACAAAAGAAGACATCAAAGTGGCAGAACTAGCCCTATTGTTTAGTGCGAATTCGGCCAATAGCAAAAATGAGACCCAATCATTCTGATCAGCAGATATGAAACATCTCAAATAGGACTCCAAAGTCTGGTTTGTTCTCTCAGTCTGCCCATTGGTCTGAGGATGAAATGCAGAGGAGAAAGACAACTGAATTCCCAGTTTGGAACAAAAAGCTCTCCAGAATCTGGAAACAAACTGGACTCCTCTGTCCGACACAATGTTCTCAGGAATCCCGTGCTGACGAACCACTTGTTGTAAAAACACGGGTACCAACTCAGAAGAAGATGGCAACTTTGGGAGTGGTACAAGATGGACCATCTTAGAAAATCTATCACAGATCACCCAAATAACAGTCATTCTCTGAGAGACAGGGAGATCAGAGATAAAATCCATTGAGATATGGGTCCACGGCCTCCTGGGCACTGGCTGGGGCATCAACAAACCACTAGCACGAGAACAGGGCTTGGACCGAGAACAAGTCCCACAGGACTGCACAAAATTCCTGACATCACGAGATAAGGCAGGCCACCAAAAAGACCGACTCACCAAATCTCTGGTACCAAAGATACCTGGATGACCAGCCAACGCGGAGCAATGATTTTCAGACATTACTCTTTTCCTCCACTGGTCAGGGACATATAGTTTTCCCATAGGGCATCGTTCAGGTTTATCCTTTTCAAATTCCTCCAGGGCATGTCTCAAATCAGGAGAGATGGCGGAAAGAACTACACCCTCATTTAGAATGGTAGTAGGCTCGGTCAAATCAAGAGAATCTGCAAAGAAACTCCTGGAAAGGGCGTCCGCCTTAACATTCTTAGTGCCCGGAAGAAAAGAGACCACAAAATTAAAATGCGTGAAAAACAAGGCCCACCTAGCCTGTCTAGGATTCAAGTGTTTGGCTGATTCAAGATAAATCAAATTCTTGTGGTTGATGAGGAACAGAACTTGATGTCTAGCTCCCTCCAACCAATGTCTCCACGCTTCAAATTCCCATTTCATGGCCAACAATTCCCGAATCCCATCGTCATAGTTACATTCAGATGGGGAAAATATTCGAGAAAAGAAGGCACAGGGATTCATCTTAGACATTACCGGATCTCTTTGGGACAAAACGGCTCCTGTACCAATCTCAGAAGCATCTATCTCCACCTGAAATGGGAGTGAGACATCAGGTTGCCGTAGAACTGGAGCAGAAGTGAATCTCCGCTTAAGTTCCTGAAATGCCGAGACTGCCTCTGGAGACCAATTCACCACATTGGCGCCCTTTTTGGTCAAATCAGTCAGTGGTTTAACAATACCAGAAAAATTACTTATAAATTTACGGTAGAAAGTAGCAAAACCCAAAAACGTCTGGAGAGCCTTCAAAGAAGTGGGCTGAACCCAATCATAAATGGCCTGTACCTTGGCCAGGTCCATTTCAATAGCAGACAGGGACAAAATGAATCCCAAAAACGAAATCCTCTGTACACCAAAGAGACACTTCGATCCCTTAACATATAGAGTATTTTCCCTCAAAATCCGGAACACAGTCCGGACATGTTCCACATGAGCATCCCAATCACTGGAAAAGATCAAAATATCATCCAGGTAAATGATCAAAAACTTATCCACAAAGTCCCGGAAAATATCGTTCATAAAAGATTGGAAGACGGAAGGGGCATTAGTGAGCCCAAAAGACATCACCAGGTACTCAAAATGTCCCTCCAGAGTATTAAACGCCAATTTCCATTCATCCCCGTACTTGATGCGAATAAGATTATACGCCCCCCTGAGATCAAGATTGGTAAACCAACAAGCACTTTTAACTCTGGAAAATAAATCAGAAATCAGGGGTAACGGATACTGATATTTAACAGTGATTTTGTTAAGGGAACGATAGTCAATACATGACCTTAATGAGCCATCTTTCTTGGCCATAAAAAAAACAGCACCTAAAGGTAAAGAGGATGCATGATATGACCCTTCTCCAATGACTCCTTGATATAAGATCGCAAAGCATCATGACCAGGTACCGATAAGTTGAAAAGCCGACCCTTGGGAAATTTACACCCGGGCATTAACTCAATTGCACAGTCAAAACTCCTATGAGGAGGCAAAGACGCAGACTTACTCTCACTAAATACATCAGAAAAATCAGCCTAATAGTCAGGAATATCATGAGACTGGGGAGAGGTGGAGAAAACAGGAGTGTCACTAAGAACACATTGACATCCCCAACTCACCACAAACACAGATCTCCAATCCAAAACAGGATTATGGGTTTGCAACCAAGGAAAACCCAGAACAATAGTATGATGCAAATTGTGCAACACCAAAAATTTACAATTCTCTTGGTGGTCCGGGGCGACCTGCATTACCACCTGGGTCCAAAACTGGGGTTTACTCTCCGCCAAAAGAGTAGCATCAATACCCCTCAAAGGGATAGGAGTCCACAGGGGTATCATGAGAAAACCACAATGCTTGGCAAAGTCAAAATCCATCACATTCAAAGCTGCGCCTGAATCAACAAAAGCCTTAGCGGAAAATGTAGACAAGGAGCAGATCAAAAGGAACTTAGGCTGTACACTGCCCACCGCAAATGCTTGAGCAAAATGCTTTTCTCATTTAGGGCAGACAGAAATAGTGTGAGAGGCGTCCCCACAAAAACACAACTTATTACGCCTTCTAAACTCCTGACGTTGTGCCCTAGACAAAACCCTATCGCATTGCATGGGTTCAGAAGTTCGTTCAAAAGGTGGCACCACCTCTTGTGTAGTTTTACGTTCACGTAAACTCCGAACAATTTGAATGGCCAATGACATAGAGGCATCAAGACAAGAGGGGACAGGAAATCGCACCATAACATCTTTTACAGTTTCTGCCAGACCGTTCCGAAAGAGAGCTGCTAGGGCATCATCATTCCATTTAGTAAGGACCGCCCACTTTCAGAATTTTTGACAATATAACTCTGCAGAATCCTGACCCTGGTTCAATGCCAATAAGGTTTTCTCAGCTTGACCAATAGCATTAGGTTTATCATACAACAACCCCAGGGCTTGAAAAAATGCATCCACATTGGCCAGAATAGATCTCCGGGTGTCAAAGAAAAAGCCCAATCCCGGGGATCGCCGCGCATCAGGGAGATGACAATTTTGACCTGCTGCACAGAGCTCCCCAATGAGTTAGGTTTCAAAGCAAAAAATAGTTTACAATTATTCTTAAAATTCAAAATTTAGACCGATCCCCAGAAAAAACATCAGGAGTGGGGATTTTTGGTTCAACAGCAGATGATTGAGCGAGATAGGCAGAAATTCCCCGCACTTCAGCAGCAAGCTGCTCAACACGATTGGACAATTGCCTAGTCTCCATTTAGACAAAAAATCATCCTACGGAGAAAAAGAGGAAAAAATATACAAAAAAAATTGACACTTTTTTTATTTTTTTTACAATTCTTTCCTTTTTTGGAGTACCCTAGAGTCTACAGTAAGGCTGGTGATTCTGTTATGAATGGGTCACCGAGGAGGATGGCAGGCTAAGCCACCAGAAAACCAGAGAGGTTGGTTACTAAGTGGATTGCAGACCCCTGATCCTATCCACACAACTAGCTGTAGTTGAAGCGTAGCTACGATGCCCTAAACGCCTCAGCACAGCCGGAGAGCTAACTAAGCCTAAAGCAAGAAAGGTGAAATCTAAACTGCCCCGGAGCAGACCCCAAAACGAATAGATAGCCCCCAAACATATATAGTGACGGTGTTAGGAGTGGCGGAAAGCACTAAAAAAAAAAAAAAATTATTAAAGTGCATTCGCCACTCGGGGTCCACCGTGCGGCAGGTGATATGACCGCTGCTAGAGAGGCAGAGCACTATGGCATTAAAGTGCATGTGGTTAACTGCACCCAGAATGCACTGAAGCAAGCTCTATTATGGGCACAGGGCCGCAACCTTAAAGTACACAAAAACGCTGTGTCTGTTTAAGCCACAGAACAACAGCGCCACGGTAATAAAGGGTCACTGGAGCAGCCTTAAATGTTAGAACTACTCCGACAAGACCTACCATGAGAAGAGGTGCGAGACGTCGCAACTGCGAACGCTCGAGGAACTGCAATCGCAGCGCGGTGTAAATGGAGCCTCAGCGGAGACACCGCGATATCGCTGGCGCGATGCAGGACGCTAGCTGCTGAGACAGGAATAGCTGGAGCGCGCTGGCGCTGCTACTGGCGGCTGCCCAATCACTCACACAATCGTATTATCAGAGGGAAGGGATTTCTTAATAAGTCAGTCACCAGTCCAAGCATCCGTCACTATACATACAGCAGCAGTATGAAAATACTAGCGCATGGCATAGCGGCCATGTGCACTTTTTATAGCATACGGGACCTGCCAGAAATCTCCAGAGCTCTGAGCTAAGCCAATGGAATCAGGAGCAGGACCTGAGCACCTGACTCCTGAACTCCAATGGGAGCTCGTCCCGTGGGCATGCTCAGAAGTTGGAAAAAAGGACTTAGGCTAGTTTCACACTTGCTTTTTTTTGCAGCGCGTTTTTCCCGCAAAAAAACGCATTGAAAAAACGCATACAAAAGCATACAACTGCTGCGTTTTTTTCAAGCATTTTTATGAGCATGCATAAAAAAAACGCAGCGTTTTTATGCGTTTGTATGCATTTTTAGTGCGTTTTTACCGCGTTTGCGTTTTTTTCCAACATTAGTTGGCCCCTCACACTAACCCAAACCATGACTTTACTAACCCTAACCCTGACCCTAACCCTAACCCTGATCCTAACCCTAACCCTAACCCTGACCCTAACCCTTAACCAAACCATACTTAACCCTAACCCAAACCCTAAACCCTAACTAACCCTGACCCTAAACCTAACCCTGACCCTAACCCTTAACCAAACCATACTTAACCCTAACCCAAACCCTAAACCCTAACTAACCCTGACCCTAAACCTAACCCTGACCCTAACCCTAACCCTAACCCTAACCCTAACCCTTAACCAAACCATACTTAACCCTAACCCAAACCCTAAACCCTAACTAACCCTAACCCTGACCCTAACCCTAACCCTGACCCTAACCCTAACCCTGACCCTAACCCTGACCCTAACCCTAACCCTAACCCTGACCCTGACCCTAACCCTAACCCTTAACCAAACCATACCCTGATCCTAACTCTAACCCTAACCCTAACCCTAACCCTGACCCTAACCCTGACCCTAACCCTAACCCTGACCCTGACCCTAACCCTAACCCTTAACCAAACCATACCCTGATCCTAACCCTAACCCTAACCCTAACCCTGACCCTAACCCTAACCCTTAACCAAACCATACCCTGATCCTAACCCTAACCCTAACCCTGACCCTAACCCTGACCCTAACCCTAACCCTTAACCAAACCATACCCTGATCCTAACCCTAACCCTGACCCTGACCCTAACCCTAACCCTAAACCCCCTTAACTAACCCTAACTCTAACCCAAACCCCTAAATTCCATTGTCTAAACTAATGGTAAAAAAAAAACGCATGTGCAAAAAAACGCATACATAAGCATGCCAATGCGCACATATGCTCACCATAGACTTATATTGGGTGTCTTGCTGTAAAAAAACGCATTGCGCATGCATGCGTTTTTTTGAGGCAAGTCGGACGCTCAAAAAATGCAACAGGTTGCATTTTGTGCGCCCGAGCGCATACCGCAAAAAAACGCATGCGCGGTAAAACGCGTACAAACGCATGTGTATGCGCACATAAGCGCATCCCATGCAAAGTATAGGGAAAAAAAACGCATGCGCTATTTAGCGCTAAAATACCACGAAAAAAAACGCAAATGTGAAACCAGCCTTAACCTCTGGAGACAAATGTGAGAACCTGGATTCCTGCATAGGCAGCATAGAACCCAGATTCCTAATAGACGGAGAGACAAGATGAAACACAAACGCAGGCAGAAAAATAGACTGAGCAAATGATGGGGCCCAAACTGACTAGATAGGATAGGATAGGAGGAAAGACACTGTCTGCAATCACGCAAAAACCCTGTAAAATCCAACACGTCTGATGTACAAAAAACACTGAAGTCACATGACTTCACCCCCACTATATCAGCACTCTGGTATTAACTGGAAACAAAGCAAAATAGACCTATATAACAGGGAACTGAACAAACTGACCCAGGCTGTAACATATGGAGCGGTGGTGCAGCACAGACCCCAGAGGAGCAAGCTGAACCCGCACAACAAGCAGAGAGAGACAAAAACAGATCAGATGCAAAGGATTAGCAAATAACCACTTAGCTGAACAATACAGGATCAGGGCAGGAGACATCAAACTTCAGAATGCACAGGAAAGCAATCACCAGCAGGGATTGAAGGAAGTCTGCAGACTTAAATACTCCAATCAGTAACCCCAGATCTCCAGTCGTCATCATCATCATCATCAGGTGGCAGACCTCTGTCAATCTGGCCAGCTCCACTACCTCCAGTAACCACCGGAGGGAGCAAGGGGAACTTTGGCTCAGATGTCTGAGCCAGGGAATTCACAACAGATGGGATTTCATAAATTACCCTCACTATGCTGTAACATCTGGCCACTGCGGATTGGATGCTGCGACTGTACGCAGCGTCCAATCCGCAGTGTTTACT
Organism: Dendrobates tinctorius; assembly: GCF_039654945.1. Classification (NCBI taxonomy): domain Eukaryota; kingdom Metazoa; phylum Chordata; class Amphibia; order Anura; family Dendrobatidae; genus Dendrobates; species Dendrobates tinctorius. The sequence continues at coordinate 5,707,449 of NW_027361855.1, read as the reverse complement.
GACCATGGAAACATACCCTTATTTGGCTAATTGGACTGTTGTTATATTGCCATTTTCTCTTTTCAAGTTTAACGATTTATCTTCCTGTGAGAAGTACCTTTATTGTTCAATTAAATTGTTTCACTGTTAACCCTTGCTCTGCCTTCCCTGCGTCACTGCATCCCACAACCTGCTTACACCCGCAAAGTACCCCTGCTCAAGAAGGCACATGTGCAGGACCATCTGAAGTTTGCCAATGATCACCTGGATGATTCTGTGAGTGATTAGGAGAAGGTGCTGTGGTCAGATGAGACAAAAATTGAGCTCTTTAGCATTAACTCAATTCGCCCTGTTGGAGGAAGAGAAATGCTCCTATGACCCAAAGAACACCATCAGCACTGTCAAGCATGGAGGTGGAAACATTTTTTTGGGGGTGTTTCTATATTGAGGGCAAAGGACTACTTCACTGCATCAAAGGGAGAATGGATGGAGCCATGTACCATTATATCCTGAATGACAATCTCCTTCCCTCCGCCAGGACATTAAAAATGGGTCGTGGCTGGGGCTTCCAGCAAGACAATGACCCAAAACATGCAGCCAAGGCAACAAAGGAGTGGCTCAAAAAGAAGCACATTAAAGTGAACCTGTCACCCCCTGGGTGTTTTTAACTAAAAGAGCCACCTTCAGCAGCACTAAGGCTGCATTCTGTGAAGGTGGCTCTTCCGTTTCTGACCCCCAGTAACGCCGAAATATTAACTTTTATAAATAGGTCCTCATACCTGTAATGCGTCCCATAGGTATGGTGTGTCCCCCTGAACCAGCCACCTCCCCGCCATCAATCATGTCTCTAGTGTCTGTGCCACGCCTCCCATCATGCCCCTGTGCTGCTGTCTGTGCTCTGACTCCCATAGCTGTCCATAATGCCTCTGTGCTGCCGTCTGTGCCCCGGCTCCCAAAGCCATCCATCATGTTCCTGCTCCGATTCTGTTCCTCGCCTCCTTCTGTCTTCTATGGCGGCGCCTGCTCTTTGAAAACAGTTCTCGGGCTTGCGCAGTGCACGCTGCCCGTGAACTAACATCAGGCGATCACAGCTGCGTGTTGTGGAGGCCCCAGATCCTGCCCCGCAGTGTGTGTGTTATGATGTATGCTTGTATGTAAAACTTATGGAGGGAGTTAAAGCTCTGAGTTGCCAAGAGACAGCCTCAAAATTCTAATAATTTAATCCTGCAAAAGAGGAGTGGACCAAAATTCCTCCTAACATGTGCACAAACCTCATCATCAGGGTCGCCATCAGGGCATTACTGCCATGAATGGTGTATGGGGCCCGGCGGGCAGAGGGGGCCCATATCTGGCCCGGTCTCCTCTCTGCTCACCGGACCCCTACCGGCAGGTAAACCGGGCCATGGCTAGCGGCACTGCAGGCGGCAGGTAAACGCTATTGACATGCGGACCCGGCGGCCCGCACGTCAATAGTTAACAGCTGCCAGCCAATTGGAGGCTGGCAGCTGATGTCAGCCGCAGCGCGCACCTCGCCGGCATCTGACATCAGTGTCAGTCACCGGCTTGAGCGTGCTGCAGCGTGGAGGGATGGAGGGAGCCTTGCCAGGTAAGGAGAATTTTTTTTTTATTTATTTTGACAGCGGTGATCCAGGGGGGCCTGGGGCAGAGTGCTGGACTGGGGGCAGAATGCTGAACATGGGGTAGAATGCTGGACTGGGGGCAGAATGCTGAACATGGGGCAGAATGCTGGACATGGGGCAGAATGCTGGACATGGGGCAGAATGCTGGACTGGGGGCAGAATGCTGGACTAGGGGCAGAATGCTGGCTATGGGGCAGAATGCTGCACTGGGGCAGAATGCTGGCTATGGGGCAGAATGCTGAACATTGGGCAGAATGCTGGCTATGGGGCAGAATGCTGAACATGGGGAAGTATGCTGTAGACTGGGGCAGAATGCTGGACTGGGGGAGAATGCTGGACATGGGACAGAATGCTGGACTGGGGCAGAATGCTGGATATGGGGCAGAATGCAGGACTGGGGGCAGAATGCTCGACTGGGGGCAGAATGCTTGATTGGGGCAGAATGCTGAACATGGGGCAGAATGCTGGACTGGGGGCAGAATGCTGAACATGGAGCAGAATGCTGGACTGGGGGCAGAATGCTGGACTGGGGGCAGAATGCTGAACATGGGGCAGACTGCTGAACATGGGGCAGAATGCTGGACTGGGGGCGGAATGCTGAACATGGGGCAGAATGCTAGACTGGGGGCAGAATGCTGGACATGGGGAAGAATGATGAACATGGGGCAGAATGCTGGACATGGGGCAGAATGCTGGACTGGGGCAGAATGCTGGCTATGGGGAAGAATGCTGGACTGGGGCAGAATGCTGGCTATAGGGCAGAATGCTGAATATTGGGCAGAATGCTGGACTGGGGGCAGAATGCTGGCTATGGGGCAGAATGCTGAACATGGGGAAGAATGCTGGGTGCTGGAGCAGAATGCTGGACTGGGGCAGAATGCAGCGCACACCTCGCCGGCATCTGACGTCAGTGTCAGTCACCGGCTTGAGCGTGCTGCAGCGTGGAGGGACGGAGGGAGCCTTGCCAGGTAAGGAGAACTTTTTTTTTTATATTTTGACAGCGGCAATCTAGGGGGCCCGGGGCAGAGTGCTGGACTGGGGCAGAATACTGAACATGGGGCAGAATGCTGAACATGGGGCAGAATGCTGGACTGGGGGCAGAATGCTGATCATGGGGCAGAATGCTGAACATGGGGCAGAATGCTGGACTGGGGCAGAATGCTGAACATGGGGCAGAATGCTGGACTGGGGCAAAATGCTGGACATGGGGCAGAATGCTGAACATGGGGCAGAATGCTGGACTGGGGGCAGAATGCTGGCTATGGGGCAGAATGCTGGCTATGGGGCAGAATGCTGAACACTGGGCAGAATGCTGGACTCGGGGCAGAATGCTGAACATGGGGAAGAATGCTGGGCGCTGGGGCAGAATGCTGGACTGGGGCAGAATGCTGGACATGGGGCAGGATGCTGGACTGGGGCAGAATGCTGAACATTGGGCAGAATGCTGGACTGGGGGCAGAATGCTGGACTGGGGGCAGAATGCTTGACTGGGGCAGAATGCTGAACATGGGTCAGAATGCTGGACTGGGGGCAGAATGATGAACATGGAGCAGAATGCTGAACTGGGAGCAGAATGCTGGACTGGGGCAGAATGCTGAACATGGGGCAGACTGCTGAACATGGGGCAGAATGCTGGACTGGGGCGGAATGCTGAACATGGGGCAGAATGCTGGACTGGGGGCAGAATGCTGAACATGGGGCAGAATGCTGGACTGGGGCAGAATGCTGAACATGGGGCAGAATGCTGAACATGGGGCAGAATGCTGTACTGGGGAAGAATGCTGGACTGGGGGCAGAATGATGGACTGGGGCAGAATGCAGCGCACACCTCGCCGGCATCTGACGTCAGTGTCAGTCACCGGCTTGAGCGTGCTGCAGCGTGGAGGGACGGAGGGAGCCTTGCCAGGTAAGGAGAACTTTTTTTTTTTATTTTGACAGCGGCAATCTAGGGGGCCCGGGGCAGAGTGCTGGACTGGGGCAGAATGCTGAACATGGGGCAGAATGCTGAACATGGGGCAGAATGCTGGACTGGGGGCAGAATGCTGATCATGGGGCAGAATGCTGAACATGGGGCAGAATGCTGGACTGGGGCAGAATGCTGAACATGGGGCAGAATGCTGGACTGGGGCAAAATGCTGGACATGGGGCAGAATGCTGAACATGGGGAAGAATGCTGGGTGCTGGAGCAGAATGCTGGACTGGGGCAGAATGCTGAACATGGGGCAGAATGCTGGACTGGGGCAGAATGCTGAGCATTGGGCAGAATGCAGGACTGGGGGCAGAATGCTGGACTGGGGGCAGAATGCTTGACTGGGGCAGAATGCTGAACATGGGTCAGAATGCTGGACTGGGGGCAGAATAATGAACATGGAGCAGAATGCTGAACTGGGAGCAGAATGCTGGACTGGGGCAGAATGCTGAACATGGGGCAGACTGCTGAACATGGGGAAGAATGCTGGACTGGGGGCGGAATGCTGAACATGGGGCAGAATGCTGGACTGGGAGCAGAATGCTGAACATGGGGCAGAATGCTGGACTGGGGGCAGAATGCTGAACATGGGGCAGAATGCTGAACATGGGGCAGAATGCTGTACTGGGGGCAGAATGCTGGACTGGGGCAGAATGCTGGACTGGGGCAGAATGCTGGACTGGGGCAGAATGCTGGACATGGGGGCAGAATGCTGGACATGGGGGCAGAATGCTGGACATGGGGGCAGAGTGCTGAACATGGGGGCAGAGTGCTGAACATGGGGGCAGAATGGAGGTACGGGGCATGATTGGAGACAGATCGCACAGGATCATGGGGCAGAATGCTGGCTATGGGGCAGAATGCTGGACTGGGGGCAGAATGCTGAACATGGCGCAGAATGCAGGACTGGGGGCAGAATGCTGGACTGAGGGCAGAATACTGGACTGGGGCAGAATGCTGAACATGGGGCAGAATGGAGGTACAGGCATGATTGGAGACAGATCGCACAGGATCATGGGGCAGAATGCTGGCTATGGGACAGAATGCTGGCTTTGGGACAGAATGCTGGACTGGGGGCAGAATGCTGGACTGGGGGCAGAATGCTGGACTGGACTGGGGCAGAATGCTGGTCATGGGGTCAGAATGCTGGACATGCCGGCAGAGTGCTGGACATGCCGGCAGAGTGCTGAACATGGAGGCAGAGTGCTGAACATGGGGGCAGAATGGAGATACGGGGCATGATTGGAGACAGATCGCACTGGATCATGGGGTAGGATGGATACGATGGAGATAATATGGAGGCAGAATGGATACTTATGAGGGCCGGATGGGAGAACATATGGCTAAAGCCAGGAATGAGACACACGGGGGTCAGGATGGGGGATATTATTACCATAGGGGCTAATTAAGGGATATTATTATTGCAGTGATGTATGTAATTTTTGAGGACACTGTTTTAAATGGTGGGCGGTCCTGTTACTGTGCAGAGCGACACTATGTCGCCTTTTTTTCTTCATGTGGTGTAATGTAGAAGGTGGGAAAAAATAAGTAATGTGTTCTGCAAGCGGAGCTCTAGATAACTGTTATTTCCTGCAGAGACGAGTCCTGGTTGGAAGACGTGATGGCGATCTGTGCTGGATGAATGAAAAGCAAGGATGAAGGACTTCACTTAGAGACGTCACTGGTGAGTTAGTGTGTTACCTGTACATTGACACTATACATTGTATACTATATATACAGAGGTCCTGTTTATAATGTCACCAGTGATCACTGTATTACCTGTACATTTTATACAGAGCTCCTGTGTATAATGTCATTGATCACTATATTACCTGTACACAGACACTGCATACTAAATACAGATCTCCTGTGTATAATGACACTTATGGTGATGGTATTGTTTTTTATTAATGATCAGTATTGTAGTATTCAGTCACCATGTGGTGGTAATATGTGGTCTGGTCATGGTGCGGTGGTATTTGTTCCTTGTATGTGATATTATTCGGTCACTATGGTAGTAATATGTGGTCTGGTCATGGTGTGGCAGCATTTGTTCCTTGTATGTGGTATTATTTAGTCACTGTGGTAGTAATATGTGGTCTGGACATGGTGCGGTGGTATTTGTCCCTTGTATGTGCTATTATTTGGTCATTTTGAGGTGGTAATATGTGGTCAGGTCATGGTGAGGTGGTATTTGTTCATTGCATGTGATATTATTCAGTCACTATGGTAGTAATATGTGGTCTGGTCCTGGTGTGGCAGAATTTGCTCCTTGTATGTGGTATTATAGGTCACTATATGGTGGTAATATGTGGTCTGGACATGGTGTAACGGTATTTGTTCCTTGTATGTGATATTATTGGTCATTTTAGAAATTGAAAAATAAATAAAAATATACCTAAAGTGTATTGCATATTTTAATAAATATTTAATAGGTTACAGTAGAGTAGGGCCTGGCCAAAAGTGTCTACCCTGTTATGGTGGCGGCTTAAAAAAATCTTTTGTCCAAAGCAAAAGCTGCCGACTATATGTGTGATCTGGTGATGGGAACTGTTAATGTGTGATAGGTGAGAAGTGGAGTTTTTCCAAGAGAGGGTGGTGGGACTTCGGAAGGTTCGAGGGGTAGAGGCGGGGCTAGGGTGGAGCCTGGGCGGAGTTTCAAGGGGCCCCAAAACTCCACTTCTGCACCATGTCCTCACCAATCATACATTAACAGTTCCCATCACCAGATCACATATATAGACAGCAGCTTTTGTTTTGTTCAAAAGATTTTTTAATCTGCCACCACCACGACAAAGTAGACTCTTTTGGCCGGGCTCTACTCTACTGTAACTTATTAAACATTTGTTAAAATATCCAATACAATTTTAGGTATATTTTAACTTATTTTTCAATTTTTAAAATTACCAATAATGCCAGATACAAGGGACAAATACCACCGCACCATGACCGAATCACATGTTAACACCACATGGTGAACAATAATACCACATACAAGGAACAAATACCATCACGCCATGACCAGACCACATTTTACCACCACAGTGACCGAATAATACCACATGCAAGGAACAAATACCGCACCATGCCCAGATCACATATCACTAACAAATAGTGACCGAATACTTCAATACTGATACAATACTGATCATTAATATAAAAACCACAATACTAATGCCATTATACACAGGAGATATGTACTTAGTATACAATGTCGAGTACAGGTAAAACAGTGATCACCGGTGACATTATACACAGGAGCTCTGTATAGATTGTCAGTGTACCGGTATTACAGTGATCACTAGAGTTGAGTGAAACGGGTCGAAAAATTTCAAAAGTCGCCGACTTTTGGCAAAGTCGGGTTTCATGAAACGAAACCCGACCCTAGGATGAGGTCGGCCACGAGGTCGGCGACTTACGTGCCAAAGTCGCGTTTCAAAAGTTTGTTTTGCGCTCTTTTTCAGCCAATCAGGATCCACGGACACTGTGGGCAACGTGATGACATAGGCAGGGGTCACCACCATCTTTCAGAAGGGCATGCAAGTGATTGGCTTGCTTTGGTGGGCGTCACAGGGGGTATAAAAGGGCGTGCATGCCGACCGCCATCTTACTTCTGCCGATCTCAGTATAGGGAGAGGTTGCTGCTGATTCTGTAGGGAGAGCGTTAGGCAGGGAAGAAGACAAAAAAACTGCTTCTGCTGCTAGCGATTTGGCCTGCACAACACACCAGTCACTGTGTGTGCAGTGCAAGGGGAGGCTATATAGTGGTGTATCAGTGGTGTTGGTTGTTGGGCTGTCTTCTAAGGCTTCCTGACATTCCTGCATTGCTGTTTACCCACTGCTCCGCAAACTGCTTTTTTAAAAGCAATCCCAATTTTTTTTTTTTTGTCCTGCTGAGAAGAAAAAAAAACTGCTTCTGCTGCTAGCAATTTGGCCTGCACAACACACCAGTCACTGTGTGTGCAGTGCAAGGGGAGGCTATATTGTGGTGTATCAGTGGTGTTGGTTGTTGGGCTGCCTTTTAAGGCTTCCTGACAGGCTGGCATTGCTGTTTACCCACTGCTCTGCAAACTGCTTTTTTAAAAGCAATCCAATCTCCCTTATCCTCTAGTCACTTTTGTCACAGCTGTGCCATCGAGCCTGTGACATAGCGCTCAGATATCAGTGGGCCTCACACAATCCAAAAGTGTCCAGTGTCCAAAAGTGTGTGCAGAAATTCAAAATCTCCCTTATCCTCTAGTCACTTGGTCACAGCTGTGCCATCGAGCCTGTCACATAGCGCTCAGATATTCATTGGGCCTCACACAATCCAAAAGTGTCCAGTGTCCAAAAGTGTGTGCAGAGATTCAAAATCTCCCTTATCCTCTAGTCACTTTGGTCACAGCTGTGCCATCGAGCCTGTCACATAGCGCTCAGATATTCATTGGGCCTCACACAATCCAAAAGTGTCCAGTGTCCAAAAGTGTGTGCAGAGATTCAAAATCTCCCTTATCCTCTAGTCACTTTGGTCACAGCTGTGCCATCGAGCCTGTCACATAGCGCTCAGATATTCATGGGGCCTCACACAATCCAAAAGTGTCCAGTGTCCAAAAGTGTGTGCAGAGATTCAAAATCTCCCTTATCCTCTAGTCACTTTGGTCACAGCTGTGCCATCGAGCCTGTCACATAGCGCTCAGATATTCATTGGGCCTCACACAATCCAAAAGTGTCCAGTGTCCAAAAGTGTGTGCAGAGATTCAAAATCTCCCTTATCCTCTAGTCACTTTGGTCACAGCTGTGCCATCGAGCCTGTCACATAGCGCTCAGATATTCATTGGGCCTCACACAATCCAAAAGTGTCCAGTGTCCAAAAGTGTGTGCAGAGATTCAAAATCTCCCTTATCCTCTAGTCACTTTGGTCACAGCTGTGCCATCGAGCCTGTCACATAGCGCTCAGATATTCATTGGGCCTCACACAATCCAAAAGTGTGCAGTGTCCAAAAGTGTGTGCAGAGATTCAAAATCTCCCTTATCCTCTAGTCACTTTGGTCACAGCTGTGCCATCAAGCCTGTCACATAGCGCTCAGATATTCATTGGGCCTCACACAATCCAAAAGTGTCCAGTGTCCAAAAGTGTGTGCAGAGATTCAAAATCTCCCTTATCCTCTAGTCACTTTGGTCACAGCTGTGCCATCGAGCCTGACACATAGCGCTCAGATATTCATTGGGCCTCACACAATCCAAAAGTGTCCAGTGTCCAAAAGTGTGTGCAGAGATTCAAAATCTCCCTTATCCTCTAGTCACTTTGGTCACAGCTGTGCCATCGAGCCTGTCACATAGCGCTCAGATATTCATTGGGCCTCACACAATCCAAAAGTGTCCAGTGTCCAAAAGTGTGTGCAGAGATTCAAAATCTCCCTTATCCTCTAGTCACTTTGGTCACAGCTGTGCCATCGAGCCTGTCACATAGCGTTCAGATATTGATTGGGCCTCACACAATCCAAAAGTGTCCAGTGTCCACAAGTGTCTGCAGAAATTCAAAATCTCCCCTGTCCTATAGACACCTTGTACCTTGTTTTACATTACTATATAGTTTGTTGGATTTTGTCTACATTTCTACCAAAAATGAGGAAGGCTGGTGGAAGAGGCCGTGGAATTGGGCGGGGGTTGGCAGCTGGTAATGATGGTGTTGGTGGTGGATCTGATGGTAGTGGCAAGAGCAAAATAGGACCGAATGCAGGAGGTGTTGAGCCTGCGTCATCGTCTGGCTACATAAGGCCTCGAACGCTTAGTTTTCTAGGAGTTGGCAAACCGCTTTTAAAGCCAGAGCTTCAGGAAAAAGTTTTGTCTTACATTGCTGACTCAGCCTCCAGCTCTATCGTCTCCTCTTCTTCAGTTGTAAAAAGTAAAAGCACTGAGTCGTCATTGGAGGCTCATGTTCATGAACCACACCTTTCCTTGTGTCCTTCACCCCAACCAAGATTGAAGGATGACGCAGGCCATACTACTGATTACTCCATGGAGCTGTTTTCACATACCATGCCTGGATTATCAAGTGAAATGGTGAATTACCCAGGCCAAGATGAATCTGACATGGAGTGCACTGATGCACAGCCGCTGATGGATGATTCTGCTGGTACATTCACTCAGAGCACTACATTGTCCTCGCAGTGTACAGAGCCAGATTCTGACCCTGATGAGACTCAGGTGCCCCTTCCCGCACACTATACCACCATACACAGTGACACAGAGGAAGGTGCACATGACATAGAAGAGGAGGTGATGATGACCCAGTTGTTGACCCAGATTGGCATCCATTGGGGGAAGAGGGTGCTGCTTCCAATAGCTCAGATGAGGAGCATCCACAGCAGACATCGACATCGCAACAGCTGTTATCTGGCAGGCCCGGAGCACTCCAAAGACAGGTTCCAAACATCAAAAGAGTTGCTAGACAGCTTGTCCAGAGGGTCAAAAGATCACAGCATGCTAGGCCGTAAAATGTCTGCCAAAGTAGGAAGAGTGCAGTGTGGCACTTTTTTGAACAAAATCCTCATGATCAGGCCAAGGTTATCTGTAAGAAGTGCGCAAAGACCTTTAGCCGAGGGAAAAATCTGAAAAATTTGAATACCAGTTGCATGCTTAGACATTTAACCAGCATGCACTTGCAAGCGTGGACACAACACCAAACCTCAAGTGCCACATGTGCAACTGATCACAACGAAGGTAGTCAGCAACGCTACATTGTTTCCCCCACTGTAAGCCCACCGGTTAGCACAGCAGCAAATGTTGAGGTGTCGTTGCAAGGCCACAGCAGTCAGAGAATCCCACTGTTATATCAACGAAAGACTGATTCTAGGCCATCAGAAAGAACACCAACTCCATCACCATCAACCCTCTCTCAGTCCGCCCTGTCCACCGCTACTTCCACCATATGCAGCTCTCAAGTCCAGCTCACCCTCCCAGACACTATGAGTAGGTCAAGAAAGTACTCAGTCTCTCATCCGCGTACACTGGGTTTGAACGCCCACATTGCCAAACTAATCTCGTTTGAGATGATGCCCTTTCGGTTGGTGAAAAGCACAGCTTTCCGCGAACTCATGGCCTATGCAGTACCACGCTATGACCTACCCAGTCGCCACTTCTTCTCTCGCAAAGCCATCCCAGCCCTCCACCATCATGTGAAAGACCGCATTGTCCATGCACTCAAGCAGTCAGTGAGCGGAAAGGTGCACCTCACAACTGATGCATGGTCCAGTCGGCATGGCCAGGGCCGTTACGTGTCCATCACTGCGCACTGGGTTAATGTGGTGGATGCAGGGTCCACAGGGGACAGCGGTGGTGGGACAGTGCTGCCTAGCCCACGGTATAGGAAACAGTTTTCTGTAGGCGTTCGACCCTCCTCCTCCTCCAGAAGCGAAAGCTCGTCCACAGAGCGCAGTCGTACGAGCACTCCAAACTGAGTCATGGCTGGGCAGTGTACATCTTGAGGCAGGCAAGGTAGTTAGTGATAACGGCCGTAATTTTGTGGCAGCCATAGCCCTTTCAAAACTCAGCCACATACCTTGCTTGGCTCACACCTTGAACCTGGTGGTGCAGTGCTTCCTCAAAAATTATCCGGAGTTAACAGCCCTGCTCCAGAAGGTGCGAAGACTGTGCGCGCACATCCGCCGGTCGCCTGTACACTCCGTTCGTATGCAGAAGCTGCAGCGATTGCTCCACCTTCCCAACCACCGCCTCATTATCGACATTGCAACAAGGTGGAACTCCACCCTGCACATGGTGGAGCGGCTGTGCGAGCAGAGGCAGGCCATAATGCATTTGTGGGAGGATACACGGCCAGGCACTTTGAGAGCAGACATGGAGTTGACAGGTGTGCAGTGGTCGAAGCTGAAAGACCTCTGTAAAGTCCTTCAGTGTTTTGAGGAATGCACACGGCTGGTAAGCACAGACGACGCCATCCTAAGCATGAGCATCCCACTTATGCGTCTGCTCATGCAAACTTTGACGCACCTTAAGGAGCAGGCGTCTGCAGCCAATGTTGATGAGGAGGAAGAGGAGGAGGGAATCCTTGATGACATTCAGCCATTGTCTGCTCAGGGACCTCTCCTGGACGAGGTGGAGGAAGAAGAGGAGGAGGATGATGGGGATGATTACTTAGGGGAGGAGGATGCATCTCGTGGGACAAGTGAAAATGTTGGCGTGGCAAGGTCTGGTACAGGGTTTATGCGTGACTGGAGGGATGTGGATTTGCCAGAAAGTGCTCCTCCAACCAGCACTCGCAGTGCATCATTGACACCGGGAACATTGGCCCACATGTCAGATTATGCCTTGCAGATCCTAAAAAGGGACCCACGCATTGCCAAAATGATGAACGATGACGACTACTGGTGGGCCAGCATCCTGGATCCACGCTATAAAGGCAAATTACAAAACATCATGCCACAGGAGAACCTTGACCTAATATTGGCTAATAAACAAGCAACTCTGGTAAATCGGTTGCTTGAGGCATTCCCAGCACACAGCAGCGGTGATGGTTCTCACACGAGCCGTACGGGCCGGGGGCAGCTTGGCAGAGGTGTTCGTGGTGCACACAGCAGAAGTGGCGTTGGAGACAGGGGTTTCATGACAATGTTGTGGACTGATTTTTCAAGTACCGCTCACACAACTGGTAATACTGCATTGATGGAAAGTGACAGGAGACAGCAGTTGTCAACTATGGTTACAAACTACTTTTCCTCCCATATCGATGTTCTCCCACACAGGTCATTCCCCTTTGACTATTGGGCCGCTAAACTGGACACCTGGCCTGAATTGGCCCAATATGCCTTACAGGAGCTCGCTTGCCCAGCTGCAAGTGTGCTATCGGAAAGAGTCTTCAGTGCAGCTGGATCAATCCTGACAGAAAAAAGGACCCGTCTGTCAACCCAAAATGTGGATGATCTAACCTTCATTAAAATGAACCACGCATAGGTTTCCAAGGATTTTGTCCCACCTTCCTCTGATGACACATAGGGTGACAGAAAAATGGCTTGCTTTGGTCCACCTCTTCCTGGGACTTGACCTATTTCACCTTTTGCATCAGCTGAATGTCCAACATCAACATATGCCACTTTCTAAAACTCCCTAACTGTGCTGCCTCCCCCCCATGGCCGGGGTCACCACCTAGCGCACGACACCGTGCGAGTGCCGTTGCCCTGGACAGGTGGGTAGGCCGACTCTTGGGTGCAGGCACTGACACAGGGTCCCTCATAGTGCAATCAAGTGTCTCTGACGGTGGTGGTGCACACCCGCCGTCAGACACACCGCCGTACTATGAGGGGCCCAGTGCCAGTACCGACGCCCACGAGTGGGCCCCCCTTGCTTGGGCAGGGCCCCAGCATTTGCAATCTTTACCTCTCCCTGCTCCTCCGCTGTGTAGTCTGGGCCGTCAAATCCATACTGTGCCTGACACCATCTGAGCCTGCCTCCTGATGTATAGACATATATTTTGAATGTGTACGCTATCCATACATGTTATCCGGGGAAACGGTACCCTTTCTAACCTTTGTGTAATCACGTGCAATCCATACTGGGCCTAACACCGTCTGAGCCTGCCTCCTGAGACATATATTTTGAATGTGTACGCTATCCATACATGTTATCCGGGGAAACGGTACCCTTTCTAACCTTTGTGCAATCACGTGCAATCCATACTGGGCCTAACACCGTCTGAGCCTGCCTCCTGAGACATATATTTTGAATGTGTACGCTATCCATACATGTTATCCGGGGAAACGGTACCCTTTCTAACCTTTGTGCAATCACGTGCAATCCATACTGGGCCTAACACCGTCTGAGCCTGCCTCCTGAGACATATATTTTGAATGTGTACGCTATCCATACATGTTATCCGGGGATACGGTACCCTTTCTAACCTTTGTGCAATCACGTGCAATCCATACTGGGCCTAACACCGTCTGAGCCTGCCTCCTGAGACATATATTTTGAATGTGTATGCTATCCATTCATGTTATCGGGGATACGGTACCCTTTCTAACCTTTGTGCAATCACGTGCAATCCATACTGGGCCTAACACCGTCTGAGCCTGCCTCCTGAGACATATATTTTGAATGTGTACGCTATCCATACATGTTATCCGGGGATACGGTACCCTTTCTAACCTTTGTGCAATCACGTGCAATCCATACTGGGCCTAACACCGTCTGAGCCTGCCTCCTGAGACATATATTTTGAATGTGTACGCTATCCATACATGTTATCCGGGGATACGGTACCCTTTCTAACCTTTGTGCAATCACGTGCAGTCCATACTGGGCCTAACACCGTCTGAGCCTGCCTCCTGAGACATATATTTTGAATGTGTACGCTATCCATACATGTTATCCGGGGATACGGTACTCTTTCTAACCTTTGTGCAATCACGTGCAATCCATACTGGGCCTAACACCGTCTGAGCCTGCCTCCTGAGACATATATTTTGAATGTGTATGCTATCCATACATGTTATCCGGGGATACGGTACCCTTTCTAACCTTTGTGCAATCACGTGCAATCCATACTGGGCCTAACACCGTCTGAGCCTGCCTCCTGAGACATATATTTTGAATGTGTACGCTATCCATACATGTTATCCGGGGAAACGGTACCCTTTCTAACCTTTGTGCAATCACGTGCTATCCATACTGGGCCTAACACCGTCTGAGCCTGCCTCCTGATGTATAGACATATATTTTGAATGTGTACGCTATCCATACATGTTATCTGGGGATACGGTACCCTTTCTCACCTTTGTGCAATCACGTGTAATCCATACTGGGTGTGAGAACGGCTGGCGAGCTGTTAAGCAAGCTACAGCACCTGTGGTTTGCACACGTAAGTTTTTCATTTTTTCAGGAATGACGGTTAGGCCTAATTCCGGAACTGCGGTTGACCTGCACTTACTGGGAAATCATTGTTCGCGTGTAATAATTGTAATCAGTGATCCCCATCACTAATGTTGTTCAGCGGGTTAACTGCACCTGTAAGCGACAAACGCTGGCCTTTTCAGTGTAGCGCACATGCAGCCACGGACATGTAAGGGCATGACACACCAGTTATTGGCCAATCTCATGTGCCAGAGCCTCACGTGTCCCTCTAGTAAGCCGGACTCGGACCGCGGGGCATGACGGAGTCTCGTTCGTTAACGGAATTAAGCTTGCAATGTGTGCATCTGTTCTGTAGCTGGCATGGTTGAGGTTTCCCAGGTGGAGTCGAATTTAACCGTAGGCTCCACTCCTGGTGGTGCCCTTCTGGACATTCCTTTAAGGTTCAGCTTTGCAACCATACTGCCAACGTAAAACAAACACTTTGCCTTCATGAACGCTGTTTGGAGGGTCATGACTCGTGGGAATAACGCCGCCCAATCAGTTAACCTGCTAGAGAGATCCTTCGTTGCTCCCAAGCATGACATCACACTCCCTAAGAAGAAGGTAATGCCACTGTGGCGACCGTACTCCTGGGGGCGACACAAGTGCACTGATGCCCAGCCACTGCTCGATGAATCTGCTGGTACATTGACCCAGACCACTACATTCCCCTCGCACGCTACACGACCTGAATCTGACCCTGATGAAACTCAGGTTACCCTTCCCATATACAGTTCCATCTTACCCGGTGACAAAGAGGAAGCTGCAGATGAAAAGTGCAGGTTCGGCCCACCCGCCATCAGACACACCACCGTACTATCAGGGGCCCTGTGCCAGTGCCGTCGCCAACGAGTGGGCCCCCCCTGCTTGCCCAGGATCACAGCACTTGCAAAGTTGAAATACTGTGCAGTGAGATGGAAGATGGGGACGACGAGGAATCCAGACAAGTACAGGGATTCCCTAGCGAGGAGACTTATTTGATTGTTTTCAATGTTGGGACAGCAATTTTTGGGGAGCACTATACTCTGGAGAATGATAGATGGGGCCCACCATACACTGGAACATTCCAAAGGTGGACATCAGACACTGGAGCAGCATTTACAGGGCCCATTATACACTAGAGCATTAGAAATGGGGCCCATTATGTTTGGAGCATTATTTGGGCCCATAAGACAGTGGAGCTTCATCCATGGGGACCAACATATACTGTAGCATTATGTGGAGCTCATAATATACTGTTTCAAACATTATATGGGACCAATGATTCTGTATGGAGAAATAGATGGGCCTCGTCATGAGATGTACAGAGTGAGGTATTTTTCATTGTACTATACCGCTATTTCTCTGCCGTATCAGAGCATGATGAGTTGTGGTATGTGTTAAAGGGGCGCTCTTTCGCCCAGGGCACATGAAAACCTGCAGCCAGCCCTCCCCCCCACAACTTTAGCCAAATAACCCCCATTTTTCAGTGCGTAACTTGTATTATGAAGTTAATTAAGGTTGACAAGCTTAAGTAAGAAGAATTGATGCTTTTGGCATTCAAATGGGCACTGTAGGTGTGTTTCCTGTCCTCCTCTCACTGCCGACTTTTATTCCCCATTGACTTACATTGGGTTTCGTGTTTCGGGACGACCCCGACTTTTCCCTATAATCGGACGATCTTGCTCGACCCGACTTTTGGAAAAGTCGGGTTTCACGAAACGAAACGCGACCCTAAAAAACCAAAAGTCGCTCAACTCTAGTGATCACCAGTGATATTATACACAGCTCTCTATATAGTGTCAGTGTACAGGTAATACAGTGGTCACCAGTGACATTATACACATGAGCTCTGTATATAGTGTATAGTGTATAGTGTACAGGTAATACAGTGATCACTGGTGACATTGTACACAGGAGCTCTGTATACAGTGTCAGTGTACAGGTAATACACTGATCACCAGTGACATTATACATGGGAGCTCTGTATTTTAGTGTATAGTATACAGGTAATCCTCTGATCACCGTTGACATTATACACAAGAGCTTTGTATATAGTGTAATGTGTCAGTGTACAGGTTATACAGGAATCATCAATGACATTATACAAATGAACGCTGTATGTACAGGTAATACAGTGATCACTAGTTACATTATACACACGAAGGCTGTATATAATGTACAGGTAATACAGTGATCACCAGTGACATTATACACAGGAGCTCTGTATATAGTATACAGTGTATAGTGTAAGTGTACAGGTAACACACAGACTCACTGATGACATCTCTAGCTGAAGTCCTTCATCTTCACTTTTCTTCTTCATCCAGTTCAGACCGCCATCACTTCTTCCAGCCAGAAAATAACACAGTTATCTATTGTACATTCCCCAAGGTTTCCCCAACCTCTATACTATGGCAGATAAAGAAAAAAAGCAATCATGTTGCCCTGCACAGTAACAGGACCTCTCCTCCTCCACACTAAAGACCGTATCCTCAAAAATAATATCCTTTAATTAGCCCCTACAGTTATAAAATCCCACATTCTGGACCCCATGTGTCCTCCCATTCTGAACACCACGTGTCCACCCATTCTGCCTCATATCTTTCCATATTGCCTCATGTCTCTCCATATTGCCCCCATATTCATCCTTAATAGTATAATGCATCCCATAGTCATATATAGTAGTATAATGCAGGCCCATAGTATATAATATGCCCCATAGTGTATAATATTCCCCATACTGTGGCTTTACAAAAAAATAAAAAAGTTTCTCCTTAGCTGGCTGATATTCAACAGTGTCCTCCACTCGATGCATCCGAGGCACGGACCTTCGTTCCGGTGTATGACAGTGATGTCATACACCGGCAACGTGCCCGTTGATGTCAGCTGCCGGCCTGTGATTGGCTGGCGGATGTTAACTGTTGCCGTGTGGTAGCAATCCACACAGGAATAAATTTTAACTGCCTGTTCGTCTGAGGACACACGATCAGTTACTGAGCTGGCAGAAGCCTTTAGCTAAGGCCCGCTGCTCATCGGGCCCCATCCAGTAAGGGCAGTAATTCCCTGATGGCAGCCTTGCTTAGGTCAGTGTGTTTGGGAAGAAGGATACTTATATTATAAAGTCTTCAAGGAATATTAGGAATAATTAAGGTATATAAAAGAATTGTCCAGCTGAAAAAAGTGAAAGAATCAGCTCAATTATGCTACTGACACTCGGCTCAAACTCTCATCCGAGTGTCATCTGATTCTCTTGCAGAGCACATGGAGAAGACAGGGAACTTAATTTCTCCATCTTCTCCATTGTCTGGGGCCGTGGATTTGGACTGCACTCAGATGACAGCTGAGTGCAGCCTGATGTTTCACATGCATCCATATATTTCAATGGGTCTGTGTGATCCGAATTCCAGAGCCACTCGCAGCATGCTGCAGATTATTTTTCCACAGACGAATTAGGTCTATAGAAAAAAATCACAGAACTGCGCAGCCCCATAGTATAACACTGTGTCGAGTGTTATCCAATAAAACATCACATAGCACTCAGCCGTGTTATATACTCGTGTGAGCGAGGACTAAGACCCTTTATTCCCCCTGCAGATCTTTTCTCATTAGCCTCTCATGCTGGATTCCAGCCTCAATTATTTTTCTGTAATAGTGTGGAATTTTTGCATACTTATACGTATACTGTTTTTGTGATATATATATATATATATATATATATATTCCAAAAGAACGAAGGCAGAGTGCTGCCTTCGTTCTTTTGGACTATAGCGTGAGGTTTGGTACATACCTGGAAGGATTTTTTGCACCCTTTGTTTCCTTTTGGTGCTGCTTTTTGTTTTCTATATATGGTGTTGTCGTCCTTCTGTAGAGCTGGAGATAACACAATTTATTACCGTGCCAACACAGACCACGCTCTGACAAAGACTGCAGGGGGAGCCCAGTATCACACAGGATAGGATTAGATACACGGCTCAGCAGTCAGTATCACACAGGATAGGATCAGACACATCCCTATATTAAGGGTCACCAATCTAACCCAAGAAGAGGTGCAAAACCAGCTAAATAAGATTAAAACAGATAAATCTCCGGGTCCGGATGGCATACACCCACGAGTACTAAGAGAACTAACTAAGACAAACCGTTATTTCTTATATTTAGAGACTCTATAGTGACGGGGTCTGTTCCACAGGACTGGCGCATAGCAAATGTGGTACCAATATTCAAAAAGGGCTCTAAAAGTGAACCTGGAAATTATAGGCCAGTAAAGTCTAACCTCTACTGTTGGTAAAATATTTGAAGGGTTTCTGAGGGATGTTCTTCTGGATTATCTCAATGAGAATAACTGTTTAACGCCATATCAGCATGGGTTTATGAGGAATCGCTCCTGTCAAACCAATCTAATCAGTTTTTATGAAGAGGTAAGCTATAGACTGGACCAAGGTGATTCATTGGATGTGGTATATCTTGATTTTTCCAAAGCGTTTGATACCGTGCCACATAAGAGGTTGGTACACAAAATGAGAATGCTGGGTCTGGGGGAAAATGTGTGTAAATGGGTAAGTAACTGGCTTAGTGATAGAAAGCAGAGGGTGGTTATAAATGGTATATTCTCTAACTGGGTCGCTGTGATCAATGGGGTACCGCAGGGGTCGGTGTTGGGACCTATTCTCTTCAACATATTTATTAACGATCTGGTAGAAGGTTCACACAGCAAAATATCGATATTTGCAGAAGATACAAAACTATGTAAAGCAGTCAATACAAGAGAAGATAGTATTCTGCTACAGATGGATCTGGATACGTTGGGAACTTGGGCCGAAAGGTGGCAGATGCAGTTTAACAATGATAAATGTAAGGTTATACACATGGGAATTAGGAATCAATATCACCATTACACACTGAACGGTAAACCACTGGGTAAATCTGACATGGAGAAGGACTTGGGGATCCTAGTTAATGATAAACTTACCTGGAGCAGCCAGTGCCAAGCAGCGGCTGCCAAGGCAAACAGGATCATGGGGTGCATTAAAAGAGGTCTGGATACACATGATGAGAGCATTATACTGCCTCTGTTCAAATCTCTGGTTAGACTGCACATGGAGTACTGTGTACAGTTTTGGGCATCGGTGCTTAGGAAGGATATAATGGAACTAGAGCGGGTACAAAGGAGGGCAACAAAATTAATTAAGGGGATGGGGGAACTACAATACCCAGAGATATTAGCAAAATTAGGATTATTTAGTCTAGAAAAAAGACGACTGAGGGGCGATCTAATATCCATGTATAAGTATATAAGGGGACAATACAAATATCTCTTCAAGTATGTGTTTATACCAAGGAAGGTGACGGTCACAAGGGGGCATTCTCTGCGTCTGGAGGAGAAAAGGTTTTTCCACCAACATAGAAGAGGATTCTTTACAGTGAGAATCTGGAATTCCCTGCCTGAGGAGGTGGTGATGGCGAACTCAGTCGAAGGTTTCAAGAGAGGCCTGGATGTCTTCCTGGAGCGTAACAGTATTGTATCTTACAGTTATTGTTGGGTTCTTTAGAAGGACGTAGATCTGGGGATTTATTCTGACAGAATTTTATAGGCTGAACTAATGTCTTTTTTCGGCCTTACTAACTATGTTACTATGTTACTGTGTTACACATGACTCAGCAGTCAGTATCACACAGAATAGTATCAGATACACGGCTCAGCAGACAGTATCACACAGAATAGGATTAGATACATGGCTCAGCAGTCAGTATCACACAGGATAGGATTAGATACACGGCTCAGCAGTCAGTATCACAAAGGATAGGATTAGATACACGGCTGAGCAGTCAGTAACACACATGATAAGATTAGGTACACTTCTCAGCAGTCAGTATCACACAGGATATTGTTAGATACACGGCTCAGCAGACGGTATCACGAAGGATAGGATTACATACACAGCTCAGCACACAGTATCACACAGAATAGTATTAGATACACGGCTCAGCAGACAGTATCACACAGAATAGGGTTAGATACACGGCTCAGCAGTCAGTATCACACAGGATAGGATTAGATACACAGCTCAGCAGTCAGTATCACACAGGAGAGGATTAGACACATGGTTCAGCAGTCAGTATCACACAGGATAGGATTAGATACACAGCTCAGCAGTCAGTATCACACAGGAGAGGATTAGACACATGGCTCAGCAGTCAGTATCACACAGGATAGGATTAGGTACACGGCTCAGCAGACAGTATCACACAGGATAGGATTAGCTACACAGCTCAGCACATAGTATCACACAGAATAGTATCAGATACACGGCTCAGCAGTAAGTATCACACAGGATAGGATTAGATACACGGCTGAGCAGTCAGTAACACACATGATAAGGATTAGGTACACGGCTCAGCAGTCAGTATCACACAGGATAGGATTAGATACACTGCTCAGTAGTCAGTATCACAAAGGATAGGATTAGATACACAGCTCAGCAGTCAGTATCACACAGGAGAGGATTAGACACATGGCTCAGCAGTCAGTATCACACAGGATAGGATTAGATACACGGCTCAGCAGTCAGTATCACACAGGATAGGAATAGATACACGGCTCAGCAGACAGTATCACACAGGATAGGATTAGATACACGGCTGAGCAGTAACACACATGATAGGATTAGGTACACGGCTCAGCAGACAGTATCACACAGGATAGGATTAGCTACACAGCTCAGCACATAGTATCACACAGAATAGTATCAGATACACGGCTCAGCAGTAAGTATCACACAGGATAGGATTAGATACATGGCTGAGCAGTCAGTAACACACATGATAAGGATTAGGTGCACGGCTCAGCAGTCAGTATCACACAGGATATTGTTAGATACACGGCTCAGCAGATGGTATCACACAGGATAGGATTAGATACACAGCTCAGCACACAGTATCACACAGAATAGTATTAGATACACGGCTCAGCAGACAGTATCACACAGAAAAGAATTAGATACACAGCTCAGCAGTCAGTATCACACAGGATAGGGTTAGATATACGGCTCAGCAGACGGTATCACACAGGATAGGATTAGATACACTGCTCAGCAGTCAGTATCACACAGGATAGGAATAGATACACGGCTCAGCAGACAGTATCACACAGGAGAGGATTAGACACATGGTTCAGCAGTCAGTATCACACAGGATATGATTAGGTACATGGCTGAGCAGTCAGTATCACACAGGATAGGATTAGATACACGGCTGAGCAGTCAGTATCACACAGGATAGGATTAGATACACAGCTCAGCAGTCAGTATCACACAGGAGAGGATTAGACACATGGCTCAGCAGTCAGTATCACACAGGATAGGATTAGGTACACGGCTCAGCAGACAGTATCACACAGGATAGGATTAGCTACACAGCTCAGCACATAGTATCACACAGAATAGTATCAGATACACGGCTCAGCAGTAAGTATCACACAGGATAGGATTAGATACATGGCTGAGCAGTCAGTAACACACATGATAAGGATTAGGTACACGGCTCAGCAGTCAGTATCACACAGGATAGGATTAGATACACTGCTCAGCAGTCAGTATCACAAAGGATAGGATTAGATACATGGCTCAGCTGTCAATATCACACAGGATAGGATTAGATACACAGCTCAGCAATCAGTATCACACAGGAGAGGATTAGACACATGGCTCAGCAGTCAGTATCACACAGGAGAGGATTAGATACACAGTTCAGCAGTCAGTATGACACAGGATAGGAAAAGATACACGGCTCAGCAGACAGTATCACACAGGATAGGATTAGATGCACGGCTGAGCAGTCAGTAACACACATGATAAGGATTAGGTACACGGTTCAGCAGTCAGTATCACACAGGATAGGATTAGATACACTGCTCAGTAGTCAGTATCACAAAGGATAGGATTAGATACACAGCTCAGCAGTCAGTATCACACAGGAGAGGATTAGACACATGGCTCAGCAGTCAGTATCACACAGGATAGGATTAGATACACGGCTCAGCAGTCAGTATCACACAGGATAGGAATAGATACACGGCTCAGCAGACAGTATCACACAGGATAGGATTAGATACACGGCTGAGCAGTAACACACATGATAGGATTAGGTACACGGCTCAGCAGACAGTATCACACAGGATAGGATTAGCTACACAGCTCAGCACATAGTATCACACAGAATAGTATCAGATACACGGCTCAGCAGTAAGTATCACACAGGATAGGATTAGATACATGGCTGAGCAGTCAGTAACACACATGATAAGGATTAGGTGCACGGCTCAGCAGTCAGTATCACACAGGATATTGTTAGATACACGGCTCAGCAGATGGTATCACACAGGATAGGATTAGATACACAGCTCAGCACACAGTATCACACAGAATAGTATTAGATACACGGCTCAGCAGACAGTATCACACAGAAAAGGATTAGATACACAGCTCAGCAGTCAGTATCACACAGGATAGGGTTAGATATACGGCTCAGCAGACGGTATCACACAGGATAGGATTAGATACACTGCTCAGCAGTCAGTATCACACAGGATAGGAATAGATACACGGCTCAGCAGACAGTATCACACAGGAGAGGATTAGACACATGGTTCAGCAGTCAGTATCACACAGGATAGGATTAGGTACATGGCTGAGCAGTCAGTATCACACAGGATAGGATTAGATACACGGCTGAGCAGTCAGTATCACACAGGATAGGATTAGATACACAGCTCAGCAGTCAGTATCACACAGGAGAGGATTAGACACATGGCTCAGCAGTCAGTATCACACAGGATAGGATTAGGTACACGGCTCAGCAGACAGTATCACACAGGATAGGATTAGCTACACAGCTCAGCACATAGTATCACACAGAATAGTATCAGATACACGGCTCAGCAGTAAGTATCACACAGGATAGGATTAGATACATGGCTGAGCAGTCAGTAACACACATGATAAGGATTAGGTACACAGCTCAGCAGTCAGTATCACACAGGATAGGATTAGATACACTGCTCAGCAGTCAGTATCACAAAGGATAGGATTAGATACACGGCTCAGCTGTCAATATCACACAGGATAGGATTAGATACACAGCTCAGCAATCAGTATCACACAGGAGAGGATTAGACACATGGCTCAGCAGTCAGTATCACACAGGAGAGGATTAGATACACAGTTCAGCAGTCAGTATCACACAGGATAGGAAAAGATACACGGCTCAGCAGACAGTATCACACAGGATAGGATTAGATACACGGCTGAGCAGTCAGTAACACACATGATAGGATTAGGTACACGGCTAGGCAGACAGTATCACACATGATAGGATTAGCTACACAGCTCAGCACATAGTATCACACAGAATAGTATCAGATACACGGCTCAGCAGTAAGTATCACACAGGATAGGATTAGATACATGGCTGAGCAGTCAGTAACACACATGATAAGGATTAGGTACACGGCTCAGCAGTCAGTATCACACAGAAAAGGATTAGATACACTGCTCAGCAGTCAGTATCACAAAGGATAGGATTAGATACACGGCTCAGCTGTCAATATCACACAGGATAGGATTAGATACACAGCTCAGCAGTCAGTATCACACAGGAGAGGATTAGACACATGGCTCAGCAGTCAGTATCACACAGGATAGGATTAGATACACAGCTCAGCAGTCAGTATCTCACATGATAGGAAAAGATACACGGCTCAGCAGACAGTATCACACAGGATAGGATTAGATACACGGCTGAGCAGTCAGTAACACACGATAGGATTAGGAAAACGGCTCAGCAGTCAGTATCACACAGGATAGGGTTAGATACACGCCTCAGTACACGGTATCACACAGGATAGGATTAGATACACTGCTCAGCAGTATCACATAGGATAGGGTTAGATACACGGCTCAGCAGATCGTATTACACAGGATAGGATTAGGTACACAGCTCAGCTGACATTATCACACAGGATAGGGTTAGATACACAGCTCAGAAACAGGATGTGCCAAAGGAGAGGACATTTTCATGCCAAGATTTCCACTCATTCCATCTGATTTTTTTTTGATTTTTAACGCCTCTAGTTTCCAGTTCAACTGCTGTTTGCAATGTCCATTAACAATGCTCAGGGACAGTCCTTGAAAGTAGTAGGGATCGATTTGCAATCTCCATGCTTTTCTCTTGGTCAACTTTACGTGGTCTGCTCAAGAGTTGGAACTTTGTTAGCGCAGGTACTGTTCATACGAGGTTAAGAAATGTTTTTTCTACTTAAGAATGTTGGAGTATTCCAGAAGCAGTTTGAGACCGTGAAGAAGGTGGCAGTTCTTACCGCCGAAACGCGTAGTCTGTTCAACATTATGTCTGCATCTTGTTACTGAACTCTGGATTTTTTAAATTATCTGCAATAAAAATTCTTGGATTTTATTATACCACCTGAAGTTTCCGCTTGCTGGACTTTTCTGCCTTGATTTCTACATTGTTGGACTTGTTCCCAATCTTTGTCCGTGCAACACAGAGGAAACAGGTATTTACCATCCAGAGCTCGGAGGTTAGCTGGTCTATGTGTTGTTTTGCTATTCATTCTGGGAATTTATTGGACCGCGCTTCATACCTCCAGCATACTGTTGCGATTCTTATGATGCAAAGACAGTACTTGATATTTTAACACTTTTATTGGTTATATGTCAACGGTGTGACAGCATTGGATATAATATTCACTATGGATAATCAACAGACTCGACTAAATAAATTGGCAGCTATTTTTTCAGAGGACAATCTGGAAAGTCCCAGTTTATATGATCCTGATTCCCAAATGGTGAAGCTGGAGCATTTGCTTACCAAAGAACAAAGATTATGATGGGATCATAATTCATTAAATGGCTGCTTGGAAAGAGCCATGATTCCTAAAGGCTTGAGATAAAAAAAATACTCCACTACTGCAAATGGGGATGCCTTTCAGAAGAAATGGGATAACATCTTAAGTGATTGTTCCCTGAGTCTGATTAAACTTATTGTGGAGGAAGAAAATATAGAGCTGTCCAAACTGAATGAGGACATAGAAAAATTAAAAAATGCAATCAAGGAATCGCAATCTTCAGAGGACTTTTCTAAGTTTCAAGAACGTGTTCAGAAGAACTTGAAAAAGAAAGAAAATGATATTATTGCTATTAAAAAGAAATTCCAACGGGATCTGGATGATTATAAAAATGATAAAGTGTATAATTGGACTAGTAATCCTTCTTCTATTTTAAGAAAACGGAAACCATAGTTTAAAAAAATCTAAAGTTTATTTTAGAAATAATCCGAACATTTTGGATAACACCTTTGGAGAAACATCGGGTGACTCCACAGATACATCTACCACCTCTACCAACACATTGTCTTCCTGGAAAAATAATAAAAAAGGCTCCTCCAATAAAAACATGCATAAAGAAAAAACAGTGTCAAAAAACGGGCAAGAAAACACAGAAGAGGAGGAAGAAAACATAAATCCAAGAGGTTTTCATATGAGAATCAGAAATTACAAAAAATGTTAAATATTCCGGTGTTTAACTTATCCAGTTATATTCTGTCTGAGTCTCAAATTGCTCTCCTCTCCAAAGGTCTGGGATTTTCTCCTACTAATAAATTTAATCTTTATGATACTATTCTTGATGTGAATCATTTTGCACGTAATTTAACTCCAAAAGTGCATTTTGACACTGGAATGGTTCATGAACATGATGATTTTCCTGCTGCAAGTGGTTTACGCAGTTCACACAATAGGGTTTTCATGACTTCTTTTGAAAAACAAATGTCTTTGAACAACCTTAGACAATTCGAGAGTGAAACTAGGTGTCTGACTATGTTAATCTTAATGACACTTTTGACATGTGTTTTTCTAATTATTACCCTGTGAAATCGAGACCAGCTGCACTGGATTTTTTTCAGGAGGATATAGTGAATGACTTAATAAATCTTAGTAAAAATATGGAAAAAAACAGTCATGGTTTTAATCTTAGCCTTTCTGAACAGAAATCCATTGCTGAGCTTCAAGACAACGCTGACCTCCTTATTCTGCAAGCAGATAAAGGAGGCGCTGTTGTGGCTATGAATGCTGGTCTTTATAAGGAACTTAACCTGCAGGATTTGGTGGATATGTGTACTTATATTGAGTTGAGACAGGATCCTACATCAGATTTCAATAAAAAAATGAATGTCTTGTTACATGAAGGGCTAGGAACGAGTGCCATTACAAACAAAATTATGAAGTAACTGTATGTAGAGAATCCCATTAAACCAGTTTATCATTCACTTCCTAAGGTTCATAAGGAAAATTTTCCTCCACCAATGAGACCTATAGTCTCTGGTATAGGTTCCTTTAGTGAAAGGCCGGGAGAATGGGTGGATCATTTTTTGAAACCTCTAGTCCCATTGACACCTAGTTTTCTTGGGGATTCCAGGGATGTTGTTGGAGACTTGGAGAAAATACAGTGGCAGAATAATTATGTTTGGTTGTTATGTGATGTGGTGGGACTTTATCCCTCTATTCCACATCATATAGCTCTGAGATGCGTTAGGTACTATTTACATCGGTACAGCTCATATGATATAAACATCCAAAATTTTATTATTTCTGCAATAGAGTTTCTCCTTGAACACAACTATTTCTCATTTAACAATAGATTTTTCTTACAAACACAGGGCGTTAGCATGGGAGCACGTTTTTCTCCGTCCCTTGCTAATATAGTCATGGCTACATGGGAGGAAAATTTCATGTTTTGTGATGATAATGTGGCGCCCCTGAGGCTTCAGTTGCCACAGAGGTACTGCACCTATTCCTAAGGTGTGGTATCCCACCATCCAGGTAGGGTGGGAGCTCCCTTCCACATTCCAACACCTGCACCCCACACACAGGATAGTTCAGCAGGGACCCATCCATGCTTTATGCTGGAAAGGTCATAGGGTGTCTTTTGTGGTCCCTGGCTTCGTAACACGAGAGGTGCTGGGGAGGCGGGTGGAGTTAGATATAAAAGAGAGGAAAGGTGTAGGATTTCAGGCCTGTCGGTCAGTCCACAGAAGAAGGCAGGCGAAGTAGGAGAGGACAGCCACTCAGTGAGGAGGCGGGATCCATGGAAGAAGGGATGGAGGAAGGAGTGCTGCAGCTGCCCCAGTGAACTGGGCCAGCTGGCACGGGAAGGAAGAGAAGGAGAAAGGGACGTAGACTGGAGACTACAGATTCCATAAGAGAGATAGAACAGATCAGAATGAAGGAGAATAGAAGGACGGTGGGAAGCAGGTTGAGAAAGAGAGAGAACCCTTCCAGTCCAGCGTGCAAAGGCCGGGGCCCGGTCCCCGAGGTTGATTGGATCTTTATGTCTGGCAACAGACACCGGAGGGGTAGTGAGCCACTAACGCCTTACTCCCATCATAGACTTGGGACACAACAGCACTTGAATAGAGAGCCAGGACGCAGAGAGGAGTCCCCGAAGCAGGCTACAGCTGTCTGTTATACAAGTAGAAACTAGGAACACCTAGAGAGAGACATTCCAGGGTAACTAAGTACTGGAGTGCTTCGCACCTAAAGGCGCATTGGAGGAGTCGTTCAGAAAGGTACATATTGGCGGAATGCGGAGGGGAGAATCCTATCCTGCCTGGAGGTTGGCTGGGGCCCTGACCTGAAGAACGCAGTGCGGAGGCAGGCAGTTGTGTGAACTGCAAACAGTGAGTAAAGTTTTGGAACCGCATACTCTGGTGTCCTCCAGTTATTCCATTACCGCTAAACCAGGGTACCACCGCCTATACCATTCTGCGCCTCTCCTCATCCATTGCACCTACACTGCCCTGGGACTACAGCTCCACCTGTGGGGAGCTACATCATCTTTGCTGCACCACACCATCAGTCCCAGTGGATATGAACGCAGAGTTGGCTGTTATGAATGGGTCACCGTGGAGATAAAAGCAAACAAGCTAAGCCACAGAAAACCAGAGTGGTTGGTAACTATGCAGATTGCAGATCCCTGATCTTACCACACAACTAGCAGTAGCCGTGGAGCGTGCCTACGATGAACCTAGACGCTTCTTCACGGTGGGAGGACTACATAAGCCTAAAGCAAGAAAAGGGAAAACTAACTGCCCCAGAGCAGACCCCAAAGGAATAGATAGCCCCCACACATGCATTGATCGTGAAACAAGATGAAGGCACAAACACAGGCAGGAAAATAGGCTGAGCAAATGATGGGGCCCAAACTAACTAGACAGGAAAGGAAAGGGAAGACAGTATCTGCAACCTGCAAAAAACCCTACAAAAATAATGTCCAACACTTCTGATAGCAAAATTAACCCTGAAGTCACTAGACTTCTCCCATTATATCAGCACTCTGAAATATTCTGAGACAGAGCAAAAAGAGACCGAACTAGTAAGGGACAAAAAGTCAATTGGCAAAATACTGATAAATAAGAGTGGAAATTCAGCTCAGCCCCCAGCCGGGGCTGGCAGACCACACAAAAAACTGAATAGACCAACAAAATCAAGTGTGAACATTAGCAGAGAAACTTAGCTTTAGATGACTGGAACAGAGCTGAAAACCAAGAGCTGACAAGCCAGAAGGAATCACCAGCAACTGAAGAGGGCGTCGGCTGTCTTAAATCCAATCTGAGAATCCTGAGATCCAATCGTCATCCTCATTCTCAGGTGGCAGATCTCCACCGATCAAACCAGCCACACCACCTCCCATCACCACCAGAGGGAGTCTAGAAGGGGAACTCACAACTGGTGAGAATGAACTCACAACAGTTGGCTTAACATCTTGCTTGCCAGACACCACAGGTGGCGTCACGAACTATCTAAATAAATTATTACACTATTAACATCACCACAATTGGTATTGGGCGCCCAGGGCCACGGACCGGGTTACTGCTGCTGTGACACATTCCCCCTGACACCGGCCTGGTACCGAGTACCCCGCTGCCCTGGGTGTGAGGGGTGACCCAATAACCCTTTTAAAGATGGTATTGTTGGCTAGGAAGATATATTGATGATTTGGTGTTTATTTGGGATAAAAATGTTTTGGGAGATCCTTATATTAGTGATTTTTTCAACTATCTAGATACCAATGACTACAACCTTAAATTTACCAGCTCAGTACATAATTTTTCGGCCAATTTTTTGGACTTGACTCTAACAGGTGATTTGATCACACATCAGAATAATATTTCACCATACAGAAAAAATGCGTATTGTAACAGTATTCTAACTGCTAATTCCAATCATCCCAAAGATATTATTAAAAACATTCCTCTTGGTGAACTGATTCGGCTAAAAAGAAATAGCACACAAGAATCTATCTATAAAAAAGAAGCGGACTTAGCCTGCACCAGATTAAGTGAACGAGGTTATCCCAGTTATTATTTGGAAAGAGCAAAAAAACTGGTAGATAATATGGATAGAGACCATTTGTTGTACTCTAAAAATAAAAAGACAAAATGCAATAATATTGGTAAAGGTTCAAATAAAGTTACTTTTACTACATCCCCAGTGTCATAATATTGTTGCGATCATTAAGAAATATCTGCCCATTCTGTGTCAAGATAAAATCTTAAAAACACTGGTAGATAGTGAATCTATTTTGTTTGTTGCTAAACGTGCCCCCACTCTATGTTCACTTTTATCTTCTAGCCTTTTCAGGGATCCCTTGTCTCTTAACTCACAGGATACCAACTGGTTAAAAACCAAAGGTTTCTATGGGTGTGGAGCTAGTGTGTGCAAATGTTGCAAGCATGCTAAAAAACATTTATGTCTATGCACAATAATAAGAGTTTTGATATTCTTTCATATATTAATTGTAATACCGCCAATGTTATCTATTTAATTAATTGTGAAATTTGCAACAAACAGTATGTACTGTAGGTTGCACTATGAATACTTATATTATATTATCACAAAAAAATTCTTGCAAGAGAAAGCAAATGGATGTTTCTTTTAGATACAAGGTTACTGCATGGATTCAATAATAGAATGGATCTAGCAATACATTATAAATAATTTCTGAAATCATGTTTTTCCAAGTAGTGCTATTATTTCTCAGTCATAATGTTTTCATTATATAACACTGTTGTATTAATGTAATAATGTGTGTTTTTAATTATTTCTTTATCCTGGTCAGATAACTTTGTTAGCACAGGTACTGTTCATACTGATGCTTTTTTTCTCTACTTGTTTCCGGAAGCTATAGAGTTAACATTGAAGGATGTTATCTACACCTGTTACTACTTCTTGATTATGAGGTTAAGAAATGTTTTTTCTACTTGAGAATGTTGGAGTATTCCAGAAGCAGTTTGAGACCGTAAAGAAGGCGGCAGTTGTTACTGCCAAAACTCATAGTCTGTTCAGCATTATGTCTGCATCTTGTTACTGAACTCTGGATTTTTTAAATTATCTGCAATAAAAATTCTTGGATTTTATTATACCACATGAAGTTTCCGCCTGCTGGACTTTTCTGCCTTGATATATATATATATATATATATATATATATATATATATATATATATATACACTCACTGGCCACTTTATTAGGTACACCTGTCCAACTGTGTGTTAAGACTTAATTTCTAATCAGCCAATCACATGGCGGCAACTCAGTGCATTTAGGCATGTAGACATGGTCAAGACAATCTCCTGCAGTTCAAACCGAGCATCAGTATGGGGAAGAAAGGTGATTTGAGTGCCTTTGAACGTGGCATGATTGTTGGTGCCAGAAGGGCTGGTCTGAGAATTTCAGAAACTGCTGATCTACTGGGATTTTCACGCACAACCATCTCTAGGGTTTACAGAGAATGGTCCGAAAAAGAAAAAAAATCCAGTGAGCGGCAGTTCTGTGGCCGGAAATGCCATGTTGATGCCAGAGGTCAGAGGAGAATGGGCAGACTGGTTCGAGCTGATAGAAGGGCAACAGTGACTCAAATTGCCACCCGTTACAACCAAGGTAGGCAGAAGAGCATCTCTGAACGCACAGTGCGTCGAACTTTGAGGCAGATGGGCTACAGCAGCAGAAGACCACACTGGGTACCACTCCTCTCAGCTAAGAACAGGAAACTGAGGCTACAATTTGCACAAGCTCATCGAAATTGGACAGTAGAAGATTGGAAAAACGTTGCCTGGTCTGATGAGTCTCGATTTCTGCTGCGACATTCGGATGGTAGGGTCAGAATTTGGCGTAAACAACATGAAAGCATGGATCCATCCTGCCTTGTATCAACGGTTCAGGCTGGTGGTGGTGGTGTCATGGTGTGGGGAATTTTTTCTGGGCACTCTTTGGGCCCCTTGGTACCAATTGAGCATCGTTGCAACGCCACAGCCTACCTGAGTATTGTTGCTGACCATGTCCATCCCTTTATGACCACAATGTACCCAACATCTGATGGCTACTTTCAGCAGGATAATGCGCCATGTCATAAAGCTCGAATCATCTCAGATTGGTTTCTTGAACATGACAATGAGTTTACTGTACTCAAATGGCCTCCTCAGTCACCAGATCTCAATCC
Source organism: Dendrobates tinctorius (assembly GCF_039654945.1). NCBI lineage: Eukaryota > Metazoa > Chordata > Amphibia > Anura > Dendrobatidae > Dendrobates > Dendrobates tinctorius. The sequence goes on along the minus strand of NW_027361855.1, from coordinate 5,675,428 downwards.
AATAGAGCATCTTTGGGATGTGGTGGAACGGGAGATTCGCATCAGGGATGTGCAGCCGACAAATCTGCGCCAACTGTGTGATGCCATCATGTCAATATGGTCCAAAATCTCTGAGGAATGCTTCCAGCACCTTGTTGAATCTCTGCCACGAAGAATTGAGGCAGTTCTGAAGGCAAAAGGGGGTCCAACCCCTTACTAGCATGGTGTACCTAATAAAGTGGCCAGTGAGTGTATATATATATATATATATACTGAATATATACTGCTCAAAAAAATAAAGGGAACACTTAACCCCTTAATGTCCATTGACGTGCACAGTCCGTCATGGGTGGTTGAAACTTACCGCACAAGGACGAACTGTGCACGTCATCCCTTTGAACTGTTTACACGCAGTGACAGTTCAGTGCTGACACCTCTCTATGACAGCTGACAGGCACGGCAAAGGGTGCAGGGACGCTTGCAGTTGGTCCTTGCATCCCAAGAAGCGCTGTGATTGGTCAGTCAATCTGACTGACCAAACACCGCAGCGATCGGGCAGGAGAGGCTGAAATTTAATCCTCTCCTGCCCGATCTCAGTGCAGGAGCTCAGCGCTGCAGTGGCTGAGCTTCTGCACTGACAGCCAGGAGCGGTACCCCCACCGCCCCTGGCTGTGAACCCCTGTGTGCTGTGATCGAGAGCGATTGCAACGTTCAGGGGGAAGGGCAGAGGGTAGGGGGCTCCCTCTGCCTCAGCTCGGTGCGCCCGCGATGTAATCGTGGGGCCTGACCTGCGCCATGATGACCCAGAGGTGTCATCGACATGGCATCCGGATCTCAATTCCAGCCAAAAAAGTCAAATGATGCTGCTTCCCTTCTGAGCTCTGCCATGTGCCCAAATAGTGGTTTACCCCCACATATGGGGTATCAGCGTACTCGGGACACATTGCACAATAACTTTTGGGGTCCTGTTACCCTTAGGACAATAAAAATTGGGTGTGAAAAGATCATTTTTTGGAAAAAATATGATTTTTTAATTTTACGGCTCTACGTTATAACCTTCTGTGAAGCCCTTGGGGGTTCAGAGTGCTCACCACACATTTAGATAAGTTCCTTAGGAGGTTTAGCTTCCAAAATGGGGTCATTTATGTGGGGTTTCCACTGTTTAGGTATATCAGGGGCTCTCCAAACGCAACATGGCGTCCCATGGCGTCCGCTCTCGATTCCAGCCAATTTGACATTCAAAATCTCAAATGATGCTCATTCCCTTCTGAGCACTGCCGTGCACCTAAAGATTGGTCTTCCTCCACATATGGGGTATCAGTGTACTCAGGAGAAATTGCACAACAAATAGTGTGGTATTTTCTCCTGAAACCCTTGACAAAATAAAAAAATTGTGTCCAAAGATAAATTTTGGGGAAAAATAGTTACATGTTCACTTTTTCCTTCCACATTGCTTCAATTCTTGTGAAGTACCTAAAGGGTTAATAAACTTCTTGAATGTGGTTTTGAACACCTTGAGAGGTGCAGTTTTTAGAATGGTGTCACTTTTAGGTATTTTCTGTCATATTGACCCCTCCAAGTGACTTCAAATGTGATGTGATCCCTAAAAAAATGGTTTTGTAAATTTTGTTGTAAAAATTAGAAATCACTGGTCAACTTTTAACCCTTATAACTTCCTAATGAAAAAAAATTGGTTCTAAAATTGTGCTGATGTAAAGTAGACATATGGGAAATGTTATTTATTAACTATTTTTTGTGACAAATCTCTCTGATTTAAGGGCATAAAAATTAAAAATTTGAAAATTGCAAAATTTTAACATTTTTTGCCATATTTCCATTTTTTCATAAATAAACACTAGTCATATCAAAGAAATTTTACCACTAACATGAAGTACAATATGTCATGAAAAAACATTCTCAGAATCAGCAGGATCCGTTGAAGCGTTCCAGAGTTATAGAACATAAGGTTACAATGGTCTGATTTCAAAATTAAGGCCTGGTCATGAACCTATAAAATGGCTTGGTCGTTAAGGGGTTAAACAACAGAAAATAACTCCAAGTAAATCAAACTTCTGTGAAATCAAACTGTCTACTTAGGAAGCAACACTGACTGACAGTCAATTTCACATGCTGTTGTGCAAATGGAATAGGCAACAGATGGAAATTATTGGCAATTATCAAGACACCCTCAATAAAGGAGTGGTTCTGCAGGTGGGGACCACAGACCACATCTCAGTACCAATGCTTTCTGGCTGATGTTTTGTTCACTTTTGAATGTTGGTTGTGCTTTCACTCTCTGGTAGCATGAGACAGATTCGTCAACCCACACAAGTGGCTCAGTGCAGCTCATCCAGGATGGCACATCAAGGCGAACTGTGGCAAGAAGGTTTGCTGTGTCTGTCAGTGTAGTGTCCAGAGGCTGGAGGCACTATCAGGAGACAGGCCAGTACACCAGGACACATGGAGGGGGCCATAGAAGGGCAACAACCCAGCAGCAGGACTGCTACCTCCGCCTTTGTGCAAGGAGGAACAGGAGGAGTACTGCCATAGCCCTGCAAAATGACCTCCAGCAGGCCACACATGTGCATGTGTCTGCACAAATGGTTAGAAATTGACTCCATGAGGAAGGTCTGAGGGCCTGACATCTACAGATGGGGGTTGTGCTCACAGCCCATCACCGTGCAGGACGCTTGGCATTTGCCACAGAGCACCAGGATTGGCAAATTCGCCACTGGCACCCTGTGCTCTTCACAGATGAGAGCAGATTCACACTGAGCACATGTGACAGACGTGACAGAGTCTGGAGATGCCGTGGAGAGTGATCTGCTGCCTTCATCCTTCAGCATGACCAGCTTGGCAGTGGGTCAGTAATGGTGTGGGGTGGCACTTCTTTGGAGGGCCGCACAGCCCTCCATGTGCTCGCCAGAGGTAGCCTGACTGCCATTAGGTACCGAGATGCGATCCTCAGACTCCATGTGAGACCATATGCTGGTGCGTTTGGCCCTGGGTTCCTCATAATGCAGGACAATGCCAGACCTCATGTGGCTGGAGTGTGTCGGCAGTTCCTGCAAGATGAAGGCATTGAAGCTATGGACTGGCCCGCCCGTTCTCCAGACCTGAATCCGATTGAGCACATCTGGGACATCATGTCGACATCATGGCGAGCTCCATCAGGAGACCATCCGCCGCCTCATCAAGAGCATGCCCAGGTGTTGTACAGTAGGGAGGTCACAGAGGTGTATCTAGGCTCTCTGGCACCCGGGTCAAGAATTCGGTTTGGCGCCCCCCCTTCCCAGCACACATGTAATTTGCACATTTAGTCATGTACCCATGAGCTGCTTTCCCAAATGCCCTCAATGTTAAATGAACTGAAAGAAGCAGGAAGAGAAGCTTGTTGTCACAGGACCATAAGTATGAGTGAAATGTCCATGTGATGACTACTGGAAACTGCAGAGCTGAATCCTGACATTGCAGGCTTCTGAATTCTCACAACTAATGCACTGCACACATTTAGGATTCTCCCTTGCCGATGTACAGTCATGCCAGCACAAGTATGTTATTTGCAGACTTCTGGCCACATTCCGACTAGACTTGCCCGGCCCCGCTCCATTCATTTTCATTGAGTGAAGTCACACACATCTAGTCAGCATGTGACTGCATGTATGTAAATTGCCAGCATGAGAGAATCCAGACAGCGTTCAGTGAGCACTGTGAGAATTCAGAAGTCTGCAGTCACATAGAATGTCTGCAGACTCAGCACAAACCTGAACAACCCCTTTAATGCTCCTAACAAATAAAAACATGAGAATTAGTCAGTATCACAAATAAAATTTACATCCAGGTACCTTATAGATGACGTCATCTCTGGAGTCGTTCTCCTTCTTTTCTTCTTCTTGTCCAGGCCCCCTGATGAGTTTTCTCATCCACATCTCTTCTCTACAGACTTCCATCATCTCCGATCTTCTGCAGCAAATCTCCACACAGTGCCCTTAAAGATAGAAGTGTCATTATAATGCTCCTTAATAAAAATATCTGCAATATATTGTCTCCTCACACTATTCCCCTCCCTCCTCATACTGTCTCCTCTAACATCCCACCTGTTCACCATACTGTCTCCTCATATATTTACCCCCTCACTCTCTACGCTGTCTGGTCACACATACCCCTGACTCCACATACTGTGTCTGCAAACATCCCATCACCCTCACTTCCCATACTGTGTCCACACATTTACCCGATCACTCCCCATACTGTCTGCACCCATCCCCCATACTGTTTCCTCATACATATATACTCTTCATTGTGTCCTCAAATCTCCCCACACATTAAATCCCAAATCCCCACTCCAAATCCCCCACATACATTAAATCACCCATCCCCACTCCAAATCTCCCCACACATAAAGTATCCCCCATCCACCCTCAAAATTTACCCACACATAAAGTATCCCCATTCCACCCTCAAAATCTCCCCACACATAAAGTATCCCCCATTCAACCCTCAAAATCTCCCCACACATAAAGTATCCCCCCATTTCACACTCAAAATCTCCCCACACATTAAGTATCCCCATCTACCCTCAAAATCTCCCCACCACATAAAGTATCCCCCATTTCACCCTCAAAATCCTCCACACATAAATCATCCCCGCATCCACCCTCAAATTCTCCCCACACATAAATTATCCCCCATTCCACCCTCAAAATCTCCCCACACATAGAGTATCCCCCCATTCCAACCTCAAAATCCCCCCACATAAAGTATAGCCCATTTCACCCTCAAAATCCCTCTACACATAAAGTATCCCCCCATTTCGCCATCAAAATCACTCTACACATAAAGTATCCCCCATTTCACCCTCAAAATACCTCTACACATAAAGTATCCCCCATTTCACCCTCAAAATCCTTCTACACATAAAGTATCCCCCATTTCACCCTCAAAATCTTCCCACACATAAAGTATCCCCCCATTCAACCCTCAAAATCTCCCCACACATAGTATCCCCCATTCAACCCTTAAAATCTCCCCACACATAAAGTATCCCCCATTCAACCCTCAAAATCTCCCCACACATAAAGTATCCCCCCATTCCAACCTCAAAATTCCCCACAAAAAGTATCTCTCCATTTCACCCTCAAAATCCCTCTACACATAAAGTATCCCCCATTTCACCCTCAAAATCCCTCTACACATAAAGTATCCCCCATTTCACACTCAAAATCTCCCACACATAAAGTATCCCCCATTTCACCCTCAAAATCTCCCCACACATAATGTATCCCCCCATTCCACCCTCAAAATCTCCCCACACATAAAGCATCCCCCATTCAACCCCCAAAATCTCCCCACACATAAAGCATCCCCCCATTCAACCCTCAAAATCTTCCCACACATAAAGTATCCCCAATTTCACCCTCAAAATCCCCCACACATAAAGCATCCCCCCATTTCACCCTTAAAATCTCCTCACACATAAAGTATCCCCCCATCCACCCTCAAAATCTCCCCATACATAATGTATCCCCCATTCCACCCTCAAAATCTCCCCACACATAAAGTATCCCCCATTCCACCCTCAAAATCTCCCCACACATAAAGTATCCCCCCATTTAACCCTCAAAATCTTCCCACACATAAAGTATCCCCATCTACCCTCAAAATCTCCTCACACATAAAGTATCCCCAATTTCACTCTCAAAATCCCCCACACATAAAGCATCCCCCCATTTCACCCTTAAAATCTCCTCACACATAAAGTATCCCCCCATCCACCCTCAAAATCTCCCCACACATAATGTATCCCCCATTCCACCCTCAAAATATCCCCACACATAAAGTATCCCCCATTCCACCCTCAAAATCTCCCCACACATAAAGTATCCCCCCATTCCAACCTCAAAATCCCCCCACAAAAAGTATCTCCCCATTTCACCCTCAAAATCCCTCTACACATAAAGTATCCCCCATTTCACCCTCAAAATCCCTCTACACATAAAGTATACCCCATTTCACCCTCAAAATCTTCCCACACATAAAGTATCCCCCCATTCATCCCTCAAAATTTCCCCACACATAAAGTATCCCCCATTCAACCCTCAAAATCTCCCCACACATAAAGTATCCCCCCATTCCACCCTCAAAATTTCCCCACACATAAAGTATCCCCCCATTCCACCCTCAAAATCTCCCCACACATAAAGTATCCCCCCATTCCACCCTCAAAATCCCCCACACATAAAGTATCCCCTCATTTCACCCTCAAAATCCCCCACATATAAAGTATCCCCCATTTCACCCTCAAAATCTCCCCACACATAAAGTGTCTCAAATCCACCCTCAAAATTTCCCCACATATAAAGTATCCCCCATTTCACCCTCAAAATCCCCAACACATAAAGCATCCCCCCATTTCACCCTCAAAATCTCCCCACACTTAAAGTATCCCCTATCCACCCACAAAATCTCCCCACACATAAAGTATCCCCCCATTTCACCCTTCAAATCCCCCACACATTATGTATCCCTCCTTCCCCCCTTAATCTTTAGTGGTTCTTCAGCTGCACATTGGAGCACACTTACCACCAGTGCCCTGGGCGCCGGGGAGTGATGTCAGCAGCGTGATAACATGACCTGATCACACTGATGACATCGCTCTGACCCAGCGGGCAGAGCTTCAGTTGTCCTGGCGTCTGTATAGACACCAATACAATTGCTCCTTGGGAGCCGACGCGCGCAGCTTCTCTGTGTCGGCTGTCAGCTTGACAGACAACACAGAGAACCGCCGACTCCCATGCCAGGGGGCAGCAAAGTGCAGCCGCCAGGGGGAGACAGTGCGGACCGCCACATTAGGTGGCCCAACTGTGCCCCCCTGCCAGCTGCACTCGGGGCAAATGCCCCGGCTGCCCCCCCTGGATACGCCTCTGGAGGGTGTTTAGACAAGTTTGGAGAGTAAATGCAGGAAATCTTGAGAGGGGTTGGCTGTGTCCTTTCAGGGGGCAGGTTGGGCTCAGCAGTCTTATGCTTATTTGCAGGAGGTGAAGGGGAGGGGGCACTCAGCTCTGCTCTTTTCATGATCTATAGTTGATATAGACAGGGGTCAGACTCAGGACATAGCAGTCTCCTTGGCGAGTCGGCTGCTGTCGGCTGCTTACCCTGTCACTGAGCACAGTAGCCGACTCACTGAGGATGCGTCGGCTGCAGGGACTGGACTGGAGCCTGGCAGGACACCGTCCATACACTTAAACAACACAGGCTCAGACACTCACCTGGGGGGCTGAGGGCTGCGCTGCTCCTGCTGCTCAGTGACTCACTTGTGACTGTGTGACAGGGAAAAATACTGTAACAGCACTAAGCCCACGCTCAGCCCAGATTGGATGCTGGAAAGTCCCACCCTGCTGTTGCTCAACACTGGCTGCCTCTCCCAGCTGTCTGTCACAATGACTCCTGCTCCCTCCACACACACAATGCTCCGATTTATGAAAATTCTGACTGCGGGCCCCTCCAGCTCTCGGGTCTCTTACACAATTAAGGGCAATAATGCCCTGATGGCAGCCCTGCTTATGGTAATATTAGTATTGTGGTTTTTAATTAATTATCAGTATTGTAGTATTTGGTCACTATGTAATGTTAATATGTGATCTGGTCATGGTGTGGTGGTATTGGTCCCTTGTATGTGGTATTATTCGGTCACCATGTGGTAGCAATATGTGGTCTGGTCATGGTGTGGTGGTATTTGTTCCTTGTAAGTGGTGTTATTTGGTCACTATGTGGTCTGGTCATGGCGTGGCGGTATTTGTCCGTTATATGTGGCATTATTGGTCATTTTAAAAAAATGTATGCGACTCATTCCCTTAAAGAAAAATAAATAAAAATGTACCTAAAAAGAGTATTGGATATTTAAGGAGAATTCAATAGGTTAGAGTAGGGTTTGGCCCAAAAAAGCTGATGGCTAGGTATGTGATCTGGTGTTTGATGGGAACTGTTAATGTGTGAATGGTTAGGATGGGGTGCGGAAGTGGAATTTTTTCAAGAGAGGGCGGTGTGGCTGTGGAAGGTTCAATGGGTGGAGGCAGAGCATGGGTGTAGCCTGGGTGGAGTGTCAAGGGGGCCCATTATTTTGTTATTATGGGACCCTGAAATTCCTAGTGATGACCCTGTATATAGTATGAGCCATCACATAGCTCACTAGATAGAGTACGAGCCTGCACATAGCCCTCTAGATACAGTATAAGCCCGCACATAGCTCCCAAGATATAGTATGAGCCTGCATATAGCTTTCTATACACAGTATGAGCTCCATGTAGCCTCCTATATACAGTATGAGACCCATATAGCCTCCTATATACAGTATGAACCAACATATACCCTCCTATACACAGTATGAACCCCCTATATAGCTTCCTATATACAGTATGAGCCCATATATAGCCTCCTATATACAGCATGAGCCCCATATAGTCTTCTACATGCAGTATGAACTCTCATATAGCCTCCTTATACACAATATGAGCCCCATATAGCCTCCTGTATAAAGTATGAGCACCCATATAGCCCCTATACACAGTATAAGCCCCTATATAGCCTCTTATATACAGTATGATCCCCCACATAGCCTACTATATAAAGTACAGTATGAGCCCCCATAGAGCCTCTTCTATACAGTATGAGCGACTATATAGCCTCCTATATACAGTGTGAGCCCCTGCATAGACTCCTATATACAGCGAGCTCCTATATAGCCTGCTATATACAGGGTGAGACCCATATAGCCTCCTATATACAGTATGAGCCCCATATAGCCTCCTATATACAGTATGAACCCCCATATAGGCTAATATATACAGTGTGAACCCCTATATAGCCTCATTTATACAGCCTCCTATATACTGTATGAGCCTCCATATAGCCTCCTGTACACATTATGAGCCCATATAACCTCCTATATACAATATGAGCCCCCATATAGGCCCTATACACAGTATAAGCCCTATATTGCCTCCAATATACAATATGAGACCCTATATAGCCTCCTATATACAGTATGAGCACCCACATAACCTCATCTATACAGTATGTGCCCCATATAGACTCGCATATAGAGTGTGAGCCGCTGTATTGACTCCTACATACAGTGTGAGCCCCTATATAGCCTGCTATATACAGTATGAACCCCCATATAGCCTCCTATATACAGTATTAGCCCAATGTAACCTCCTATATAGCCTCCTGGCATGTCACAGCAGAGGCGACGGGAGCTCCACGCCACCATTTGGTATTGTCGGCAGTACAGCGCCAGGAAAGTTCCCTGCTACACACAAAACATGATGAGGGCAATCTGGCGATGGGCCTCACGGAGCCTCGGGCCCCAGGTGGTAGCCTAAATTGCTCTTATTATAATCTGCCTATGATTAGGAACATGACAGGTTCCCTTTAACTTCAGAAACATTTTATAGTAATAAGTTCTTTTGAGTTTCTAAATCTGTCATTAGTTCAGTATTTCCAATAATTGCTTTAAAGCATTTTGAAAAACATCTATGGATTATATTTTTTGATGTACCAAACAGTTATTTTCCTTGCTTTCTCTTCAAAAATTGATAGTTCAGGAAAATAATTTGATTTACTGTAAGTACATGTGCCGACTGGGGGGGTGGTCCCTTTTTCGCCGTGAACAGACTGGAGATAGAAACCAATGTACGTTCAACAGGTCTTCTTTATTGGCCGTCCTCCCGACGACCACAGCAGCACGACAGCTTCCGTACACACAGCCCCGGGTACCTTTCACCTCCTTCTCTTTCCTCAAATTGACGTCCCTCGCGGCTCTATCGCTGTGGCTGCCCTAGGCCTACCACCACAGCACTTCACCTGTCCAAGTCTGTCCGTCTTTTACCCCCGGGCTTTCTCTGTCCTGCGGCTCTCCTGTCAGGGCCACCCCCCTGACCGTTTCTCCTTCCAGTCCTTCCTGGAGTTCTTCCTCTCAGTCTTTTCCTCCTTCAGTCTCCTTCGCTGCTGAACTCCTCCTCCTGTACTGGCTCCCTTCTGGAACTCTCTCCCTCTATTTATTCCCCTACCTGGGAATTCCCCTCTTGAGTTCCCGTAATTCCGCCCACCATGACTAAGCGGTTTCCTAGACTTAAGCTGCTGTTAAGCCCTTTTCAGCTGTGCTCCCTGCCTCCATCTTGTGACCAAACCTTAGTACTGCACCATCTCCTTTTTCTGCTGTTTTTTGTCTCCCCCCAGTGGCCAAAACCCAGTACTTTACCATCTTTTCCCTGTTTCTAGCTGTCTCCTCACATATATACACCAATCCACGTCAGGTACATTTATGATACATCTTGCATTCACCTTCCTGCTGCAGACAGGTCCATAGGTCAGTCCAATTCCCTACAGTACCACATCTTTTGGGCCATTGTTTTTCTTTTTGCATCAACTTAACCCCTTAACAACCTCTGATACGCCTTTTAACAGCGGTCGCTAGGGTTACTTAAACCACAGCGCCGTTAACGGCGCTGTGGAAAAAGTAAATAGCGACCCCCAGAGTCAGATTTTCTCCAGGGTCTCGGCTGCCAGGAGTAGCCAAGACCCCAGAGAACATGATTTGGGTTGGTATTTACCGACCCCGGGGCTGCGATCGCCGTTATTAACCCTATAACGATGACCGCAACAAAAAATGCAATTTTATATTTAATTTCTCTCCCCTCTGATATGATCGCACATCAGAGGGGAGAGAAATGGGGTCCTCCAATGCCCCCACGGTACCTTATGTACCGTTTCTCCATTCCCCCGCTCTCCTGGCCCCCCTCCTTTCTCCGGCAGAAAGAAAATGGCGGGTGCATGCGCAGTGCACCCGCCAAGATCTTCCTGCTTGCACCCGGCAACCAGTGAGAATTTTCTCATTGACTGCTGGGTTTTGATTACTGTGATAGATTCTATCACAGTGACCAAAACCCCCAATATTTGTAAATATGGCAGCACTTGGGCTGTGCTTTCTCTCTTCTCTCCTTGCAGTTGTTCTGGGAGAGAAGAGAGATAGACTACAGCTGAAGTGCTGCACTGTCAGTGAAAAAAAATCATATTTTCTGGATCCCCAAGCAACCTATAAATCAAATTACCCACCCCCGTTCTCCATAATCCCCGCATCCCCATTGTCAGGGGATTATAAAATATATATATATATATATTTTTTATAATTTTTTTAAATAATTTTTTTTAAATAATTTTTTAGGGTTAGGGTTACACGTGCTAGGGTTAAGGTTACACATGCTAGGATTAGGGTTACACATATTAGGGTTAGGGTTACAAGTGCTAGGGTTAGGGTTACACGAGCTAGGGTTAGGGTTACATGTCCTATGGTTAGGGTTACACGTGCTAAGGTTAGGGTTAGGAGGAAAAAAAATACTAGGGTTAGATTAGGGTTAGTATTTCATTAGGAATTGAAATAAAATGGCCCACAGAACTTATAGCGCGGAGCTAGCTTACAGCCTGCTTTGCTCCGGCAGTGAAATAATATCTGCCTCTGAAGCTGAGCAGTTTTCAGACAGTGATGACGACGCTTCCTCCACGGGATCCCCCAGCCCGATGGTAGCGGAGTCGGTCATCACTGCTGAAGCTTCAGAGGCAGCACCAAGTACCACAGTCCCGCTACCGCTGTGGTATAATACCTCATTTTCTCCTCAAATTCTCCCTTTTTCTGCAGTCCCTGAAATAAGAGTAGATGTTGCCAATTTTACCCCCATTAATTTTTTCCAAATTTTCATTAGCCCTAGAATTAATTATTCCACCAAAAAAACCTATATGCCCACAAATACATTTCCCAAAAACCCACTGTCTTGCATTCCCATTCCTGGATGCCCACAAATATCCCTGAAATAAAAAAAAATTTAGGCATTACCCTGAATATGCACAGCACCCCTGTATTTGCAGCCGTCATGTCCCGAGTCCTTTACGAAGCCGTGAGGAGATTCCTCCACTTCAGTGACAATTACAAAGCACCCCCCTAGAACTGACCCCAATTATGATCAGCTAAATAAATCGAGACCCCTAATTTCCCTCCTGCAAAATTAATTTCTAAATTCCTATACCCCAGAGAAAAATGTGGCAGTCGACGAGTCCTTGATGAGCTACAAGGGCCGTCTGTCATTCCGCCAATTTATCCCCTCCAAGCATGCCAAATACGGAATCAAATTATACAAAGCTTGTGAGAGCTCATCAGGGTACACTTCCACCTTCCTAATTTATGAAGGCAGGGACCGGCAAATAAACCCCCCAAACTGCCCCCAGACAATTGGCATCCCAGGAATATTGTGTGGCAGCTAATGATGCCCTTTCTAAATCAAGGGTGCCATGTGTATATGGATAACTATTACACAAGCGTCCTCCTATATAAATCACTCCACGCTGCAAGTATTGGGCCTGTGGGACAATCAGGAAAAACAGAGTGGGGTTTCTGTCACAATTGGTGTCCAGATGTTTGGAGAAGGGGGCGTCATTCTCACTTGCAAGTGACCAACTTCTAGCAGTGAAGTGGATGGAAAGACAGGAAGGACGTCTACATGCTAACCACACTGCAAGCGGACACCACTGTGACGGTCAGAGAAGGGGGTGCCACCAGGGACAAGGTAAAACCGGTCTGCGTCACAGACTATAATAAATTTATGGGTGGAGTTGACTTATCAGACCAGGTTCTGCAACCATACCTGGTCAAGTGGAAGACCAGGGCCTGGTACAAAAAGGTGGCAATCTACCTAATTAAAACTGCCACATACAACAGCTTTGTCCTGTATAAAAAATCCCAATGACCCCTTACATTCCTACAGTTTCAGGAAAAAATTATTGAGGGCCTCATGTTTGAGTCAATGGCACGGGGGAAAGCCTTTGAGTCTGAGGATTCCGGGAGACTTGCAGAGCGCCATTTTCATCACCCTGTCACTCCCACCCAAAGGTATCCTCAAAATCAATGCCAGGTTTGCAGGAAGCATGGCAGATGGAGTGATTCCTGGTACTATTGCCCCACATGCCCATCCCAACCAGGTCTTTGTATCTCCCCCTGCTTCAAGACTTACCACACCACCTACAATTATTAGTTTTTTTTATATAAGTTTTACTTTCTGCTTACTGGCCCCAGTAGAGTAATTTGGAACAAGTAATAGAGAATATTTTCATTAGTAGATCCAATTTTACCCCATTCCACAATTAATTCCAACAATTGATCAATCCCATGCCAAACTACTATTCCAACAAATTCTCATCCACATACCCACGTCTGTACAACCCAGAGTGTGGACCCCACAAATGTTCTTGAAAACTCAAGTCATCTGAAAATTAATTCTAGGACTTGATTACTCATTTATCTAACTTTGACCATTTATCTAACTTTGACTCTTTTTATGACTGTCTTGCTACACAAAACTTTGGCTTCCATTTATATTACTTATACTAGCTGAAGAGCCCGGCGCTGCCCGGGCATAGTAACTAACTGTGGTTAGTTATAACAAATTATAATTATCCTCCATCCCATAGTCCCGTGCTCATATACCCATCATACATATCCACGATCCCATAGGCCTGTGCCCGTATACCCATCATACATATCCTCCATCTCATAGTCGAGTGCCCATATACCCATCATACATCCTTCATCTCATAGTCCCATGCCCATATACCCATCATACATATCCTCCATCCCATAGTCCCGTGTCTATATACTCATCATACATATCCTCCATCCCATAGTCCCGTGCCCATATACCCATCATACATATTCTCCATCCCATAGTCCTGTGCCCATATACCCGTCATACATATCGTCCATCCAATAGTCCCGTGCCCATATACCCATCATACATATCCGCCATCCCATAGTCTCGTGCCCATATACCCGTCATGCATATCCTCCATTCCATAGTCGAGTGTCCATATACCCATCATACATCCTTCATCTCATAGTCCCATGCCCATATAGCCATCATACATATCCTCCATCCCATAGCCCCGTGCCTATATACCCATCATACATACTCCATCCCATAGTCCAGTGCCCATATACCCATCACACATCCACCATCCCATAGTCCAGTGCCCATATACCCATCACACATCCTCCATCCCATAGTCCCGTGCCCATATACCCATCATACATCCTCCATCCCATAGTCCAGTGCCCATTTACCCATCACACATCCTCCATCCCATAGTCCAGTGCCCATATACCCATCACACATCCTCCATCCCATAGTCAACCATGAGTGGCGGCAGGGCTTGCCACCTATGATGACATCAGCGTCGCCATGGCAACCATTGTGATATCATAATGAGGGGCGGGCTTGATACGCACATACTGCTTCCCCAGTATGCAAATAGGGGCATTATGACATCCTAATGATGGGCGGGGCTTGACGTACACACACTTTTCCCCTCAGTATGTAGATAGGGGCAAAATTGTTTGGTGAATTGGAATGCGCGGGGTTAAAATTTCACCTCACAACATAGCTTAGGACGCTCTTGGGGTCAAGACGTGTCACTGTGCCAAATTTTGTGGCTGTAGCTGCGACGGTGCGGATGCCTATCCCGGACATACACACACATACACACATACATACACACTTTGAGCTTTATATATTAGATTTATGTTTGTGATAAGGGCATGATCATTTTATTGGAGGATTTCTAAAAATGAGGAAGTTCCGTACTTATACACTATGGATTTTACTGTATGGTTCTTGTCGAACCTCTGATACCAGACAATACTTTACTGATTCTGTAGGGGATTGGTTGTTTTGTGCATATAGCGGTTCTGCCCTTGGCGGGTGGGAGCTTGCTATGGTGCACCACGTCTATAGGAACATTCGTCTCTCATATAGGGATTGATGGAGCTAAAAGGACGTTGTACGACCAGTATCTGAAAGTGTCTGCCATTCTAGCCCTGCTGGTGCTCTTTCATCTTTGGAACTAACTCAGCTTTTCCACATAGTTGGCTCCATTTTGCCCTTCATTCCAGTACAGTTTATTCTTCCTGCTACAATATACGCAAATGAAGGACAACTGTTTTGTAATTTTATAATCAGCAAATGTATTTTTAGGAGCATGCCTCCCTCTGTGAGTAATAATTCCTGAAAGGATTTTCAAATAAAGCCAAATTTGTCACATTGTCCTCTTCCTGTCTGAGCACTGCAGTTTGTCCAAACAGAACTTTTTGACTACATATGGGATATCGCCACACTTATATGAAAGTGGGAAACAAATTGTGGTGTCCACTTTTTGGTGTAATCTCTGACAAAATTGAGAAATTCAGGTCTAAACCAAGATTTTTGTGGAAAAAATGAACTTTTTCAATATGATGAACTAATGTTATCAAATTCTGTGTCATACCTGTGGGTTCGAATTGCTCAATATACCCCTGGATAAAATCTTTGAGGGGTGTAGTTTCCAAAATGGGGTCAGTTTTGGAGGGTTTCTGCTGTTTAGGTACATGTCCAAACCTGATATGGCATCCAGTCTCACAATTTTGAGATTAAAATTCAAACGGTGCTCCTTCCCTTCCAAGCTCTACCGTGCACACAAACAGAGGTTTACCCCCACATATGGGGTATCAGCATACTCAGGACAAATAGCACAACAACTTTTGGGGTGGTCCAATTCATCTTGCTACCCTTGGTAAAATAAAAATATTTTGGGGCTAAAAGATCATTTTTGTGAAAAAATATGATTTTTTATTTTTACGGTTCTATGTTATAAACTTCTGTGAAGCACTTGGGGTTTCAAAGTACTCACTATACATCTAGATAAGTTTCTTAGTGGGTCTAGTTTCCAAAATGGTGTCACTTGTGGGGGGTTTCTACTGTTTAGGCACATCAGTGGCTCTCCAAACACAACAAGGCGTCTGATCTCAATTCCAGTCAATTGTGCGTCAAAAAAGTCAAACGGCGCTGCTTCCCTTGCGAGCTCTGCGCCAAAAAGTGGTTTACCCCCACATATGGGGTATTTGTGTACTCAGGAGAAATTGCACAACAAATCTGTGGTTCATTTTCTCTTTTAACACTTGTGAAAATAAAAAAAAATAGGTTCTGAAGTAAATTTTTTGCAAAAGAAGACTTAAATGTTAATTTTTTTCCTTCCACGTTGCTTCAGTTCCTGTGAAGCATGTAAAGGGTTAATGAACTTCTTAAATGTGGTTTTGAGCACCTTGAGGGGTCAAGTTTTTAGAATAGTGTCAATTTTGGGTATTTTCTGTCATGTACACCCCTCAAAATTACTTTAAATATGATGTGGTCCCTAAAAATATGGTTTTGTAAATATTGTTGGAAAAATGAGAAATCGCTGGTCAACTTTTAACCCTTATAACTTCCTAACAAAAAAAAATTTTGTTTCCAAAATTGTGCTGATGTAAAGTAGACATGTGGGAAATGTTATTTATTAAGAAATTTGTGTGACATATCTCTCTGATTTAAGAGCATACAAATTTAAAGTTTGAAAATTGCAAAATTTTAAAATATTTTGACATATTTCCGTTTTTTTTCATAGATAAGCACAAGTTATATCGAAGAAATTTTATCACTAACATGAAGTACAATATGTCATGAAAAACAATCTCAGAATCAGTGGGATGAAAGCGTTCCAGAGTTATAGCCTCATAAAGTGACTGTGGTAAGAATTGTAAAAATTGGCCTGGTCATTAAGCTGCAAAATGGCTCTGTCACTAATGGGTTAAAAAGAACTGTGGCACAGTAAATATCAAGATTAGTCTATCTATAATATTGCATGTCTCATTATACTTTAACAACTAGAAGAATGAAGAACAATGTAGTATGGTCACATAAGAGTAAGGAGTGAATTACACCTACAGCATAACAAAGCACTATTTACCCCAAAAAGAAAAATGCGGAAAAGAGAAAGAAACTGTGGAAAGTAATACAAACATTTCTACAGCTACAGATAAAAGGAATCTTCTCAGTAAATAGAGGCTGTGATTTATGGAAGGCTTTGTAATGCTGATATGTAAAAATGGCAGTGTGCTGGAAAAGTGCATATGAAAGGAAAGACTCATTAAATCAAACACTAATTTAGTAATCAGTAGAATAAATGTAGTCATGAAAGAGATGAGATGTGAAAATGTAACAAAGAGCAACACAAGATTGCAGGCTTCCAGGTGTCATTTTCACCTTGTCTAAATGTATTTCTACCTTTCTCAGTCCTGCTTTTAGAGCCCTTTCTTCTTTGGTATCTTGTTGCTATGCTGCAATCTTATCAAATGCTAAAATAATGCATCCAAACACGAAAAAGCACAAAATCACTTTTAAGTAGTAAGGAAATCTATGAGAGGTCTCTGAAAGCTACCAATTATAAATCAAAAAGTACTTTTAGAACTAGCAGATTGTGCCACAATCAGAAGACTAAAATGAGATATTGATATCACATTCATAAATAAAGGTCAGAACACATAGCATAAATTACAATCAACAAAGTTTAATGGCAGCAACGGTATGGAAATTAACCCTTTTTTGCTCACATGACACTGGTCAATGTTTGAAGGGGTGGTCCAAAACTAATATTGATTTTCATCCTAAATGTCACCCTATTTATTTTAATAAAATAATAATTATTCTAATAGAGTTTAATTAAAAAGCCCCTACCCTTCCTACTCAAATCTTATCTCCTTTATGCTATTTTATTTTTTTTACCTAGTTCCGTTTTGATGACGCTTCATTTGACAATTCACAGTGAATAATGGGATACTCAAATGGTGCGTCATCAGGGGATAGTGGCTGTGGTTTTCTGCCACAGCTTCTGTTCCCACCCTGAAACAAAGTGTTATCAGCTGCATCCATTTCAGGGGCGGGGCTAGTCCCTGCTCTAAATGAGCATGAATCTGTTATAAATTCTGATATCTGCTCAGTATGAGCTCCCTTCTTAGGGTGCTTTCACATTGTGTTGTGTGTCCCCATCAGGGCATATGTCCAAAATCCCCCACAAAACAGGGTTCGGACGTATGCAGCAATGGGGTCTGTTATGATTGAGTCACCGAGGAGGAAAAAACAAAAATGCAAGCTCAGCCCAGAAAATCAGAGAGGTTGGAAACTAGGGGATTGCAGACCCCTAATACTATCACACAACTAGCAGTAGCCGTGGAGTGTTCCTACGGTGATCCTAGACACCTCGTCACAGCCGGAGATCTAAATAAGCCTAAAGAGAGAAAAGGGAAAAACTGACTGCCCCAGAGCAGACCCCAAAGCAATAGGCAGCCCCCAACATATAATGACGGTGAAGCAAGATGAAAACACTAACACAGATAGAAAGATAGGATGAGCAAACGATGGGGCCCAAGCTAACTAAAAAGGACAGAACAGAAAAGCTGCTCTCTGCAATCCGAAAAAACCCTGCTAAAAATATTACCAACACAACTGATAAGCAAAAAGGACCCTGAAGTCACTAGACTTCAAACCCTATATCAGCACTTAGAATATTCTGAAAGCAGAGCAAAAGAGAACACTGATCAAGGAATAAGAATCCAGCACTCAGAAGGGCGTCGGCTGCCTTATATCCAGTCTGAAGTTCCTGTTACCCAGTCACAATCCACGTGATCAGGTGTTTGGTTTCTTTCATCCAAATCAGCCTCACTACCTTCCTTCATCAGAAGAGAGAGATCGCGGACACAAAAGGTGAATGAACAGATGAGCTCACAACAGTACCTCCCCCTTGAGGAGGGGTCACCGAACCCTCATCCAAGCCACCAGGCCGATCAGGATGAGCCCGATGAAAGACACACACCAATCTATCGGCATGAATATCAGAGGCAGAGACCCAGGAATTATCTTCCTGACCATAACCCTTCCACTTAACCAAATACTGGAGTCTCCGTCTAGCCACACGGGAATCCAGTATCTTCTCTACCTCATATTCTATGTTACATTCGACCAACACAGGATCAGGAGGTGCCGCCATAGGAACCACTGGTTCAACAAACCTCTTCAACAAGGACTTATGAAACACATTATGAATCTTAAATGTAACAGGAAGAGCCAACCGAAAAGAGACCGGATTAATAATCTCCAAAATCTTGTAAGGTCCAATAAATCTAGGTTTAAACTTTGGAGAAGCCACCTTCATAGAGATATTCTTTGATGACAACCAGACCATATCACCCACCTTAAACCGGGGGCCAATGGTCCTATGCCGGTTAGAAAACCGCTGGGCCTTTTCCTGGGAAAGAGACAACTTATCCACCACTTGGTCCCAAATCTGCTACATTCTTTCCACCACAGTGTCAACCCCTGGACAGGCAGAAGACTCCACCTGCCCTGAAGAAAATCGAGGATGAAACCCAAAGTTACAGAAAAAGGGTGACATCAAAGTGGCAGAACTAGCTCTATTATTTAAAGCAAATTCGGCCAAGGGTAAAAATGAGACCCAATCATCCTGATCAGCAGATATAAAACATCTCAAATAAGCCTCCAAAGTCTGGTTTGTTCTCTCCATCTGCCCATTGGTCTGAGGGTGAAATGCATAGGAGAAGGACAACTGAATTCACAACTTGGAACAAAAGGTACTCCAGAATCTAGAGACAAACTGAACTCCTCTGTCCGATACAATGTTCTCAGGAATCCCGTGCAAGCGAACCACCTGTTGCAAAAACAAGTGCACCAACTCTGAGGAAGATGGCAACTTAGGGAGTGGTACAAGATGGACCATCTTAGAGAATCTATCACAAATCACCCAGATAACAGTCATCCTCTGAGAGACAGGCAGATCAGAAATAAAATCCATTGAAATATGGGTCCATGGCCTCCTGGGCACCGGCAAGGGCATCAACAACCCACTAGAATGAGAACAAGGCTTAGATTGGGAGCAAGTCCCACAGGACTGCACAAAATTTCTGACATCACGAGACAAGGCAGGCCACCAAAATGACCGACTCACCAAATCTCTAGTACCAAAAATACCTGGATGACCAGCCAACCCGGAGCAATGAACCTCAGACATCACTTTCCTCCTCCACTAGTCAGGAACATACAACCTACCACTGGGACAACGCTCAGGCTTATCCTCCTGAAACTTCTCCAGAGCAAGTCTCAAATTGGGAGAGATGGCAGAAAGAACCACCCCCTCACCTAAGATGGTAGCAGGCTTGGTCACAATAGGAGAATCAGCCAAAAACTCCTAGGGAGGGCATCAGCCTTAACGTTCTTAGTGCCCGGAAGAAAGGAGACCACAAAATAAAAACACGTGAAAAACAAGGCCCACCTGGCCTGTCTCGGATTCAAGCATTTTGCTGACTCAAGGTAGATCAAATTGTTGTGGTCAGTGAGGACCACAACTTGATGTCTAGCTCCCTCCAACCAATGTCTCCATTCCTCAAATGCCCACTTCATAGCCAACAGTTCTCGATTCCCCTCATCATAGTTGCGTTCCGAAGGAGAGAACTTTCGGGAAAAGAAGGCACACGGGTTCATTTTAGATGTTACAGGATCCTTTTGGGACAAAACAGCTCCTGCACCAGTCTCTGAAGCATCCACCTCCACCTGAAATGGAAGAGAGACATCGGGTTGTCACAAAACCGGAGAAGAAGTGAACCTCCGTTTCAGCTCCTGAAAAGAAGAAACAGCCTCTGGAGACCAATTCAGCAAATCAGCGCCCTTCTTAGTCAAATCAGTCAATGGTTTGGCAATAACAGAAAAATTAGCTATAAACTTATGATAAAAATTAGCAAACCCCAAAAACTTCTGGAGAGCCTTCAAAGAAGTGGGCTGAACCCAATCATAAATGGCCTGTACCTTGGCCGGGTCCATTTCAATAGTTGACGGAGACAAAATAAATCCCTAAAAATGAAATCCTCTGTACACCAAAAAGACATTTCGATCCCTTAACATACAGGGAGTTTTCCCTCAAAATCCAGAACACAGTCCGAACATGTTCCACATGAGAGTCCCAATCCCTGGAAAAGATCAAAATATCATTCAAATAGATGATCAGAAACTTATCCACAAAGTCCCGGAAAATATAATTCATGAAGCACTGGAAGACAGAAGGGGCATTAGAGAGCCCAAAAGGCATCACCAGGTACTCAAAATGTCCCTCCGGAGTATTAAATGCTGTCTTCCATTCATCCCCATGCTTAATGCAAATAAGATTATATGCCCCCTGAGGTCAAGCTTGGTAAACCAGCAAGCACCTTCAACTCTAGAAAATAGGTCAGAAATCAGGGGTAACGGATACTGATATTTAACAGACAGTAATTTTGTTAAGGGAGTGATAGTCAATACAGGGCCTTAATGAACCATCCTTCTTGGCCACAAAAAAAACAGCACCCAAGGGTGAAGAGGATGGTCTAATATGACCCTTCACCAACAACTTCTTAATATAAGAACGCATAGCCTCATGTTCGGGTACAGATAAATTAAAAAGTCGACCCTTGAGAAATTTACACCCCGGACTCAGCTCAATTGCACAGTCATAACTCCTATGAGGAGGCAAAGACGCAGACTTACTCTCACTAAACACATCATAAAAATCAGCCAAATAGTCAGGAACCTCATGCGACTGGGGAGAGGTGGAGAAAACAGGAGTGTCACTAAGAGCACACCGACAACCCCAACTCAACACAGACACAGATTTCCAATCCAAATCTGGATTATGGATTTGCAACCAGGGGAACCCCAGAACGATGGTATCATGCAAATTATACAACACCAAAAATCTGCAATTTTCTTGATGGTCTGGGGCGACTCGCATTACCACCTGGATCCAAAACTGAGGTTAACTCTTTGCCAATGGAGTAGCATCAATACCCCTCAAAGGAATAGGCGTCCACAGGGGTGTCATAGGGAAACCACAACGTTTAGCAAAATCCAAATCCATTAGGTTCAAGGCCGCTCCTGAATCCACAAAGGCTTTGGCGGAAAATGTGGACAGGGAGCAGATCAGAGTAATTGCCAGAAGAAACTTAGGTTGTACACCACCTACAGCAAATGTGTGTGCAAAACGTTTCTCTGGTTTAGGGCAGACAGAAATAACATGAGAGGCATCTCCACAGAAAAAACACAGCTTATTACATCTTCTAAACTCCTGATGTTGCGCCCTAGACAAAACTCTATCACATTGCATAGGTTCAGACATTTATTCAACAGGTGGCAGCATTTCCCGTGTAATTTTACGTTCACGTAAACGCCGATCAACCTGAATGGCTAAAGACATAGAATCGTCAAGACCAGAGGGAACAGGAAATCCCACCATAGTATCTTTTACAGTTTCTGACAAACCCTTCCGAAAGAGAGCTGCCAAGGCACCATCATTACAAGTGGTGAGGACCGCCCACTTTCTGAATTTTTGACAGTACAGTTCTGCAGAATCTTGACCCTGGCTCAATGCCAACAGAGTCTTTTCAGCTTGATCAATCGCATTAGGTTCATCATACAACAACCCCAAGGCCTGAAAAAATGCATCCACATTTGTTAGAATAGGATCATCTGGTACTAAAGAAAACGCCCAATCCTGGGGATCGCCGCGCAGCAAGGCGATGAGAATTTTAACCTGCTGCACAGAGTTCCCCGATGAGTTAGGCTTCAAGGCAAGAAATAATTTACAATTCTTAAAATTCAAAAATTTAGACCGATCCCCAAAAAACACATCAGGAGTGGGGATTTTTGGTTCAGCAGTGTGTGAATGAGCAAGATAGGTGGATATTCCTCGCACTTCAGCAGCAAGCTGCTCCACACAATCAGACAATTGCTTAAACGCCATCAGAAAAAAAATATTCCTCCCACGGTCTCAGAGAAAAGTAGGAAAAAATATACACAAAAAAAATTCCGACACTTTTTTTTTTTTTACAATTCTTTCCTGCTGTTGAGTACCCTAGAATCTGCGGTATGGCTGGTGATTCTATTATGATTGAGTCACTGAGGAGGAAAAAACAAAAATGCAAGCTCAGCCCAGAAAATCAGAGAGGTTGGAAACTAGCGGATTGCAGACCCCTAATCCTATCACACAACTAGCAGTAGCCGTGGAGTGTTCCTACGGTGATCCTAGACACCTCGTCACAGCTGGAGATCTAAATAAACCTAAAGAGAGAAAAGGGAAAAACTGACTGCCCCAGAGCAGACCCCAAAGCAATAGGCAGCCCCCAACATATAATGACGGTGAAGCAAGATGAAAACACTAACACAGATAGAAAGATAGGATGAGCAAACGATGGGGCCCAAGCTAACTAAAAAGGACAGGACAGAAAAGCTGCTGTCTGCAATTCGAGAAAACCCTGCTAAAAATATTACCAACACAACTGATAAGCAAAAAGGACCCTGAAGTCACTAGACTTCAAACCCTATATCAGCACTCAGAATATTCTGAAAGCAGAGCAAAAGAGAACACTGATCAAGGAATAAGAATCCAGCACACCCCCAGCCAGGGATGGCAGAACTCCAAAACAAGGTAATCAAAACCAAAACTAATAAGTTCAATAGCAGAGCAAAACTTATCTTTGGGAAGCAGGAATCAGACTGGTCTCCAAGAATCCAGCAGAGAAATCACCAGCCACTCAGAAGGGCGTCGGCTGCCTTATATCCAGTCTGAAGTTCCTGTTACCCAGTCACAATCCACCTGATCAGGTGTTTGGTTTCTTTCATCCAAATCAGCCTCACTACCTTCCTTCACCAGAAGAGGGAGATCCTCGGACACAAAAGGTGAATGAACAGATGAGCTCACAACAGTGGTCATAGACTGCAATGGTGATGGCAGAGTGATTGTGCACTCTGTTGTGCACATTTTCACGAGTGTACAACTACAGAAGGTGGACACTCCGACCCGTCAACATTGTAGTCTATGGCCACGTCGGCACATACAATACATCTGAACCCTGTTTTGTGTGGGATTTCGGACATTTGCCCCAACTGAGACTCACAACGCAATGTGACAGCTCCCTTACTGTCCAATATTCTTCTCAATGCATAATGACAGTGCGCTCCTTTGCCGGCTCTAGAGTAGTGATGAGCCAGCAACAGAATGCACAATGTCAGTGCACATTGTAAGAAGAGAATGCTATGAGTAGAGACCAGCCCCACCCCAGAAACAGACTCCACTCTTAACATTTCAGAGCAGCAGTTGACAATTTTTCAGGTATTCCCTTAAAGTGTTGTTCAATATGAGGTTGTTTATGGTATGGTTTATTTATTATTCTTGCATACTTAGGCCATCATAGCACCTATAGATATGATATACAACTACAAAATGTTTAACCCCTTAAGCCCCAAGGGTGGTTTGCACGTTCATGATCGGGCCAATTTTTACAATTCTGACCACTGTCGCTTTATGAGGTAATAACTCTGAAAGGCTTCCATGGATCCCGGTGATTCTGACATTGTTTTCTCGTGACATACTGTACTTCATGTTAGTGGTAAAATTTCATTCAAATAACTTGCGTTTAATTGTGAAAAAAATGGAAATTTGGCGAAAATTTTGAAAATATCGCAATTTTCCAAATTTGAATTTTTATGCCCTTAAATCACAGAGATACAGCACACAAAAAAACTTGATAAGTAACATTTCCCACATGTTTACTTTACATCAGCACAATTTTGGAACCAAAATTTTTTTTTGTTAGGAAGTTATAAGGGTTAAAAATTGACCAGCGATTTCTCATTTTTGCAACACCATTTTATTTTTACGGACCACATCACATTTGAAGCCACGTTGAGGGGTCTATATGATAGAAAATACCCAAAAGTGACACCATTCTAAAAACTGCACCCCTTAAGGTGCCCAAAACCACATTCAAGAAGTTTATTAACCCTTTAGGTGCGTCACAGGAATTTTTTGAATATTTAAAAAAAATGAACATTTAACTTTTTTCACAAAAAAAAACTTCAGGTTACAATTTTTTTTATTTTACCAAGGGTAACAGGAGAAATTGGACTGCAAAATTTATTGTGCAATTTGTCATGAGTACGCTGATACCTGATATGTGGGGGGGAACCACTGTTTCGGCGCATGGCTGAGCTCAGAAGGGAAGGATCGCCGTTTGACTTTTTCAATGCAAAATTGGTTGGAATTCAGATCGGATGCCATGTCACGTTTGGAGAGCCCCTGATGTACCTAAACAGTGGAAACCCCCCACAAGTGACCCCATTTTGGAAACTAGACCCACTAAGGAACTTATCTAGATATGTGGTGAGAACTTTGAACCCACAAAAAGGCTTCACAGAAGTTTATAACGTACAGCCGTACAATTAAAAAATCATATTTTTTCCACAAAAATGATCTTTTCACCCCAAATTTTTATTTTCCCAAGAGTAACAGGACCATAAAAGCTATTGTGCAATTTGTACTGAGTACGCTGATACCCCATATGTGGGGGTAGACCACTATTTGGGCGCATGGCAGAGCTCGGAAAGGAAGCAGCGCCATTTGACGTTTTTGGCTGGAATTGAGATCGGACACCATGTCGCGATTGGAAAACCCCTGATGAACCAAAACAGTGGAAACCCCCCACAAATGACACCATTCTGGAAACTAGACACCCCAAGGAACTTATCTAGATGTGTGGTGAGAACTTTGAACCCCCAAGGGCTTCACAGAAGTTTATAACATACAGCCGTACAATTAAAAAATCATATTTTTTCCACAAAAATGATCTTTTCACCCTCAATTCCTATTTTTCCAAGGGTAACAGGACCCTAAAAGTTATTGTGCAATTTGTCCTGAGTACACTGATACCCCATATGTGGGGGTAGACCACTATTTGGGTGCATGGCAGAGCTCGGAAGGGAAGCAGCGCCATTTGACATTTTTGGCTGGAATTGAGATCGGACACCATGTCGTGTTTGGAGAGCCCCTGATGTACCAAAACAGTGGAAACCCCCCAGAAATGACACCATTTTGGAAACTAGACCCCCCAAGGAACTTATCTAGATGTGTGGTGAGCACTTTGACCCCTCCAGTGCTTCACAGAAGTTTATAACGCCCAGGCGTTAAAATAAAAAAAATTGTATTTTTTCCACAAACATGATCTTTTAGTCACCAATTTTTTTATTTTCCCAAGGGTACAAGGAGAAATTGGACACAAAAGTTGTTGTCCAATTTGTCCTGAGTACGCTGACACCCCATATGTGGGAGAAAACTACTGTATGGGCACACGTCGGGGCTCGGAAGGGAAGTAGTGACGTTTTGGAATGCAGACTTTGATGGAATGGTCTGCGGGTGTCATGTTGCCTTTAGAGAGCCCCTAATGTACCTAAACAGTAGAAAACCCCCACAATTGACCCCATTTTGGAAACTAGACCCCCTAAGGAACTTATCTAGATGTGAGGTGAGCACTTTGAACCCCCAAGGGCTTCACAGAAGTTTATAATGCCCGGGCATGAAAATAAAAAAATCGTATTTTTTCCACAAACATGATCAATTAGTCCCCAATTTTTTTATTTTCCCAAGGGTAAGGCTACTTTCACACATCAGGTTTTCGGCGTCAGGCGCGATCCGGCGTCGTGCCGGAACGCCGGATCCGGCAAATGTTTCGTAAAACCGGATGTGACGGATCCGGTTTTCTGCCGGATCCGTCTTTTTCTTGACAGACAAAACCGGATCCGTCTCATCCGGTTCATCCGTTTTTCTATCCGTTTTTCGACGGATTACGCCGGATCCGGTTTTTAAAATTGACCCTTGTGGCCTTCCGAACGGGATTGGCTACTGGAAAACTATATATAGCATGTTCCTACAGCCCTTCTTTGACAGGTTGTAGAGGAGAAAGTGCAGGTTGGAGAGAAGAGCAAGTTACTGGCGAAGATGGATGTTGTCATTGGAAATATTTTGAAGAATTTGGCGGATTTTATAGCGGAGGCGAATCGTTTGAGGGTGATTGTTCTGGAGAAGGAGAGAGCGAGACAGCAGCGCATCAGGCATCGTAGACGACGTTTGTGGATCCACCCCATCACAGCCAAGAGAATGACGCGTGGGGTCTATTCTACACTCTGCATGGACCTTCGACGAAACCCGGATAAATTTTTTGGATATGTTCGGATGAAAATGGAGAATTTTGATTACTTGGTGGAGCGCATTGCACACCTCATAAGAAAAGCGGACACCTATTGCCGCTTCTCTGTTTCACCCGCAGAGCGTCTGATGGTGACTTTAAGGTAAGCCACATTTATTGGATGTGATCGCATCAGAGCACACTTTCACTGCAATCTTGTTGGTGGTAGTTTGTATCTCCAAGTGTTATAGCTGAGTTTTGGTATGTAATGCTGTGATTTAAAACTAATTTATTGTTTTTTAATTCCCCACAGATTTCTTGCAACTGGAGAATCCCTTTCGTCACTGCATTTCCAGTACAGACTCGGGATTTCCACCATATCTGGAATAGTGAAGTACACATGCCGTGCACTGTGGGACTCCTTAGCTGAAGAGTTTTTACCAGAGCCCACAACAGAGAGGTGGATTGAAATTGCTGACAAGTTTCAACAGATATGTCAGTTTCCCAACTGCTTGGGCGCTGTGGACGGGAAACATATCCGCATTGTAAAGCCAGCCGGATCGGGATCGGAATATTTCAATTACAAGAAATATTTTTCAATTGTCCTCATGGCCATCGCTGACGCGGAATACAAATTTATTGCGGTTGATATTGGGGCCTATGGCCACTCCAATGACTCTCAAGTTTTCAAACTGTCTGCCATGTGGCGTAAACTGTATGGAAACACCTTCCAGTTTCCACCACCTAGACCGCTGCCGCAAACATCTGGTCCACCTATGCCATTTGTCTGTGTAGGGGATGAAGCCTTCCAGCTGTCAGAACACCTTTTGAAACCGTACGCTAGCAGAGGATTGACAAGACCAAAACGCATTTTTAATTACCACCTCACAAGAGCAAGAAGAATGGTTGAATGTACCTTTGGTATTCTGACAGCCAAATGGCGGGTCCTATTGACTGCGATCAACCTCAAGACAGAAACTGTGGACGAGGTGATCAAAGCGTGCGTGGTACTCCACAATTTTGTTATCTGCAAGGAACCCATTTCCATTGAGGACACCTCTGAAGAAACCACATTGCAAGATTACCATGACATTACCACTAGAAGTTCTGTGACGGTTTCAGTAATGAGGGACAATTTTGCACTATACTTTATGTCACCTCAAGGCAGAGTACACTGGCAGGATGTCAGAGTGTGAAAGATTTGTGCCCTAACCAAACTTGTGTACCTTCTGGACCAACAGTATATACCTTTGCCAACCAAAGTTGGCTATCTTGTCATGGTCTTACTATTTTTAGCTTTAGGCCACAGGTGTGTACCTGGTTGTGTTTTATGCAAAGTATTTCACCTTTTAACAAAAGTTGTGTACATTGTTAGGAAATCACCAACAATAAACACAACTTTTTAGGTGAAATACTTTGCTTCAAACACAACCAGGAACACAACTGTGGCAAAAAGCTAAAATTTACCCACAGTTATATACCTGGTTTTGAATACCTTTTTGCCTTTGAAATACCCTGTATTTAACCTTTTTTTTAAACATAGTTCGCCGCAGAAAGAAATGACAGACAACCATTGTGAAACGATAATTTAACTTTTATTTAAAATTTTTTTTTTTTTGTAAAATGTTTTTAAAGTGCAAAAAACTTTTTTAATAAAGGTTTTAAACCCAATGGGCATTTTTATTAAAAAACACACATTACAAATCTGTGTAGTGTGGGGTGGAAATACCGCTGGAGGGGCTGCGGGACACTTCGACACTGGGTGTGTGGAGAGAGGACTGGGATCGTGGTGGGGAAGGAACAGTTAGAGGTGAAGGTGTGGAAAAAGCTACAGAATGGGTGGACATGTGGGAGGCAGAAGCAGAAGAGGTGGTGGGCGGTGGAGTGGAGGGTTGGGCAGGGACTGTAGGAGCAGATGATGTTGATGGAAAGTTGTATGGGGAAGGAGTTTGGTACGGGGAAGGAGTTTGGTACGGGGCAGGTTGCTGGAAGTGGGGAGATGTCTGGTACTGGGGAGGTTGCTGGTATGTAATAGGAGGGGGAGGATGGAAAGTGGCTGGAGGGGGTGCAGATGTAATAGGAGGGGGAGGATGGAAAGTGGCTGGAGGGGGTGCAGATGTAATAGGAGGGGGAGGATGGAAAGTGGCTGGAGGGGGTGCAGGTGGAGGAACTACAGTGGTGGGAGGTGGAGGTTGGGAGGTAACCTGCTGTAGAGCACCGTGGCACGAATGCATTACATGCATCTGCTGGGTTGGAGATAGTGTTGCCATGCGCTCCACAACAGACCTGAAAAAGGTGTGGTTTGGCGAAGATCTTGCTTCTGAATGCATGGTTTGCAGAAGTGTCTTCACCTCCAGAATGCTGGAGTTGATCTGCTGAAAGCCTGCGGAGATTTGCTCTGACAAGACTTTTAGACAGTTCCGGAAAGATGCATTCAGATGCAAGAACTCTTGCGCATAACTCTTTTCCTGACCCCTCTGCCGCTGTCGCCCAGTACCCGCAGGTGTACTAGAGGTGGCAGGGGCAGAAGGGTGGGGTAAAGGGAAAGCGATCTCCTCACCAGCAGCTTCATGTAATGTAGGCGGCCACGATGCTCCTGTGCTGGTGGATGGGACAGATGGGTCGAATGTGTGGGAAGGCTGGGAAGGTGCAGATGTACCGGGGCGGTCGAAGTGTCCCTCGGTGCCGGTCTCCTCAGGGATCGCCTCAGAAGGGTCCAATCGTGCAGGCTCCCGAGTGCTGCTCACCGTGCTGTGGAATAAAGAGAAAAAAAAACAATTAAAATAGTGACATGGTATGGCCCTGGCTGAAAAAAAAAAGTTACATCTAAACATTTTTTTGTCACATGTGGTGTGTAATATTTACCTTCTGGTGAGCATTGTCTCCCGGAGGAACGACAGGGCTTGTGCGTACTTGTACTTGCTCCTGCGTCCTCCAGATCCACTCGGGGCCCGCATCTCTTTATTGAACTCCTTCTTGAAACGATCCCTCACAGACCGCCACCGATTCACAATTCTGTTCCCTGAAACGAGAAAGGAGTGGTTAGTATACAACATCAGTGTTTCCCAAACTCCAGTCCTCATGGTCCCCAGGGGTCATGTTTTCAGGATTTCCATAGTAAATAGAAATCCTGAACACATGATCCGTGGGGACCACGAGGACTGGAGTTCGGGAAACGCTGGTTTACATCAAGCAACCGGTACTGTATATACTTACGCTCTTTAATCTGGGCCCGAACATCGAGGTCCTCCCAGCGGCCCACAAGGAGTGAACAGATTTCCTCCCAGAGTCATCGGGTAACGATAAGGTCAGCGTGGCGGCGGTCAGCCATATTCCAGAGCGGCTCCCTTTCTCTGACGAGATCGATGAGGTGGTCCACATCGAGTCCTCCATCCTCACCATCAGAGTCGGGAGCACGCTGTGAAGGCTGTTAAAGAAAAAGACAAAAATAACATAATTAGCCTCCACAAAAGAAATGAAATAAAAAGTGCAAAAAAACAAAGCAAAAATATTTATACTTACACGCTGGAGACCGCCGCGTTGCTGTCGCCGACGACCCTGGGAGGCACTGCGAGGACCTCTTGGCCGAGCACCAGATTGGGAAGACTAGAGAAGAAAACAAAAAATGTTATGTCTTTGGATGTAGGCATTTGTTTGCTGTGTGTGGTCTGCAGAACATTGTTTTCTATGTGTTGTGTGTAGTGTGATGTTTAGTGTTGAGCATTCCGATACCGCAAGTATCGGGTATCTGCCGATACTTGCTGTATCGGAATTCCGATACCGACTTCCGATATTTTTTCAATATCGGAATTCGGCATCGGAATCGGAAGTTCAGTTGATTGACAGCCTGACGTCATCATGATGCGCGGTGTGTGCGCATCATGATGCGCCATCATTTCGGGCCTTCCGGGGGTCTCTGCCGGCCTGCCGGGGGGCTGTGCCGGCCTGCCGGGGGGCTGTGTGGACTGCCCGGGGTCTGTACCGGCCTGCCGGGGGGCTGTGCACCCTGTGGGGGTCTGTACCGGCCTGCCGGGGGGCTGTGCCGGCCTGCCGGTGGTCTGTGCACCCTGTGGGGGTCTGTACCGGCCTGCCGGGGGGCTGTGCCGGCCTGCCGGGGGGCTGTGCTGATGTCCGGGGGTCTGTGCAAGCATCGTCCGATGGGACTACAAGTCCCATCTGGCGATGCCTGCTACCATGACAGTGATTGACACATTAGCCAATGATGGGACAGTAGTAGTCCCATCATCCGGCTAATGTGTTAAATGTTAAAAAAAAAAAAATACTACATACATACTACATGCTACATACATACTACATGCTACATACATACTACATGCTACATACATACTACATATATACTACATACATACTACATACATGCTACATACATGCTGCATGCTACATACATACTACATACATACTACATACATACTACATGCATGCTACATGCATGCTACATACATGCATGCATGCTACATACATACTACATGCATGCTACATACATACTACATGCATGCTACATACATACTACATGCTACATACATACCACATACATACTACATACATACTACATACTACATATATACTACATGCATGCTACATACATAATACATGCTACATGCATACCACATACATGCTACATACATACTACATATATACTACATACATACTACATACATACTACATACATACTACATGCATACTACATGCATACTACATACATACTACATGCATGCTACATACATACTACATGCATGCTACATACATACTACATGCTACATACATACCACATACATACTACATACATACTACATACTACATATATACTACATGCATGCTACATACATACTACATGCTACATACATACTACATGCTACATACATACCACATACATGCTACATACATACTACATATATACTACATACATACTACATACATACTACATGCATGCTACATACATACTACATGCTACATACATACCACATACATACTACATACATACTACATACATACTACATGCTACATACATACTACATATATACTACATGCATGCTACATACATACTACATGCTACATACATACCACATACATACCACATACATGCTACATACATACTACATGCATACTACATACATACTACATGCATGCTACATACATACTACATGCTACATACATACCACATACATACTACATACATACTACATATATACTACATACATACTACATACATGCTACATACATGCTACATATATACTACATGCATGCTACATACATACTGCATGCTACATGCATGCTACATACATACTACATACATACTACATGCTACATACATACCACATATATACTACATACATACAATACATTCATACAATACATACATAGACATACAGTACATATAACATAGAGTAACATACTTACCAATACTTGTCACATTGTTCCCCGAAGCCATTGTCTTTTCCGGAATAAATATTAACATAACAAACCACAAAAATACTCACCCACGATCCGAAGCAGTCCACGAGTGTGTCCCACGACGATCTTGGGTAGAGAACTGCAGCATCAGATGATGCTGCCGTTCTCTACGGGCTGCAGGAATCCAATGACAGAAGGTAGGTATCCTTCCGCACTGTATTCCTCCGCCACTTAAAAAAAAAAAAGTCCCTAGTCTCACTTTATGCCATTGCTGTGTGGGAATTTCCCACACAGCAATGGCATAAAGTGAGACTAGGGACTTTTTTTTTTTTTAAGTGGCGGAGGAATACAGTGCGGAAGGATACCTACCTTCCGTCATTGGATTCCTGCAGCCCGTAGAGAACGGCAGCATCAGCTGATGCTGCAGTTCTCTACCCAAGATCGTCGTGGGACACACTCGTGGACTGCTTCGGATCGTGGGTGAGTATTTTTGTGGTTTGTTATGTTAATATTTATTCCGGAAAAGACAATGGCTTCGGGGAACAATGTGACAAGTATTGGTAAGTATGTTACTCTATGTTATATGTACTGTATGTCTATGTATGTATTGTATGAATGTATTGTATGTATGTAGTAAGTATGTGGTATGTATGTAGCATGTAGTATGTATGTAGTATGTATGTAGCATGCATGTAGCATGCAGTATGTATGTAGCATGCATGTAGTGTATATGTAGTATGTATGTAGCATGCATGTAGTATATATGTATGAATGTATGTAGCATGTAGTATGTATGTAGTATGTATGTGGTATGTATGTAGCATGTAGTATGTATGTAGTATGCATGTAGTATGTATGTAGTATGTATGTAGTATATATGTAGTATGTATGTAGCATGTAGTATGTATGTAGCATGCATGTAGTATATATGTAGTATATATGTAGCATGTAGCATGTATGTAGTATGTATGTGGTATGTATGTAGCATGTAGTATGTATGTAGCATGCATGTAGTATATATGTAGTATGTATGTAGCATGTAGTATGTATGTAGTATGTATGTAGTATATATGTAGTATGTATGTAGCATGTAGTATGTATGTAGCATGCATGTAGTATATATGTAGTATATATGTAGCATGTAGCATGTATGTAGTATGTATGTGGTATGTATGTAGCATGTAGTATGTATGTAGCATGCATGTAGTATATATGTAGTATGTATGTAGCATGTAGTATGTATGTAGTATGTATGTAGTATATATGTAGTATGTATGTAGCATGTAGTATGTATGTAGCATGCATGTAGTATATACGTAGTATGTATGTAGCATGTAGTATGTATGTAGCATGCATGTAGTATATATGTAGTATGTATGTAGCATGTAGTATGTATGTAGCATGCATGTAGTATATATGTAGTATGTATGTAGCATGTAGTATGTATGTAGCATGCATGTAGTATATATGAAGTATGTAGCATGTAGTATGTATGTAGCATGCATGTAGTATATATGTAGTATGTAGCATGTAGTATGTATGTAGCATGCATGTAGTATATATGTAGTATGTAGCATGTAGTATGTATGTAGCATGCATGTAGCATGTACTATGTATGTAGCATGCATGTAGTATATATGTGTTATGTATGTAGCATGTAGCATGCATGTAGCATGCATGTAGTATGTATGTAGTATGTATGTAGTATATATGTGGTATGTATGTAGCATGTAGTATGTATGTAGCATGCAGTATGTATGTAGCATGCATGTAGTATATATGTAGTATGTATGTAGTATATATGTAGTATGTATGTTGCATGTAGTATTTATGTAGTATGAATGTAGCATGTATGTACTATGCATGTTGTATGTATGTAGCATGTAATTTTATTTTTTTTTTACATTCAACACATTAGCCGGATGATAGGACTATTACTGTCCCATCATTGGCTAATGTGTCAATCACTGTCATGGTAGCAGGCATCGCCCGATGGGACTTGTAGTCCCATCGGACGATGCTTGCACAGCCCCCCGGAGCCTGCACAGACCACCGGCAGGCCGGCACAGCCCCCCGGCAGGCCGGCACAGCCCCCCGGAGCCTGCACAGCCCCCCGGCAGGCCGGCACAGCCCCCCGGCAGGCCGGCACAGCCCACCGGAGCCTGCACAGACCACCGGCAGGCCGGCACAGCCCCCCGGCAGGCCGGCACAGACCACCGGAGCCTGCACAGACCCCCTGGCAGGCCGGCACAGCCCCCCGAAAGGCCCGTACAGACCCCAGAGAGGCTGTACAAGGGCAGGAAAGTGTTTTTCTTATTCCGATACCGGAAGTCCCATAGACTTGAATGGGACTTCCGGTATCGGAATCGGCGATACCGATACTTTTTTTAAAGATCGGCCGATACCATCCGATACGATACTTTGAAGTATCGGACGGTATCGCTCAACTCTAGTGATGTTGTGTTTCTGCGTTTGATGCAAAAAACTTACCAATTGTGAGCCCACTCCAGGTGTCTGTCCACCCCTTCCTTCTTCTTCTGGGAGCTCCTCTTCATCTTGTGATTCCTGTTTTGAAATAAAAGGCAATGAATAGACATATATTACAGAGATGATGGATTTTGGAAATAAAAACTTACCGTCAAACGCTGACGATGCGAGGGAGGGCTCCCAGAAGAAGATGTGCTGTCCTGTTGATGGCCAGACTCCATGGCTGTGGGTATTGCTGCTGCTGTTGCTGCTGCCAGTGATGCCATTTCTGCTGCTGCTGCTGCTGCATC
This sequence comes from Dendrobates tinctorius, assembly GCF_039654945.1. NCBI lineage: Eukaryota > Metazoa > Chordata > Amphibia > Anura > Dendrobatidae > Dendrobates > Dendrobates tinctorius. The sequence continues at coordinate 5,640,313 of NW_027361855.1, read as the reverse complement.
TCTTTGGCGGCTGTTGAATAAAGAGAAACAAAGGGCCAATGAATATCTTGATATTCCATGGCCCTAGTTTGGAGGAATGGGGAATTTGATAATTACCGTCTCTCATCTGCTGCTGGACTCCCCTCCTCAGCATGTTCCATTTGCTGCTCCATTTGGGGTGGTGGTGGTGCTGATGGTGCTGCAGTGGTCTCCTGCCTTCTCCTGCTGCGCTTGTTTGCTTTCTTGGGTGGCATGTTGGGTGTGGCTGTGGGTCCCACTGTCTTGTTTTTATATATGTCTTGTGGGCAGAGCTACTGAGCATGCTCAGACCAAAAAAACCAGATCCGGCCACCGGATCCGGCTTTCGCCGGATCAGGCACATTGCGGCGCTCATAGGCTTTCATTGTGTGAAAAAGCCGGACGTGCCGGATCCGGCGTGTCCGGCTTTTTCGCCGGAGACAAAAAACGTTACAGTAGCCGTTTTTTCCAGACGCCGGATCGCGACACATTGCCGGATCCAGCGAAAACCGGATGAAACGCATGGCCATCCGGCGCGATCCGGCGCAAATGCAAGTCAATGGGGGGGAAACCGGATCCGGCATTGCATTTCGCCGGATCCGGTTTCTGTCAAAAGCGCCGGATCGCGCCTGACGGCGAAAACCTGATGTGTGAAAGAGGCCTTACAGGAGAAATTGGACCCCAAAAGTTGTTGTCCATTTTGTCCTGAGTACGCTGACGCCCCATATGTGGGGGTAAAACACTGTTTGGGCGCATGGCAGAGCTTGGAAGGGAAGGATCACCATTTGACTTTTTCAACTCAGAATTGGCCGGAATTGAGATCAGACGCCATGTTGCATTTGGAGAGCACCTGATGTGCCCAAACAGTGGAAACCCCCAATTCTAACTCCAACCCTAACCCCAACACACCCCTAACCCTAATCTCAGCCCTAACCCTAGCCCTAACCCTAACCCTAATGGAAAAATGGAAATAAATACATTTTCTTTTAATTTTATTATTTATCCCTAACTAAGGGGGTGATAACGGGGGGTTTGATTTACTATTTATGGAGGGTTTTTATGTTTGGCAGCTGTCACACGCTAAAAGATGCGTTTTATTGTAAAAATAGTTTTTGCATCACCACATATTGAGAGCTATAATTTTTCCGTATTTTGACCCACCGAGTCATGTGAGGTCTTATTTTTTGCGGGACGAGTTGACATTTTTATTGGTATCATTTTCAGGCATGTGACATTTTTTGATCGCTTTTTATTCTGATTTTTGGGACGCAGAATGAACAAAAACCAGCGTTTCATGAATTTCTTTTGGGGGGTGCGTTTACACCGTTCCGCGTGCGGTAAAATTGATAAAGCGGTTTTATTTTTCGGGTCAGTACGGTTACAGCGATACCTCATTTAGGTCTTTTTTTATCGGTTTTATGCAATGAAAACTATTTTATATAAAAAATAATTATTTTTGCATCGCTTTATTCTGTGAGCTATAACTTTTTTATTTTTTCGCTGATGATGCTGTATGGTGGCTCGTTTTTTGCAGGACAAGATGACGTTTTCAGCGGTACCATGGATATTTATATGCATCTTTTTGATCGCGCGCTATTGCACTTTATGTTCGGCGGTAGGATAATAAATGATTATTTTTTGCTTCGTTTTTTTTTATTTTTTAAGGAGTTCGCTAAAGGGGTTAACTAATGGGACAGTTTTATAGGGCAGGTTGTTACGGACGCGGCGATACCAAATATGTGTACTTTTATTGTTTTGGGTTTTTTTATTTCCAAAAAATGAATTTATTGGGGGAATATTTTTCTTTTTCTAATTTATTTGTCGATTTTTTTAAAAATTATTTTAACACTTTTTTTTTTGTTAACTTTATTATATTGTCCCAGGTGGGACATCACTGTCCTGTGACAGATCGCTGATCTGTCACATCACAGATCACTGTGACAGATCAGCGATCTGTCACAGGCAGTGCAGGCTTCCTCGTGCCTGCACGAGGAAGCCTGCACTGACACATCCACTGCACTGACACATCCTGCACTGACACATCCACGACCGCCCCTGACACATTGTGCCGGGTGTCAGCTGTGATAATCAGCTGACACCCGGCCGCGATCAGAGGCGCTCACCACGTGGGCGCCACTGATCGCTATGACGTACTATCCCGTCCCTGGGAATTAAGTCCCAGGGCACATGGACGGGATAGTATGTCATATGGGATTAAGGGGTTAATAAACCATATTTATTTATTTATTTATTTATTGAATATTAAAAAACACACAATGCATTACAGGATATAACTACAGGGGAAGGCAAAAATCAAGTGTTCAAATAGAAGAAAAAATGTGCTCAGTGGTACTGGGTAAGTATTTAATAAGCAATTCTAATAGCACCAAAATTGATGAAAATGTATCCCGGGGGCGTGGCCAGCGTCTGAGCTGTATGGAAGCCTGAGCTCTGTGCTCCTCTCCAGGGCGGCCTACCAAGAGGTGACAGAAAGCGACTTTTAAGCCAGGACTGGCGTGGAGGGACTGCGGAAGCTCCACTGACACTAGCGGTGCCCTCAGATCATGGATCCGCTCACTAAAAGAGCAGATAAATCAAAGAAACTGGAGCGCTCTCCTCTCATGCTGAGGAGTCAAGATGGCGCCCGTCACACAGCAGCCGCTGCCTGCAGCCCCAGCCTGAGCAGTGTGAAGCGGGTGAGAACACCACAGAGGGTGAAACATGCCGTGTTCAAGTCTGGGGGTAAGTCTGACTCCAACCCTGCTGAAACCGCCACCCCAGCTACCAAGGGAACCGCTAAATTTACACTTAAAAGCAGCGCTGATTTCAAGCAGGCAAAATATCGCGAGACTAGCCGGGAAACAGGCGAGACTACTCCACAGGTACGCAAATTGCGTACATTACGCCAGATTCCCGTGCATCAAACAAAATACAGCGCAGAAACAGCGCACACTGCTGCAGCACATGATATGAATATAATAAGAAGCGCCTCTTCCTTACCTGATATTTCTAACATATCAGACACCCCTTTAACGCCGTCACCAAGGAAACTATCCCCTGAATCACAAAACAGCCGCAGATTAAGCAGCAGCTCTGCTGAGCTGCACCAAGAACCACAATTGGAGGACTCATTCTCCTCAGATAATCCTGCATCAGAGAATATACTGCAAGTGCAGACAGAAGTAGAAGCTATTAACAATGCAGCCTCAGAAGTATTCATAAAAAATATGATCTGTCTTCTGGCAAAGACATTCCAAAAACAAATAGACGGTTATAACACAAACCTCCAGAATAACATAGACAGTCTGGGCCAGAGAGTGGATCACTTAGAATCCAAAATGGAGGAAATGGTTAAATCTCATAATACCTTAATAGATGAACACTATGCCTTAGAAAAAGAGGATACCTTTCTAAAATCAAACTTAATAGAACAAGAGGACAGAAGTAGAAGAAATAACCTCAAATTCAGAGGAATACCTGAAAATATTAAAGACAGAGACCTTAATTCTTATGTGCAAAAAATGCTTCATACATTGCTCCCTGGGGCCAGCAAAGGAGACCTCCTAATGGAACGCATTCATAGACTCCCCAAATCCAAATACGCCCCTGAAAGAGCCCCACGGGATGTCATTGCTTACTTTCATTATTACCTGACAAAAGAGGACATTTTGAAAAAAGTAAGCAGTCATCTATTTTACCAAGACCGTATGCGGACATTAGAATCTTCGCAGATTTTTCAAAAGCTACATTGCAAAAGAGGAGAGACTTCTACCCTATTACTACTCATCTGAGGGAACACAGGGTTCTGTACAGATGGGGCTTTCCCATGAAAGTGCTGGTTATTAAGGAGAATACTACTTTTGCTCTCTCTAATATTGATAATTGTGCCAGATTTTTCCAGGATTTAGGTATTCCTCCAATGAAGACTCCATCCTCCAATCAAGAGAGGAGCAACTCTCCGCAGCATCCAAGACGTCTATCATCAACCTGGTCTACACAAAAGAAAAGATAAAGACCTTGGTAGGTGCTAACCCTGGCTCTTGGCCTGAACTTTTACACCCCCCGCGTGCTAACTGAGAGTTTCTCTCTAGGCATCATTTCTCTTGAGAAATTCAACCTTCTTGTTATATTTTGTAACAAATTTCTGTTTTCTTAGTTTGTTATATGTTTTTACACACAGGCAAAGCAGGCACTGGCAAACATTTTCTGGAGAAATACTATATCCCTTGGGTTCTTGCTTAGGTTAAATATTCTGTCCTATTGATACAATTATTGCATTTACACTTTCAGACACACTATGGATTTGAAAATCTTGTCATTTAATGTAAATGGGCTTAACAGTACTTTTAAAAGATTTGCATTGTGGAGAGAGATTACTAGACTAAAAGCAAATATTGTAATGATACAGGAGACTCATCTACTGGAGATCGATAATGTAAGATTCAAAAATGCAGAATATCCTCAGATTTTTTTCTCCAATAATGAGGGAAGGAAAAAAGCTGGGGTAGCCATTGCCTTTCATAAGGATCTACCCGTGGTAATTTCAGATCTACACAAAGACAACAAAGGCAGACAACTGGCCATTAACTTCACTCTAGAAGGTATAGAATATATCGTGGTCAATGTGTACACCCCCAATGTAAGACAAATTAATTTTCTTAACAAAGTTAAGAGAAAACTCTCTAGCTTTAGCAAAGGTCAAATTATATGGGGGGAGACTTCAATTGCATTGTAAACCCAGACACTGATTGTTCTTCCTCTGCTCCATATTACAGGAGTGTTAACCTGAGGAAGTGGCTGGAAGACTCCAATTTACATGATAGTTGTAAAATATTAAACCCCACCTCTAAAGAATACACTCGTTTTTGCACTCACAACAAATCTTATACCAGAATAGACCACATATTTACTAGTTTTTCTTTACTAGACCTATACGTAGATTTTCAAACTGGTCCCATCACATGGTCAGACCATGCTCCTATTATGCTAACACTTCGTATCTCCTCACTAGACCAAAGACATTACAACTGGAGATACAGCAAATTTGTTGTAGATTCCTCAGACAATATCACATTAATAAGAAATACTCTGATGGATTACTTTAAAGAGAACAAATCCCAGGAGATCACACCTGAGACTCTATGGTTGGCACATAAATGTGTCATCAGGGGGCACTTGATCCAAATGGCCTCAAGACAAAAGAAAGAAAGAGAGCGTAAACAAAAAACATTATTAGAACAAATCACAAAACTAGAGGGCCTAGCTAAAGCAGATAAAAACTTTACCAAATACAACGAGTTATATTCTCTTAGGCTGGAATTGAGAAACCTTCTTATAAATATCTACGAGAAAAAGACTCTGTTCAACAGAGCAGGGTTTTATATAAACAATAATAAAGCTTCAAAAAGTATGGCTAATAGATTTAAACCTATAAATAAGAATCATTTAATAAAAAAGATATCCCAGAATTCACTAACTATACAAAAATCAAAAGAAATAGCCATGGCCTTTGAGAAATTTTATTCTAATTTATACAACATAGGGCAAAACGGGGCTAGTCCACCTTCTACAGAGGAGATGATAAAAATTTTTCTAGATAATGTAAAACTAGGATCCCTAACTCCAGATCAGAGGGAACTCCTTGACACACCCTTCTCAGAGGGTGAAGTCTCTCTTGTGATTAATAATTTGAAAAGTAATAAAGCTCCAGGCCCTGACGGTTTCCCAATAGAATATTACAAAACATTTCAAAAAGACCTTGTCCCACATTTAACAAACACTCTAAATTTCATAAAGTCAAGAGGTGTATGCAACACAGATATGCTAAGAGCCACAATAGTGGTAATTCCTAAGCCAGAAAAAGACTCTACAAAAATTGAAAGCTATAGACCCATATCCCTTTTAAACGCAGATATCAAAATTTATGCAAAAATACTAGCGGAGAGGGTGCAAAATGTTATTCCTTGCCTAATACACCCCGAGCAGGTGGGTTTTGTAAAACATAGACAAACTTCTGATAGTTCCTGAAGCGTTTTGCACCATTTACATTTATGCAATAGGAAAAAAATTCCTAGTTTATTTATAGCCCTTGATGCCGAGAAGGCTGTCGATCGTGTTAATTGGGCTTATGCCTTCGCAGTACTTGAGAAAATGGGCTTTGGGGGAGATGATAAAGGGAATTCGTGCTCTCTACTCTCAGCCGTCTGCCTCTGTACTGGTCAATAGTACCATGTCTGAAAAATTTTCTATAACAAATGGGACAAGACAGGGTTGCCCCCTGTCCCCAATTATTTTCATTCTGAGTCTGGAGCCTTTGGCTCAAATGATAAGGGACTCGGGTAAGATAAGGGGTATCCAGTTGGGAGATACAGAGCACAAAATAAATCTTTACGCGGATGACATCATCCTCACATTGACAGACCCTGTTGCCTCTCTGAAACAGACTTGGGACATCATTGATCTGTTCGGATCAGTCTCATATTATAAGCTTAACATAAAGAAAACTAATGTTTTGTCACTTTTCATTCCAGCACCCATTATACTGCAACTAAGAGAAAGATACCCTTTTAATTGGGAATGTACTAAGATACCATATCTCGGAATATGGCTCACAGGTAATCTCACACACATGGGCAAGGTGAACACTGAATGTCTTTTGCAATCTCTTGAGCTCAAGTTGGGAGAACTGTCAAAGACCCGAGCCACATGGATGGGTAGAATAGTTCTGTATAAAATGTTCTGCCTCCCAAAGGTATTGTTCTTTTATAGAAATGTACCTTTACCTCTCTCAATGCAGTCCATACAGAAACTCACCTTTCAAATGAACAAATATATTTGGAACAACCAAAAATCTAGGGTGAGGAAACATACTCTGCTCAAATCCAAAGAAAATGGTGGGATAGCCCTCCCAGACCTAGAGGCATACTATTTTGCTACTATGGCTGAGCTAACAAAAATGTGGTTTACAGGACAGACTGAGTTGGGGTGGCCAGAAATTGAGAGAAATCTGAAGCCACTACTATACATATCTTATTTTCTCCTGCACAGGAAAGAGATTACAAATATAGAGAACCCAATACTTAGAGCTTCTATGATTTGCTGGTCACACACGTGCAGGAGGAAATTTAATGCTTACACTCATTCGACTAAAAAGTTGAGAATTCCTTTTTTGTCGCCTGTCAGAATCTCTTTGAGACCATTGTTTGACAGCTGGACAAAATTCTCCATTATGTTTGTTGATGATTTACTTGATAACAATAGAGTCATACCTTTTGAACTGGTTAAAACCAAGTAATGGAGTCCCCAATACTGAATACATGACATATCTCTGGCTCAAAGAGGAGTATGACAGGTATAAGAAAAATTTCTGTGGAGTGGTCATGATTAATCATACTATTTACAATTTTTTAATTAACACACCTCCCAGCCACAAGAGTTCCTTAAAACCCTTATACACTACTCTAACTAATAAATATACCTTTTCCAATAAAGGATGCTTTGAGAAGTGAGAAACCACTTTACAGAAACAAATACAAATTCCCCAATGGACAACATCATTCAAAATAGCGGCAAAAGCCACAAAATGTATGAATATTCTTGAGACTCATTATAAGCTGGTCCATAGATACTATCTCACTCCAAATAGACTCAGACACTTTGGAGGAGGGGGGTCTGGTCTATGTTGGCGAGGATGTGGATCACAAGCTGACTTGCTTCATGTGTTCTGAGGATGCCCTATTCTAAAGGTATATTGGCTCAAGGTTTTTCAATTAATCTCGATTATATGTAATTGGCGTGTTCACCCACACCCAGCTCTAGCCTTGTTACTCATTGGAATCTACAGGTTTAAAAAAGAAAAATTTTTGGTCGCTCATATCCTCATGTCTGCTGTGTATCTAATAGCGAAAGGTTGGAACAACAAGCAACCACCTGATGTTGTTACATTGATTATGTTGGTCGATAAACATTATACATATGAAAAAATTCATTATATTAATAATCTATCAATAAAATTATTTGGCGATAGATGGAATAAATGGATTGAACTTAAATCTAAAATACAAAATGTATTCATATCTTGAACCCTTTTTCTCCCTTCTCCCTTTTCCTTACTCACATCATACTCAAAACTTCATATTTCCAGATGCCCGCCGGTGCTTATACACTTGCCTATTGGTTCGATTTGTTTATTGTTGTTCACATTCATCTCTAGTGTCCATGTCTTTGATACATGAAAGAAAATTGTATTATATTGTATAGCTTTGATATACAATGTTCAAATGCCATATGGAAATGATTCACACTATATGAATGTATGTTTTATATTTCTGTTTTTTTTTGAAAACTCTAATAAAAACATTGTTTAAGAAAATGTATCCATACATGATAATAAAATATAAATTAATATATTATGTATTAATAATAGAAAAATATGTGATTATAAATTCATACATCATGCAGGAACAGTGCCATGTTAAAGGTGCAGAAAGATGAAACAATAGTAAAATGACAGCTACTGCATAAAGTATACACAATATAAGTATCCTCAAATTAATAAATCAATCATCAAAGCTGAGGCCGAACGCACGGCGAGCAGTTGCAGGCTGCAGCGGGGTTCTACTACTGGTCAGTATACAGCTATCTATCCTCTTTTACATATGCACTTTCTATTGCACACCGGCACTTTGTAATGAATATATTACTTTACTTTGAGTCCCATTATTATTGTGGGTCATTACCACAGGGCAAAGACTTTTACATTTTAGTATAGGTCAGTTTTATTCATTGATTTATTACTTTGAGGATACTTATATTGTGCATACTATATGCAGTAGCTGTCTTTTTACTATTTTTTCATCTTTCTGCCCCTTAAATCACGGTACTGTTCCTGCATTATGTATGAATTTATAATAGCCTATTTTTCTATTATTAATACATAATATATTTATTAATTTATATTTTATTATGTATGGATACATGTTATTCAATTTTGGTGCTATTATAATTGCTTATTATATACTTACCTTGTAACACCCTTCACATTTTTTTCACTTCATTTTTTGCCTTCCCCTGTATTTATATCCTATCATGCATTGTGTGTTTTCTAATATTCAATGAATAAATAAATATGGTTTACTAAATATTTTGTAGTCCAGAAAGAAAAGATCCAAAATGTAAAATAATCCAATTTATTTCAACTAGAGATGAGCGACTTTGCCTTTTTTAGGGTCGAGTCGGGTTTCATGAAACCCGACTTTCTCAAAAGTCGAGTCGAGCGAAATCAGCCGACTATCGGGAAAAGTCGGTGGTCCGACTGAAACACAAAACCCAATGCAAGTCAATGGGGAAGCAAAGTCGACAGGGAGTGGAGGACAGTAAACACACCTACAGTGCCCATTTAAATGTCAACAATATCAAATCTTGATAAGAAAAGAAATACACCGCGCTATACTGGGAACTGAAAAAAATAATATAACTGAGTACTTACTTGCTGGTGTGTGAAAAAATCACGTGGTGGTGGATGTATAGCAGTATTCTGAGACTATTCACCTTGTCATAGATGTATATATTTGGATGCCAAAACTGCTGAGTAGATAATATAGGGTTAAATGTGGGTGAGCCCGTTAGTGTGTTACAGAGGGAAAAATTAAAAAAATTAAAAAAAAAATAAAATATGAACTAATCTTGATTTACTCACTTAAGGAAATCAGAACCATATAAAATATATGCTGTAAATGTAGCCATTGGCAAGTATTAAGATTGGAATGTTGCAGCCTGTTTCTGATGTAAAAAATATAATAGTTGAAAAATAAAACAAAAAAAAAAAAAAAAGAGGGGGATAAATAGATGTTTGAGATGATAACTGAATGCTGACCTTACTGCATGCCAATTTCAACAGGCGAGGTCAGAATGATTAATCCTGTGCAAAACAAATGATGGCACAGTTCTTGCAGGGCCAGTGCTCAGTGAGGCAGGCTTGGGTGCTCAGCGTGGGGGCTGGGGCTGCTGCTGCTAATCCGTATGGACGTGGAGACCGCCGTTGCCTCGCGTGCTCCGGCCGAGAGCAACGCTGAGGGACTCGGCGTGTGATGGGGCAGGGCTAGCGTGACGTCACACTGGGGGTAAGACGGTGGGTCAAAGGCAGCACAATACCGACATGTTTCGAGAGATAGCTACTCTCTTCATCAGGGTTGTACCTATTAGTGTGCAAACCGTCAATTTATAGCAGACTGAGCCTGAATTAAGTGATCACCTGACCCAAATGCCTGATTGAGCGACTTAATTAGATGTAGTACAAAGTACTGGTGTGTCTACATGTAACTAAATGATTGCGGGACCCTATCATTACCAATGTGCTACAGAGATGGGTTAAATTTTAACCCTATTTGGTCCAAAAATTCCTTATGAGAATTAAAAAGTGAAAAAATAAAAAATAAAAATAAAACATAACCTTTATTTATATAAATGTATAAAAAGTGTTATTAAAATTGTGTATAAAAAATCAGTTTAAAAAATGACGATGAAAATGTGCCAAAGCCCAAAATCTACCGATGAGGTGCCTCTTTAGATGTTTGTTTCATTATACTCGAAGGGTTCATAGGCTTACATGATGGCCAAATAAATGCATGATATTGGGGTCTTATTCAGCATAATGGCATGATTATGATTAGTACCATATCCTCCTACCAAATTGATTCCAATAAATGAGATATACTTAGGTGTTAATACAAAAAAAAAAAAAAAAGAAGGTTTTAATTCCTGTTCTTATTGTATCAGGGATTTTTCTTTCCTTTTCTCCTTCTCTTCTTTTTTTTTTTTTTCTTTTTTTTCCCTTTCCTTTTCTCCCCCTTTCCCTTTCCCCTTCTTTCTCCCTCTTCTTTCTTTCTTCTTTCTTCTTTTCTTCAATTTCCATCTTTTTCTTTCTTTTTTCCTTTCTATCCTTTTTCCTCTTTCCCTTCCATATATCTTATAAAATATAAAAAATATGGATCACTAAGAACTGAAAAAATTATACGTGAATAAAACACCATTTGAGTGTACTAAAATATAAAAAAATTTATGTCATCTTGGGGGATTGTATAAAACTATGTCTAAAATTATGATCTATAATAATAATATATGGGGGGAGGGAAAAAAAGGAGGGGGCTAGAATGCATACAGCTCAATTTCATGATTGAGGCCCTTTGGGGCCAGACTGTCCAGAGTGTAGATCCACCTGGATTCTACCCGGGACATTGCTTTAAGGTAGTCGCCCCTTCTTGGGTTTGACCGAACTATTTGAATTCCCAAAAAGGAAACTCCTTTGCACGATCGATTATGAGTATCCAAAAAGTGACGGGATAATGGATATCCCTTATAGCCTTTTCTAATATTATCTAGATGCTCCTTAATCCTAACCTGAAGGGGTCTCTTAGTTCTCCCTACATAAATCTTACCACAGGGACATTCTAAAATATAAATAACGCCTGATGTTTGACACGAAATGCTATCTTGGATATAAGTATTATTGTTAGATGAATCCGTGAAATGATTATGTAATTGTTTAGACGTTGCTGTTCTGATGCAACAAACACACTTCCCACATGATTGAAAGCCTGGTAGGTTTGAACTTGACCGAGCTAATTGGTGGACATGATTAATAGAACTGCGCATTTTAGTCGTGGGCGCCAATAATAGGCCTAAATTTTGCGCTTTAGTGTACACGAACCGAGGTCTTTTGGGAAGCAAGTCGCCTACATACTTGTCTCCCTGTAAATGTGACCAATGTTTACATATGATTTTGTTAAATACCTTATGGCCTGCATGAAACTGAGTAATAATGGGTAAATTTTGAATTTGTTCTTGGATAGTAGGTGGGTTATCAACTGTGGGAGGTTTGTGGATCAGAGGAGATCTTGGCATGGATTTTACCTCCTGCCTGGTCCTATTGAGAAGCTCTATATCATACCCTTTGGCTACAAATTGATTGGTTAAATATTGTGTTTCCTTTTGATAGTCAATAGTGTTTGTACAATTACGTCTAATTCGCATATACTGGCTTTTTGGAATATTAATTAGCCATGTGGGTAGATGGCAACTACTAGTATGAATATAACTGTTGGAGTCTACCTCTTTATGGTAGCTTTTTGTAATTAATTTGCCTTGTTCAATACAAATGCTTAAGTCCAAAAAATTTATGTTGGATCTACTAACCGTGGGTGTAAACTCCAGTCCAAAATCATTGATGTTTAATCTAGAAATGAATAAATTAAGGTCTGATAATGGGCCGTCCCAAATGAACAAAATATCATCAATGAAACGGCGCCATAATTTTATATTCTTGTGTAATGTGCCATTGCTGTAAATATGTTCATGTTCCCACATGCCTACATAGATGTTTGCGAAACTAGGCGCGAATCTCGTGCCCATCGCGGTGCCATGGGTCTGAATATAGAACTGGTTTTCGTACGTGAAATAGTTGTGTTTCATGATAAAGTCAATACTGTCAAGGATGAATTGGATCTGTAGAGGTTTGTAAGTTTTTAAAGCGCCAAGAAAAAATTGTGCTGCCGCCTGACCTTTAGAAGGGTCAATGACCGTATATAATGATTTAATGTCCAGAGTTGCTAAAATAAAATTGTCATTCCACTCCAATGGTTCCAGGACATGCAAAGTGTGAGTGGTATCTTTTAAATAAGCTGGCAGCAAGGACATACATTTTTGTAGATGGTTATCCACATATTTAGATAAGTTAGCTGTAAGGCAATTTATGCCTGATATAATAGGCCTGCCTGGTGGATTTACTGCATTTTTATGAACTTTGGGAATGTGATAAAATACTGCTATTGATGGCGTTTTGTTATTAATAAACTGATACTCTTTTTTTGTTAGAATGCCTAAAGATTTACCTTTAAGAGCTAGAGAATTGAGTTTATTAAGAAATGATTTTGTTGGATCTGCGGGGATTTGTTTATAAGTGACAAGATCACCTAGTAACCTCATGGATTCATTGTGATACATACTGTGATCCATAATTACGATTCCCCCGCCTTTGTCTGCAGGACGAATGATCAAGTTTTTGTTTGCCTGCAGACTAATAATAGAATCTTTTTCACCAGCTGTTAAGTTGTGTGTCATATATCGCATTTTGCGGTTATTTTTGTTAGCTAGTTTCCTTATATCTGTTGATACCAGAGTTTCGAAAGTTTTGAATGAATTGGAATATTCATTCAAAGGATTGAATGAGGAGGGTAAAGAAAGGCCGGTATGAATGAATTCTGAACCTATAGTATAAGTAGTTGTTGAAGGATTATCACCCTTCTTAAGGAAATACTTTTTAAGAGCCAGATTCCGTAGGTATTTTTTGATACTAATAAATAGATTAAATGGTTTAGGATTAGCTGATGGGGCAAATTTGAGGCCCTTTTGAAGTAGTGATGCCTCATTTGGAGTAAGTTGATGAGAACTTAAATTAAAAATTTTTTGTGCATGTTGCTGGTTGTCAGTACCTTTATTTATTTTCTTTTGGGAGAATGTCCCACCTCTTTTACCTCTTTTTGTTTTTTGTTTGGAATGCGAAAAAAATCCTTATTGATAGGTAATTGTGTTCTAGGTTTCGTTATTTTATTGGTATTTGATTGATTATGAAACCTAGGCCGTACATGGTTAGTCTTTTGGACCTGTTTCGCATACGAATTGGGCTGTCTGATTAGATTAGGGAGAGCAGAATTTCTTCTGCTAGGAATTTGTTTATGGGGCTGAGCATTGGTCGACGGAGTCGACTGTTCCCAGTCTCTGGTAGCAATCGGTTCCTCAACCAACGTTGAGAGATGGGAATATCTGTTGGTGGTAGGAATAGTTGATTGTTCTATTGGAACTGCTGGTGTTGGCAGTGGGCTTTCAGTGTTTTGGGAAACCTCAAGGGGATTCACTTCCCTCGGTGAATTACTAGGTTGAGATCTCCCGTGATTACCTGTGCGAGTTGAAACTGGTGTATACTGGGTAGAATTGGAATACGTAGAAAAAACTAGCGATGTATCCGAAATCTCAGTTGGGGATCCATCGTACTCATCCAACGTAATAAAATTATTATTAATGGAGCTATTCAGCCTCCCCAGTATTTCTGAAATATCAGTATTCCGCGTATCAGAGATGGGGATGTTATCCCTTGCAAATTTGCGCATTTTTTTATTTATTATTTTTTTTTCTTTTTCTTTTAGCCTAGAGAGAATGTTTGAGGTTAGGCTTTCCAGCCCTTCTACATGATTATAAGCACTTAGTTGGTCAAATAATGTATTGATTGAACGACTGGTCTGTCTTAGATTAGCTTTCCGTTTATCAATGATGAAGTGTAGTACCTGATTGGAGAAATTGGAAAAAAGGGTATCCCATTCCGTTTGAATTTCAGGGTTGCCGAAGTCCCCTGCTAAGGTTTTATAGATGGTCAGGCCCTTGGGTACGGTTCCTGCTTGGGCATATTTTTCTAAAGATGCGATCTCCCACATATCACGCATCTCATTTACTAGTTCTTTCTCCAAAGATTTCAATAGTGCCCTGGTTTGATTGAATTCATCCAGGGAATTGCTGGGCTCATTAAACTGTGTGCTCAAAAAGGACCTTCGGTGTTCTCTGTCCTGTCTAAGAGCCTCAAAAGCCATAGTGGCGCAGCCAAAAGTGTGTAGGCACAGATAAAAAGTAATAGATTAGTTTAAGATTAACACACTGGAGCCAGTCCACTTGGACAGAGAAGGAAGGTCCACTATTCCCAGATGCAGCTGGTGAATAACAGGCTCTGTGCTGGTGCCTGTTTAAAAGAGCTAAAGCTGATAAGAAAAGAAATACACCGCGCTATACTGGGAACTGAAAAAAATAATATAACTGAGTACTTACTTGCTGGTGTGTGAAAAAATCACGTGGTGGTGGATGTATAGCAGTATTCTGAGACTAGTCACCTTGTCATAGATGTATATATTTGGATGCCAAAACTGCTGAGTAGATAATATAGGGTTAAATGGGGGTGAGCCCGTTAGTGTGTTACAGAGGGAAAAAATAAAAAAATTAAAAAAAAAAATAAAATAAAATATGAACTAATCTTGATTTACTCACTTAAGGAAATCAGAACCATATAAAATATATGCTGTAAATGTAGCCATTGCCAAGTATTAAGATTGGAATGTTGCAGCCTGTTTCTGATGTAAAAAATATAATAGTTGAAAAAAATAAAAAAATAAAAAAGAGGGGGATAAATAGATGTTTGAGATGATAACTGAATGCTGACCTTACTGCATGCCAATTTCAACAGGCGAGGTCAGAATGATTAATCCTGTGTAAAACAAATGATGGCACAGTTCTTGCAGGGCCAGTGCTCAGTGAGGCAGGCTTGGGTGCTCAGCGTGGGGGCTGGGGCTGCTGCTGCTAATCTGTATGGACGTGGAGACCGCCGTTGCCTCGCGTGCTCCGGCCGAGAGCAACGCTGAGGGACTCGGCGTGTGATGGGGCAGGGCTAGCGTGACGTCACACTGGGGGTAAGACGGTGGCTCAAAGGCAGCACAATACCGACATGTTTCGAGAGATAGCTACTCTCTTCATCAGGGTTGTGCCTATTAGTGTGCAGACCGTCAATTTATAGCAGACTGAGCCTGAATTAAGTGATCACCTGACCCAAATGCCTGATTGAGCATATATATATAAATATATAATGGGCCCCATTTCTAATGCTCCAGTGTATAATGGGCCCCATAAATGCTGCTCCAGTGTCTCATGTCCCCCATTTTGAATGTTCCAATATATGATGGGCCTCATGGATGATGCTCCAATGTATGATGGGCCCCATATATCATTCTCCTGTCAGGAACACCGTGCTGAACTTGCACAGCAGCCGAGTAGATGCGTAATTCAGAGCCGCAGGACCTGAAGCACGTGACTGCTAGGGGCGTGGCCTAAACTCCACAGAGCTTGGAGCTGCAATATAACTCCTAGCAGGGTAACTGAGAGACAAAGTTACCGGGGGCATAGACAGGGAGAATAGTCTAGACGTAGCCAATGAGTCACACACAGAGATAGCTGCAAAGGTACCAGAGGGGCGAGCAGAGAGTAGTCAGGTCACAGGCAATGAGTCATACACAGAGAGAATAACGCAGTACAAAATCAACAGGCAAACTCACAACAGGAAACAGAACCAGGTCAGAACCATATAAACAAGCTATAGCAACAAACAGGCACACAGGGGTCAGCACATTAGGCCAAAGGCAAAAGTATAACTGGCAGGGATTGAAGCTTCCCAGGGGTTTAAGAAGCTCTCCCAGAACCAGAAAGAGGCCACAATCATTAACCCCAGGTGTGCAGGTCAAAACCTGCACCGAGCTCCAGACATTAACCCTAGGTGTGCATCTCAAAAACCTGCACTGGGATTATGACAGTACACCCCTCTCAATGGGGGGCCTCTGGACCCCCAGGCTTCCCCGGGTACTTGGCATGGAAAGCCCGAACCAGGCGATCTGCATGTACCAAGCGAGCAGGGACCCATGAATGCTCCTCTGGTCCATATCCCTTCCAGTGGACCAGGTACTGCAAAGAGCGGCACACCCGCCGAGAGTCCACAATATGTCCGACCTCATACTCCAATTGACCCTCCACCTGCACTGGAGGAACAACAGGCTCAGAGTTCTCTTTGACAGATCCTGCGGATTTCAACAGAGATTTATGGAACACATTGGATATTTTTAAGGAGGCAGGGAGACGCAACCTATATGCCACTGGGTTGACTATCTCCATAATCTCGTACGGACCAATGAACTTTGGTCCCAACGCAGCTGATGGTACCTTTAAGTTGATGTTACGTTTGGAGAGCCAAACCTTCTCTCCCACCTGAAACATGTCTCCCGAGGCTCTCTTTTTGTCAGCAAAATATTTGTATCTCCCCTGGGCCCAAGAGATATTACGTCGGACTTCAGCCCAGAGGTTTTTTAACCGTTGAACTGAACCCTCTGCCCCTGGACAACCGGAATCCACCCGAGAAAACTCCCCAAAATGCGGATTAAACCCATAGTTAATCAGGAATGGGGACATGTTGGTGGACTGACTCACCCAGTTGTTAAAAGCGAATTCAGCAAACGGTAACGCATCACACCAATCCTCCTGTCTGGCAGAGGTCAGACACCTGAGAATTTGTTCCAGGGATTGATTGATGCGTTCTGTCTGACCATTACTCTCCGGGTGATATGCCGACGAGAAGGAGAGTGAGATGCTCAATTTCATACAGAACGCCCTCCAAAATTTGGCCACAAACTGCACACCTCTGTCAGCCACAACATTCAGGGGTACCCCATGCAATCGGACCACATGCTGCACAAACAACCTTGACAATGTTTCTGCTGAGGGTAATGCTGCCAAGGGAATGAAATGGGCCTGTTTAGAAAACCTATCCACCACCACCCAGATCACGGTATTGCCCCTGGAAGGTGGAAGGCCGGTAAGAAAATCCATGGAAAGATGAGTCCATGGCCTATCAGGAACCGGTAAAGGTATGAGTTCCCCAGCCGGTCGGTTATGTGAGCTTTTGGAACGGGCACACATGACACAAGCAGAAACAAATTCCTTGACATCAGACTTTAATGAAGGCCACCAAAACCCCCTGGCTACTGCCTCTCTAGTGGCCGTGATACCTGGATGAGCACTCAGCCTAGACTCATGAAACTCCTGCAGAAGTCTAGGCCGCAATGAATCTGGAACAAACAGTTTATCCCCTGGCCTGGTTGCCGGAGCTAGGGCCTGAGCCCTTAGAATTTCTTGTTCCAACTCAGTTGAGACCCCCGCCACTACCACCCCTGGGGGAAGAATGGAGGACGGCGGCTCAGGGGGAGACACTGGATCAAAACTTCTGGACAGGGCATCCGCTTTAACATTTTTGAACCCCGGTCGAAAAGTAATGGAGAACTGCAGTCATGAAAAAAAAAGTGACCAACGGGCTTGTCTAGGAGTAAGGCTACTTTCACACATCAGGTTTTCGGCGTCAGGCACGATCCGGCGTCGTGCCGGAATGCCGGATCCGGCAAATGTTTTGTAAAACCTGATGTGCCGGATCCGGTTTTCTGCTGGATCTGTCTTTTTCTTGACAGACAAAACCGGATCCGTCTCATCCGGTTCATCCGTTTTTCTATCCGTTTTTCGACGGATTACGCCGGATCCGGTTTTTAAAATTGACCCTTGTGGCCTTCCGAACGGGATTGGCTACTGGAAAACTATATATAGCATGTTCCTACAGCCCTTCTTTGACAGGTTGTAGAGGAGAAAGTGCAGGTTGGAGAGAAGAGCAAGTTACTGGCGAAGATGGATGTTGTCATTGGAAATATTTTGAAGAATTTGGCGGATTTTATAGCGGAGGCGAATCGTTTGAGGGTGATTGTTCTGGAGAAGGAGAGAGCGAGACAGCAGCGCATCAGGCATCGTAGACGACGTTTGTGGATCCACCCCATCACAGCCAAGAGAATGACGCGTGGGGTCTATTCTACACTCTGCATGGACCTTCGACGAAACCCGGATAAATTTTTTGGATATCTTAGGATGAAAATGGAGAATTTTGATTACTTGGTGGAGCGCATTGCACACCTCATAAGAAAAGCGGACACCTATTGCCGCTTCTCTGTTTCACCCGCAGAGCGTCTGATGGTGACTTTAAGGTAAGCCACATTTATTGGATGTGATCGCATCAGAGCACACTTTCACTGCAATCTTGTTGGTGGTAGTTTGTATTTCCAAGTGTTATAGCTCAGTTTTGGTATGTGATGCTGTGATTTAAAACTATTTATTGTTTTTTAATTCCCCACAGATTTCTTGCAACTGGAGAATCCCTTTCGTCACTACATTTCCAGTACAGACTCGGGATTTCCACCATATCTGGAATTGTGAAGTACACATGCCGTGCACTGTGGGACTCCTTAGCTGAAGAGTTTTTACCAGAGCCCACAACAGAGAGGTGGATGGAAATTGCTGACAAGTTTCAACAGATATGTCAGTTTCCCAACTGCTTGGGCGCTGTGGACGGGAAACATATCCGCATTGTAAAGCCAGCCGCATCGGGATCGGAATATTTCAATTACAAGAAATATTTTTCAATTGTCCTCATGGCCATCGCTGATGCGGAATACAAATTTATTGCGGTTGATATTGGGGCCTATGGCCGCTCCAATGACTCTCAAGTTTTCAAACTGTCTGCCATGGGGCGTAAACTGTATGGAAACACCTTCCAGTTCCCACCACCTAGACCGCTGCCGCAAACATCTGGTCCACCTATGCCATTTGTCTGTGTAGGGGATGAAGCCTTCCAGCTGTCAGAACACCTTTTGAAACCGTACTCTAGCAGAGGATTGACAAGACCAAAACGCATTTTTAATTACCGCCTCACAAGAGCAAGAAGAATGGTTGAATGTACCTTTGGTATTCTGACAGCCAAATGGCGGGTCCCATTGACTGCGATCAACCTCAAGACAGAAACTGTGGACGAGGTGATCAAAGCTTGCGTGGTACCCCACAATTTTGTTATCTGCAAGGAACCCATTTCCATTGAGGACACCTCTGAAGAAACCACCTTGGAAGATTACCAGGACATTACCACTAGAAGTTCTGTGACGGTTTCAGTAATGAGGGACAATTTTGCACTATACTTTATGTCACCTCAAGGCAGAGTACACTGGCAGGATGACAGAGTGTGAAAGATTTGTGCCCTAACCAAACTTGTGTACCTTCTGTACCAACAGTATATACCTTTGCCAACCAAAGTTGGCTATCTTGTCATGGTCTCTATTTTTAGCTTTAGGCCACAGGTGTGTACCTGGTTGTGTTTTATGCAAAGTATTTCACCTTGTAACAAAAGTTGTGTACATTGTTAGGAAATCACCAACAATAAACACAACTTTTCAGGTGAAATACTTTGCTTCAAACACAACCAGGAACACAACTGTGGCAAAAAGCTAAAATTTACCCACAGTTATATACCTGGTTTTGAATACCTTTTTACCTTTTAAATACCCTGTATTTAACCTTTTTTTTAAACATATTTCGCCGCAGAAAGAAATGACAGACAACCAGTGTAAACAATAATTTAACTTTTATTAAAAATATTTTTTTTTTGTAAAATGTTTTTAAAGTTAAAAAAACTTTTTTAATAAAGGTTTGAAACCAACGAAATGGGCATTTTTATTACAAAAAAAACATTATAACTCGGTGTAGTGTGGGGTGGAAATATTGCTGGAGGGGCTGCGGGACACTTCGACAATGGGAGTGTGGAGAGAGGACTGGGATCGTGGTGGGGAAGGAACAGTTAGAGGTGATGGTGTGGAAAAAGCTACAGAATGGGTGGACATGTGGGAGGCAGAAGAGGTGGTGGGCGGTGGAGTGGAGGGTTGGGCAGGGACTGTAGGAGCAGATGATGTTGATGGAAAGTTGTATGGGGAAGGAGTTTGGTATGGGGAAGGAGTTTGGTACGGGGAAGGAGTTTGGTACGGGGCAGGTTGCTGGAAGTGGGGAGATGTCTGGTACTGGGGAGGTTGCTGGTATTGGGGAGGTTGCTGGTACTGGGGAGGTTGCTGGTATGTAATAGGAGGGGGAGGATGGAAAGTGGCTGGAGGGGGTGCAGATGTAATAGGAGGGGGAGGATGGAAAGTGGCTGGAGGGGGTGCAGGTGGAGGAACTACAGTGGTGGGAGGTGGAGGTTGGGAGGTAACCTGCTGTAGAGCACCGTGGCACGAATGCATTACACGCATCTGCTGGGTAGGAGATAGTGTTGCCATGCGCTCCACAACAGACCTGAAAAAGGTGTGGTTTGGCGAAGATCTTGCTTCTGAATGCATGGTTTGCAGAAGTGTCTTCAACTCCAGAATGCTGGAGTTGATCTGCTGAAAGCCTGCGGAGATTTGCTCTGACAAGACTTTTAGACAGTTCTGGAAAGATGCATTCAGATGCAAGAACTCTGGCGCATAACTCTTTTCCTGACCCCTCTGCCGCTGCCGCCCAGTACCCGCAGGTGTACTAGAGGTGGCAGGGGCAGAAGGGTGAGGTAAAGGGAAAGCGATCTCCTCACCAGCAGCTTCATGTAATGTAGGCGGCCACGATGCTCCTGTGCTGGTGGATGGGACAGATGGGTCGAATGTGTGGGAAGGCTTGGAAGGTGCAGATGTACCGGGGCGGTCGAAGTGTCCCTCGGTGACGGTCTCCTCAGGGATCGCCTCAGAAGGGTCCAATCGTGCAGGCTCCCGAGTGCTGCTCACCGTGCTGTGGAATAAAGAGAAAAAAAAACAATTAAAATAGTGATATGGTATGGCCCTGGCTGAAAAAAAAAAAGTTACATCTAAACTTTTTTTGTCACATGTGGTGTGTAATATTTACCTTCTGGTGAGGATTGTCTCCCGGAGGAACGACAGGGCTCGTGCGTACTTGTACTTGCTCCTGCGTCCTCCAGATCCACTCGGGGCCCGCATCTCTTTATTGAACTCCTTCTTAAAACGATCCCTCACAGACCGCCACCGCTTCACAATTCTCTCCCCTGAAACGAGAAAGACAAAGTGGTTAGTATACAACATCAGTGTTTCCCAAACTCCAGTCCTCATGGTCCCCAGGGGTCATGTTTTCAGGATTTCCAAAGTAAATAGAAATCCTGAACACATGATCCGTGGGGACCACGAGGACTGGAGTTCGGGAAACACTGGTTTAAATCAAGCAACCGGTACTGTATATACTTACGCTCTTTAATCTGGGCCCGAGCTTCGAGGTCCTCCCAGCGGTCCACAAGGAGCAAACAGATTTCCTCCCAGAGTCGTCGGGTAACGATAAGGTCAGCGTGGCGGCGGTCAGCCATATTCCAGAGCGGCTCCCTTTCTCTGACGAGATCGATGAGGCGGTCCACATCAATCCCTCCATCCTCACCGTCAGAGTCGGGAGTACGCTGTGAAGGCTGTTAAAGAAAAAGACAAAAATAACATAGCCTCCACAAAAGAAATGAAATAAAAAGTGCAAAAAAAACAAAGCAAAAATATTTATACTTACACGCTGGTGACCGCCGCGTGCTGTCGCCGACGACCCCGGGAGGCACTGCAAGGACCTCTTGGCCGAGCACCAGATTGGGAAGACTAGAGAAGAAAACAAAAAATGTTATGTCTTTGGATGTAGGCATTTGTTTGCTGTGTGTGGTCTGCAGAACATTGTTTTCTATGTGTTGTGTGTAGTGTGATGTTGTGTTTCTGCGTTTGATGCAAAAAACTTACCAATTGTGAGCCCACTCCAGGTGTCTGTC
The DNA here is from genome assembly GCF_039654945.1 of Dendrobates tinctorius. NCBI lineage: Eukaryota > Metazoa > Chordata > Amphibia > Anura > Dendrobatidae > Dendrobates > Dendrobates tinctorius. The sequence continues at coordinate 5,618,052 of NW_027361855.1, read as the reverse complement.
CACCCCTTCCTTCTTCTTCTGGGAGCTCCTCTTCATCTTGTGATTCCTGTTTTGAAATAAAAGGCAATGAATAGACATATATTCCAGAGATGATGAATTTTGGAAATAAAAACTTACCGTCAAACGCTGACAATGCGAGGGAGGGCTCCCAGAAGAAGATGTGCTGTCTTCCTCATGGCCAGACTCCATGGCTGTGGGTGGTGTTCCTGCTGCTGCCATTGCTGCTGCTGCTGCATCTATTGGGCGGCTGTTGAATAAAGAGAAACAAAGGGCCAATGAATATCTTGATATTCCATAGCCCTAGTTTGGAGGAATGGAGGATTTGATAATTACCGTCTCTCATCTGCTGCTGGACTCCCCTCCCGTTGTTCAGCATGCTGCTCCATTTGGGGTGGTGCTGATGGTGCTGCTGCTGCAGATGTCTGCTGCCTTCTCCTGTTCCTGGTTCTTGGCTTGGGTGGCATGTTGGGTGTGGCTGAGGGTCACACTGTCTTGCTTTTATATATGTCTTGTGGGCAGAGCTAATGAGCATGCTCAGACCAAAAAAAACGGATCCGGCCACCGGATCCGGCTTTCGCCGGATCAGGCGCATTGCGGCGCTCATAGGCTTTCATTGTATGAAAAAGCCGGACACGCCGGATCCGGCGTGTCCGGCTTTTTCGCCGGAGACAAAAAACGTTACAGTAGCCGTTTTTTCCAGACGCCGGATCACGTCACATTGCCGGATCCGGCGAAAATCGGATGAAACGCATGGCCATCCGGCTCGATCCGGCTCTAATGCAAGTCAATGGGGGGGAAACCGGATCCAGCATTGCATTTCGCCGGATCCGGTTTCTGTCAAAAGCGCCGGATCGCGCCTGACGGCGAAAACCTGATGTGTGAAAGAGGCCTAAGCCTCTTAGCAGATTCAAGGTATGCCAAATTTTTGTGATCCGTGACAACCGTGATAGGGTGAGCCGCCCCTTCCAAAAAGTGCCTCCATTCCTCAAATGCCAGCTTGACCGCAAGAAGTTCCCTATTGCCTACATCATAGTTTTTCTCAGCTGAAGAGAACTTCTTGGAGAAGAAGGCACAGGGTGTGAGATTGGTAAGGGTGGCCGGACCATGGGACAGCACAGCCCCCACCCCCACAGTGAATGGTTTGGACGGGTCAGGTTGTACCAACACCAGGGCAGACATGAAACATTTCTCAATCGCTGAGAAGGATTCCTTAGCGAGTACAGACCAATTTTTTACATCAGCCCACTTCTGGGTAAGATCCGTGAGTGGTTTAACCACTTGTGAGAAACCTTTAATGAACCTCCGGTAATAGTTCGCAAATCCTAAGAAGCGCTGGAGCCCCTTGAGATCTCGAGGCTGAACCCAGTCAGCGATCGCCAGCTCCTTCTTAGTATCCATACGAAACCCCTCACAGGACACAATCAAGTCCAAAAAGACAGCTCCTGTACAAAAGAAACAAACATTTTTCCAATTTAGCGAACAATTGGTTCTCCCTGAGTCTCTGGAGAACTGTCTTTAGATGTTGCAAGTGAGATTGACTGTCCGGGGAATACACCAAAATGTCATCCAAATAAATAATAACAAAATGGCCTATCAGATCAGAAAACACAACATTGATGAAATTTTGGAAAATAACAGGTGCATTAGTTAACCCAAACGCCATTACCAGGTTCTCAAAGAGTCCTTCTGATGTGAGGAATGCAGTTCTCCACTCGTCCCCTTCCCGAACCCTTATCAGATTGTAGGCCCCCCGCAGATCTAACTTGGAGAACCATTGGGCCCCAGCTAACTGGTTACATAAGTCTGGGATGAGGGGAAGCGGGTAAGAGTTCCTAACCGTTATCTTGTTCAGTTCCCGAAAGTCGAGGCACGGCCGCAAACCACCATCTTTTTTCTTCACAAAGAAGAACCCTGCTGCCACAGGTGACACAAAAGGCCTGATATGTCCTTTGCGGAGACTCTCAGCTATGTACTCCTTCATGGCTTGGCGCTCAGGCCCAGACAAATTGAACAATCGAGCCTTAGGTAACTTGGCTCCAGGTACAAAATCAATGGTACAATCGTAGGGTCTATGTGGTGGCAGCGCCTCAGCCTCACTTTCGGAAAAAACGTCTTTGAAATCCTTCAGGTACTCCGGAATACCTTCCAGACTGACAGACGACACAGACACGGATTTAACAGCGTTAACAAGATGTCCCAGGTTACCACATTTATTATTGCATCCCCATTGAGTGATTTCCCCTGTAACCCAATCAATGGTAGGATTATGGCATTGAAGCCAAGGCATACCCAGTACCAGTCCTGCGGGCAAGTTATCTAGCACAAGACAACTTAGTTTTTCCACACGAGTGGAACCCACTTTTATTGAAAAAAGTTCAGACCTGCAACAGATACCATTTTGGGTAAGAGGCGATGAGTCAATTGCCACAAGTTTAACAGGATCGTGAAGCCTGACTGTCCCTATCTTATTAAGAGTCATAACCTTGGTATCAATCAGGTTCACAGCAGAACCGCAGTCAATAAAAGCAGTAGTCTGAACAGGACCATAACCAAGTTCCAGTTCCACCTGCAGCACCATTTTTGCACATGAGGAAAATTGTACCTGAAGGTCTGGGTAGCCTCCTTGACTACTACCCAGACCTAGTTGTTTCCCGCCATCTTAGAGGATGACAGACAGGAGGGGCAGTCCTTCTTCCAATGTCCAGATTTCCCACAATAGAAGCACAACTGCTTTTCCCGGCGACGTCTTCTTTCCTTTCCCTCACAGGTGACAGCGCTCACCTCCATAGCCATAGGAAGAGTCCGGGTCTCATCTCCACTGAAGAATAATGGTGTTTCCCATTGCATAATGCCTCTAGCCCGCAGCCTGCGATCCATGCGAACCGCTTGGATCATGGCATCCTCCAGGGAGTCAGGCGGAGGATGAAGTGCCAAAGCATCCTTCAGACGTTCACACAGGCCTCTGTGGAACAGCCCCCAAAGGGCGGCATCACTCCAGGAAATCTCGGCTGCCCAACGTCTGAATTCAGTACAGAACCATTCGGCCGAGTGCTCCCCCTGACAGACACTCATCATCTTGTCCTCAGCCAACAGCACTCTATCAGGCTCATCATAAATAAGCCCTATGGCTTCAAAAAACGCATCCACAGACATTCTCTCAGGGGCAGAAGAGGAAAGCAAAAATGCCCAGGCTTGTGGGGACCCCCTAAGCAGGGACATTACCACCCCCACCCTCTGTTTCTCATCCCCAGAGAAGCGGGGTCTCAAAGAGAAAAAGAGCTTACAGCCCTCTTTAAATGCCCTGAAATCATCCTTGTTACCAGAAAATGTATCTGGCAATTTAACTGGGGATTCGGGTGGGACTAAAATGACATCTCTATTCCCCACCTGCTGGAAGCCTGCGGAAAGCACCCGCTGAACAGAGTCCTCCACCCGCCGTTGGGACTGGGCCAGAGCTTGGTGTTCCAAACTAAGCTTCTGCAGTGACTGAGTCAAGCATTTCACCTGCTCAGATAAAGCACACATTGGGTCCATGCTGCAGAAGTGAGGAGAGAAAAAAAAAATTGTACGCAAGTTATAATGTCAGGAACACCGCACTGAACTTGCTCACTGAGCCAGTGCGCGTGTCCTGAGTAAAGCGAACAGTGCTCTAAGATACCTGTCGAGCGGGCAGCAGCCGAGTAGATGCGTACTTCAGAGCCGCAGAACCTGAAGCACGTGACTACTAGGGGCGTGGCCTAAACTCCACAGAGCTAGGAGCTGCAAGATAACGCCTAGCAGGGTAACTGCGAGACAAAGTTACCGGTGGCATAGACAGGGAGAATAGTCAAGACGTAGCCAATGAGTCACACACAGAGATAGATGCAAAGGTACAAGAGGGGCGAGCAGAGAGTAGTCAGGTCACAGGCAATGAGTCATACACAGAGATAATAACGCAGTACAAAATCAACAGGCAAACTCACAACGGGAAACAGAACCGGGTCAGAACCATATAAACAAGCTATAGCAACAAACAAGCACACAGGGGTCAGCACACTAGGCCAAAGGCAAAAGTATAACTGGCAGGGATTGAAGCTTCCCAGGGGTTTAAGAAGCTCTCCCAGAACCAGAAAGAGGCCACAATCATTAACCCCAGGTGTGCAGGTCAAAACCTGCACCGAGCTCTAGACATTAACCCCAGGTGTGCAGCTCAAAAACATGCACTGGGATCAAGACATCTCCAGTGTATAGTGCTCACCACAAATTGCTACCAACCTTTAAAAAATTTAAATACCTCTCCTCGCTATGCACTGCTCTACTCTGGACTCCTCAGCGTTGTCATCTTCCAGCTCTCTGCAATTGGACTGTTTAGGCAGAGGGCATACAGATGTGATGTCATTGCGTTCTCTGACCTGAATGTCGCTGTTATGAAATGCGGAAAATGGCACGGCGGTGGAGAAGGGCGAGGCAAGTATTGCAAGTGCTGTGGCCCTGAGCAAGCAAGGGGGCCCACTCGTGGGCGACGGCACTGGCACAGGGTCCCTCATAGTACGCCAGTGTCTCTGATGGTGAGTGGGCCCTCCCACCGGTAGAGACACTTTTGCGTACTATGAAGGGCCCTGTGCCAGTGCCATCGCCCCCCACCAGCTCAGGGAATTAGCACTTTAATCAGCACCTTCCTCTGTGTCACTATGTAAGGTGGTATAGTATGCGGGAAGGGGCACCTGAGTTTCATCAGGGTCAGATTATGGCTCTGTAGAGTGCGAGGGGAATGTAGTGCTGTGGGTTAATGTACCAGCAGAATCATCTAGCAGTGGCTGTGCATCAGTGCATTCCATCTCTGATTCATGTTGGACTGGGGAATTCAGGATTTGACTTGATAACCCTGGCATGGTATGTGAAAAGAGCTCCATGGAGTCATCTGAAGTGTGAGATGCCCCGCATCCTTCACTTTTGGTGGGTGTGAAGGACACAAGGAAAGGTGTTGTGCCTGACCAGAAGCCTGCACTGATGAACTCAGTGCTTGCAGTTTTTGAAACTTCAGAAGAGGAGGCAATAGAGCTGGAGGCTGTTTCGGCAATGTAAGTCAAAACCTGTGCCTGATGCTCCAGCTTTAAAAGCGGTTTACCTACTCCCAGAAAAGGGAACCTTAAAGACCTTCTTGTGCCAGACAATGACACAGGCTCAACACCTCCTGCCTTTGCTGCTATTGTGCTTTGGCCATAACCAGCAGATGCACCACCACCACCATCAGCACCACCTGCGCCCCCCCCGCCTACGTACGCGGCCTCTTCCACCATACTTCCTCTTGTTTGGGAAAATGTACCAAAAATACCAGCAGAGATATGGTACTGTATGAGGAGCGTACAGCTGTATAAGGTGTATGGAAAAATTTAAATCGCCGTATATATTTCCTTAGTCACAGACACTCTCCCAGTTTGTATTTGATCGTAATCCAACCAGCAGATATACAGTACTGTATCAGAAGTGTACTGCTGTACAAGTTTTTTGGGAAAATGTCAATCTTCGTATATTTGTTTCCGGAGTCACACACAGACACTCTGCCAGTATGTATTTGACCGTAATACAACCAGCAGATATACAGTACTGTATGAGAAGCTGACAGCTCTATACGGTGTATGGAAAAATGGAAATATCTGTATATGTCTTTCCGGAGTCTCACACACACACACGCTGTCTCTGTATAGATGTGACAGTAATCCGAGCAGCAGATATACAATACTGTTTGAGAAGCGGACATCTCTATACGGTGTATGGAAAAAAGGAAATGTCCGTATTTGTATTTCCGGAGTTTCACACACACGCTGTCTCTGTAAATATGTGACCGTAATGCGAACAGCAGATATACAATACTGTTTGTGAAGTGGTCAGCTCTATACGGCATATGGAAAAATGGAAATGTCCATATATCTATTTCCAGAGTCTCACACACACAAACGCTGGCTCTGTATAGATGTGACCGCAATCCAAACAGTAGATATACGATACTGTTTGAGAAGCGGACAACTCTATACGGTGTATGTATGAAAAATTTTAAATCTCCATCTATTTTTTTCCAGAGTCACACACACACGCTGTCTCTGTATAGATGTGACCAAAATCCAAACTGCAGATATACGATACTGTTTGAGAAGCGAACACCTCTATATGGTGTATGTATGAAAAATGTAAATCTCCGTCTATTTTTTTACGGAGTCACACACATATAGCATGTATTTGTTTGTGATACACGGTAGTGTGTGAGGAGCGTACACCTCTACACGGTGTGGGAAAAAATGAACGCTCGGTAACTGTGCAGAAAAAAGGAGTAAAAGTATTTTTGCTCTGAAAAAAGCAGTCTGCACACAGCAATGCAGCTATCAGGGAGCCTTATAAGGCAGCCTAATAACCACCAGCATTGCTGCACACAAAAAAATCCTCCCCTTTCACTGCATACTAAAGGGGGTTTTACACTAAGCGATATCGCTAGCAATATCGCTAAAACGTCACTGGTTTTGTGACGTTATAGCGATATTGCTAGCGATATCGCTATGTGTGATACTTACCTCCGACTGGCTCCCCCGCTGTCCATCGCTGATTGCGCGAGAATGTCCGGATCCATTTCTCGTCGGGCGCTTCCTGCTGAGACTTCCTGCTGTGACGACGAGCGACGCGTGGAGGCGGGCGGGAGGACGTCTGGATCGCTGTGTGTGAAAGGTGAGTATCGTGCGCTGCGTCGCTGCTGCATCGCTGTGAGATCTTTCTGTATGAAAGCTCACTAGCGATCATTTAGCGATGCACCAGCGATCCTGACCGGGTCGGATCGCTGGTCGGATCGCTGGTGCATCGCTAAATGTAAAAGGGCCTTAACTGTACAGTGAAAATCGCTATCAGCAGAAGCACAGATTTTTTTTTCTTTCCTGCCTAGACACTCTCCCTATTGAGAACGAGCAGCAGCACCTCTCCCTATGCTAAGATCGGCAGAAGTAAGATGGTGGTTGGCGTTCAGGGCTTTTATAGCCACTGTGACACCACACAAAGCAAGCCAATCACTGCAATGCCCTTCTCTAAGATGGTGATGGCCGCTGCCCACGTCATCGCATTGCCCACAGTGTGCGTCCTTGATGATTGGCTGAGAAAAGGCGCTGGAAGCATTATGGGAAACGCAACTTTGGCGCACGAGTCGGCGACCGCATTGCCGACCTCACGCTATTGATTTTAGCAAAAGTCGGCGACATTTGAATTTGACTATCTCGTTTCGCTCAACTCTAATTTCAACATTTAAAATCAAAAGAACAAATAAAATAAAAAACAGGATGTCTCAAAAGAGAGACGTCACCACAATAATAAGTTTGGAAAAAATGGAATTTATAGATATTACATATATGGCACAAAAAAAAAAAATATATATATATATATACACACTAGCTGAATAGCCTGGCGTTGCCTGGGCATAGTAAACAACTGTGGCTAGTTATAACAAATTATAATTATTATATTGCACATAAAAACCGTGCATCTAATCCTATCCTGTGTTATACTGACTGCTTAGCCGTGTATCTAATCCTATTCTGTGTGATACTGTCTGCTGAGCCGTGTATCTAATACTATTCTGTGTGATACTGTGTGCTGAGCTGTGTATCTAATACTATTCTCTGTGATACTGACTGCTGAGCTGTGTATCTATTCCTATCCTGTGTGATACTGACTGCTGAGCTGTGTATCTAATCCTATCCTGTGTGATACTGCCTGCTGAGCCATGTGTCTAATCCTCTCCTGTGTGATACTGACTGCTGAGCCGTGTATCTAATCCTATCCTGTGTGATACTGGGCTCCCCCTGCAGTCTGTGTCAGAGCGTGGTCTGTGTTGTGTGTGTAATGGTGGTTTCCGAAAGGAGCCACTCCTTGGCTGGGTCCTTCCCTGGAGGAAGATCTGGCTTGTCCCGTGTTTGAGACTCTTAAATGAGGCTCCATGGACTTTATTTGCATATGCGTATTTCCCAGGGAGCAATGCGCCTAGGATTTCACTGATTGAGCGCCTTTGCCGGTGTTTTCTTTGACTGGTCTCCTAGAGGTCAGTGATTGTTTCGTGATGTTGGTCTACTAGGCATTGCTCCCACCTAGCCAGAATCCTACTCCACACTGATGAGGGGCAACACCCCGAAACAGCTGTCTGTGGATGGATACCTGGCCTTGGTATTTCCCTTGTCGTATCTGTAAACTCGTAAAGAGCTGGATATTGACTTAAAGGGCCACTTAATATGGTGGTAATGGTTGTTTCCGAAAGGAGCCACTCCTTGGCTGGGTCCTTCCCTGGAGGAAGATCTGGCTAGTCCCATGTTTGAGACTCTTAAATGAGGCTCCACGGACTTTATTTGCATACGGTAATAAATTGTGCTATTTCCAGCTTTACAGAAGGACGATAACACCATAGAAATAATAAGAATAATAGGCCTCAGTTACCACAACTGTCTACAAAGAATACTGTTGATGATAGCAACTAATCACAGCTCATTTTTCATCTTTTAAACAGCTCTGGGACAGTGTGGTGAGGTTTGAGTGGCGACTTTTGTGTTTCGACTTTTATGTGGCGAGGCTGGTGTATGTGTGGTGAAATGTGCGCTGAGGGTGGTATATGTGTTGAAGCACGTGGTAGTGTGTGGCGCATTTTGTGTGTGTGTTCATATCCCCGTGTGTGGTGAGTATCCCATGTCAGATCCCCACCTTAGTAACTGTACGGTATATACTCTTTGGCACCATCGCTCTCATTCTTTAAGTCCCCCTTGTTCACATCTGGCAGCTGTCAATTTGCCTCCAACACTTTTTCTATCACTTTTTCCCCATTATGTAGATAGGGGCAAAATTGTTTGGTGAATTGGAACACGCGGGGTTAAAATTTCGCCTCACAACATAGCCTATGATGCTCTCAGGGTCCAGACGTGTGACTGTGCAAAATTTTGTGGCTGTAGCTGCCACGGTGTGGATGCCAATCCTGGACATACACACATACATACATATATACATACACACACACATTGAGCTTTATATATATTAGATATATTAATCTCATATATAAAGCTCAATGTGGGTGTGTATGCATGTGTGTGTATGTCTGGGATTGGCATCCGCACCATCGCAGCTACAGCCACAAAATTTTGCACAGTCACACGTCTGGACCCCAAGAGCATCATAGGCTATGTTGTGAGGCAAAATTTTAACCCCGAGCGTTCCAATTCACCAAACAATTTTGCCCCTATCTACATAATGGGGAAAAAGTGTATGTATGTATTGCCATCTGCATCGTCGTAGCTACAGCCACAAAATTTTGCACAGTCACACGTCTGGACCCCAAGAGCGTCATAGGCTATGTTGTGAGGCAAAATTTTAACCTCGCGCATTCCAATTCACCAAACAATTTTGCCCCTATCTACATAATGGGGAAAAAGTGAAAGGAAAAGTGTTGGAGGCAGGGGCGTACATAGAAATCATGGGGCCCCATAGCAAAAGTCTGAATGGGCCCCCCCCCCCCCAAAAAAAAAGAAAAAAATATCAAAAGGTGCTCTTAACTCCAGTCATGCATGTTATAGGTCAAACATCCAGCCACAGCAGCAGAGAGGATGTCAGGAGAGTCAGCCACAGCAGCATACAGGATATCAGGCAAGCTATCCACAGCAGCACAGAGGATGTCAGGAGAGCCAGTCACAGCAGCACAGAGGATGTCAGGATAGATAGCTACAGCAGAACAAAAGATGTCAGGAGAGTGAGCCACAAAAGCACAGTCACACGTCTGGACCCCAAGAGCGTCATAGGCTATGTTGTGAGGCAAAATTTTAACCTCGCGCATTCCAATTCACCAAACAATTTTGCCCCTATCTACATAATGGGGAAAAAGTGAAAGGAAAAGTGTTGGAGGCAGGGGCGTACATAGAAATCATGGGGCCCCATAGCAAAAGTCTGAATGGCCCCCCCCCCCCCCAAAAAAAGAAAAAAATATCAAAAGGTGCTCTTAACTCCAGTCATGCATGTTATAGGTCAAACATCCAGCCACAGCAGCACAGAGGATGTCAGGAGAGTCAGCCACAGCAGCATACAGGATATCAGGCGAGCTATCCACAGCAGCACAGAGGATGTCAGGAGAGCCAGTCACAGCAGCACAGAGGATGTCAGGATAGATAGCTACAGCAGAACAAAAGATGTCAGGAGAGTCAGCCACAAAAGCACAGAGGATGTCAGGAGAGACAGCCGCAGCAGCACAGAGGATCTCAGGAGAGACAACCACAGCAGCATAGAGTATGTCAGGAGAGTCAGCCACAGCAGCATACAGGATATCAGGAGAGCTATCCACAGGAGCACAGAGAATGTCAGGAGAGCAAGCCACAGAAGCACAGATGACGTCAGGAGAGCTAGCTACAGCAGAACAAAAGATGTCAGGAGAGTCAGCCACAAAAGCACAGAGGATGTCAGGAGAGACAGCCACAGCAGCACAGAGGATCTCAGGAGAGCTATCCACAGCAGTACAGAGGATGTCAGGAGAGCCAGCCACAGAAGCACAGATGACGTCAAGAGAGGACCAGCCACAGAAGCACAGAGGATATCAGGAGAGCTAGCCACAGCAGAATGGAGGATGTCAGGAAAGCCAGCTCAAAGGTACAGAGGATGTCAAGAGAGCCAGCCACAGAAGCATACAGGATATCAGGAGAGCTATCCATAGCAGCACAGAGGATGTCAGGAAAGCCAGCTGCAGCAGCACAGAGGATGTCAGTTGAGCTAGCCACAGCAGAACAAAGGATGTCAGGAGAGACAGCCGCAGCAGCACAGAGGATCTCAGGAGAGACAACCACAGCAGCATAGAGTATGTCAGGAGAGTCAGCCACAGCAGCATACAGGATATCAGGAGAGCTATCCACAGGAGCACAGAGAATGTCAGGAGAGCAAGCCACAGAAGCACAGATGACGTCAGGAGAGCTAGCTACAGCAGAACAAAAGATGTCAGGAGAGTCAGCCACAAAAGCACAGAGGATGTCAGGAGAGACAGCCACAGCAGCACAGAGGATCTCAGGAGAGCTATCCACAGCAGTACAGAGGATGTCAGGAGAGCCAGCCACAGAAGCACAGATGACGTCAAGAGAGGACCAGCCACAGAAGCACAGAGGATATCAGGAGAGCTAGCCACAGCAGAATGGAGGATGTCAGGAAAGCCAGCTCAAAGGTACAGAGGATGTCAAGAGAGGCAGCCACAGAAGCATACAGGATATCAGGAGAGCTATCCATAGCAGCACAGAGGATGTCAGGAAAGCCAGCCGCAGCAGCACAGAGGATGTCAGTTGAGCTAGCCACAGCAGAACAAAGGATGTCAGGAGAGCCTGCCACAGCAGAACGGAGGCTGTCAGGAAAGCCAGAGATAAAAGCACAGAGGATGTCAGGAGAGACAGCCACAGCAGCACAGAGGATGTCAGGAGAGACAGCCACAGCGGCACAGAGGATCTCAGGAGAGACAACCACAGCAGCACAGAGGATGTCAGAAGAGTCAGCCACAGAAGCACAAAGGATGTCAGGAGAACCAGCCACAGCAGCACAGAGGATGTCAGGAGAGTTAGCAACAGCAGCATACAGGATATCAGGAGAGCCATCCACAGCAGCACAGAGGATGTCAGGAGAGCCTACCAAAGCATCACAGAGGATGTCAGGAGAGCCTGCCACAGCAGCACAAAGGATTTCAGGAGAGGCCCGGCCACAGATGCACAGAGGATGTCTTGAGAGCCTGCCACAGCAGAACAGAAGATGTCAGGAAAGCCAGCCACAAAAGCACAGAGAATGTCAGGATAGCTAGACACAGCAAAACAAAGGATATAAGGAGAGCTGGACACAAAAGCACAGAGGATGTCAGGAGAGCCAGCCACAGCAGCACAAGGGATGCCAGTAGAGGAAGCCACTGCAGCACAGAGTATGTCAGGAGAGGCAGCCACAGCAGCACAGATGATGTCAGGAGAGGCCCAGCCACAGAAGCACAGAGGAATACACACACACACACACACCTGCAGTGCATGCAGGGCCCCCTTCACCCTCCACAGTGCGTGCAGCCGGGCCCCCCTCCCTAAGGTGCAAAGTGCTAGGCTGCCAGCACAGTGAGGGGACACATTTAACAAAAAAAAATCAACCCCAGCCGGGCTCACCTTATGTGTGTGTCAACCCTCTCCCTGAGTGAGAGAGGCTCAGGAATGTTTTCTGCTGTCTGCTTCCTGCAAAGCGCTGCTCTCTGGCTGCCAGAAGGCATGGCATTCTTATGCAAATCCAGCCAGAGACTTCAGCCAACTGCTGACCAGGAAACAAGGAAAGGGGAGCTTCAAGGGGGTATACAGCGGCCGGTGGCAGTCGCTAACATTTAATTAAAGGAGATAGTACCGTGTCAGCACAGCACAGCTGCCAAACCGCAGTGGCCGTCGTGGGCCCCCTCACCCATCCGGGCCCCCTCACCTGTCTGGGCCCCATAGCAGCTGCGTGGTCTGCTACTATTGACGGTACGCCACTGGTTGGAGGCAAATTGACAGCTGCCAGATGTGAACAAGGGGGACTTAAAGAATGAGAGTGATGGTGCCAAAGAGTATATATCGTACAGTTGCTAAGGTGGGGGCCCTGACATGGGATACTCACCACACATGGGGATATGAACACACATACAAAATGCGCCACACACTACCACGTGCTTCAACACATATACCACCCTCAGCACACATTTCACCACACATACACCAACCTCACCACAGAAAAGTCAAAACACAAAAGTTGCCACTCAAAACTCACCACGCTGTCCCAGAGCTATTTAAAAGATGAAAAATGAGCTGTGATTGGCTGCTATCAGCAACAGTTTTCTTTGTAGACAGTTGTGGTAACTGAGGCCTATTATTATTATAATTTCTATGGTGTTATCGTCCTTCTGTAATGCTGGAAATAACACAATTTATTACTGTGCCAACACAGACCACGCTCTGACACAGAATGCAGGGGGAGCCCAGTATCACACAGGATTGGATTAGATACACGGCTCAGCAGTCAGTATCACACAGGAGAGGATTAGACACATGGCTCAGCAGTCAGTGTCACATAGGATAGGATTAGATACACAGCTCAGCAATCAGTATCACACAGGATAGGCTTAGATGCACGGTTTTTATGTGCAATATAATCATTATAATTTGTTATAACTAACCACAGTTGGTTACCATGGCCAGGAAATGCCGGGCTCTTCAGCTAGTATATATGTACTAGCTGAAGAGCCCGGCGTTGCCTGGGCATAGTAACCAACTGTGGTTAGTTATAACAAATTATAATGATTATATTGCACATAAAAACATTTCACATCATATATTCAACATTACAGATTTGCAACACAAATTAACTAAACGATTACCCAAGTATTGATAGTATTTTATTTTCAACTCATTCAAGAGCCTTTTGATAAACAACATGTGTATCTGTATATATAACCCTATCCTGTGTGATACTGACTGCTGAGCTGTGTACCTAATGCTCTCCTGTGTGATACTTTCTGCTGAGCTGTGTATCTAATCCTATCCTGTGTGATACTTACTGCTGAGCTGTGTACCTAATGCTCTCCTGTGTGATACTTTCTGCTGAGCTGTGTATCTAATCCTACCCTGTGTGATACTGTCTGCTGAGCTGTGTACCTAATGCTCTCCTGTGTGATACTTTCTGCTGAGCTGTGTATCTAATCCTATCGTGTGTTACTGACTGCTCAGCCGTGTAACTAATCCTATCCTGTGTGATACTGACTGTTGAGCAGTGTATCTAATCCTATCCTGTGTGATACCGTCTGCTGAGCCATGTATCTAACCCTATCCTGTGTGATACTGACTGCTGAGCCGTGTACCTAATCCTATCATGTGTGTTACTAACTGCTCAGTTGTGTATCTAATCTTATCCTGTATAATACTGACTGCTGAGCCGTGTGTCTAATCCTATCCTGTGTGATACTGACTGCTGAGCCATGTATCTAATCCTATTCTGTGTGATACTTTCTGCTGAGCCGTGTATCTAATCCTATCCTGTGTGATACTGTCTGCTGAGCCGTGTATCTAATACTATTCTGTTTGATACTGTGTGCTGGGTTGTGGATCTAATCCTATCCTGTGTGATACTGTCTGCTGAGCCATGTATCTATTCCTATCCTGTGTGATGCTGATTGCTGAGCTGTGTATCTAATCCTATCATGTGTGATACTGACTGCTGAGCTGTGTATCTAATCCTATCCTGTGTGATACTGACTGCGGAGCCATGTATCTAATCTCTCCTGTGTGATACTGACTGCTGAGCTGTGTATCTAATCCTGTCCTGTGTGATACTGACTGCTGAGCAGTGTATCTAATCCTATCCTGTGTGATACCATCTGCTGAGCCGTGTATCTAACCCTATCCTATGTGATACTGACTGCTGAGCCGTGTACCTAATCCTATCATGTGTGTTACTGACTGCTCAGCCGTGTATCTAATCCTATCCTGTGTGATACTGAATGCTGAGCTGTGTATCTAATCCTATCCTTTGTGATACTGACTGCTGAGCTGTGTATCTAATCCTATCCTGTGTGACACTGACTGCTGAGCCATGTGTCTAATCCTCTCCTGTGTGATACTGACAGCTGAGCTGTGTATCTAATTAAAATCCTGTGTGATACTGGGCACCCCCCTGCAGTTTGTGTCAGAGGGTGGTCTGTGTTGGCACGGTAATAAATTGTATTGTTTCCAGCTTTACAGAAGGATGATAACACCATAGAAATGATAAGAATAATAGGCGAAATTGTTTGGTGATTTGGAACACGCGGGGTTAAAATTTCACCTCACAGCATAGCCTATGATGCTCTCGGGGTCCAGACGTGTGACTGTGCAAAGTTTTGTGGCTGTAGCTGCGACGGTGCAGACAGATCGCGCTTGCGCAGTCTATAGAGGCTTCAGACAGAGTGAGGCTTAGCCCGTTATATTCTTCTTCCGGGGGCGTGGTTAAGTGAGGGGCAGAGATTTTTTTAAATGCCATCGTGGGCAATGACGGAAGCGGTGCACAGCTGTGAGGAGATATGCTGGGGGCTTGTCAACGCATGGTCGCTGATGCCGTGCCCTGCGACGAACATTGACTTCTCGGAAACTGCTCCATGACCCGCATGTGAGCAGCGCAAGCGGTCACATGAAGAACACTTCCAGGAGTCTGCCAGGGTCTAGGAAATCTGCGCATACGTACTGCCATATTGCAATCTCATAAATAGAAGAAATAAGTGCCCGCAGTGCATAGAAAGGAGGAATGAATATATTTCATAAGTGCAAAGAAGAAAAATACAAATTAATAATAAAATAAGATATAATAAATGGACAATCGTTTATTTTAAAGTGCAAAGGGAAGGTTTTTTTCACATAATAATACTGATAATAAAGAGTAATTATAGACATTTAAGCGATTTAAGTTACAAAGTACAAATATGATGCTAATAAATATAAAAACAACAATTTAATTTATGTGAGAAAAATATGAAAACATAATATATCATTATATTCCTATTATAGCAGCACAATTTCCATCAAGGATCATGATAATTTGTTTAATATAAAACCACCTAAAGTGAGAAAAATCCAAATTAAGACCACTATAATTATTATGTGAAACAAAGTCCATAGAGAAATATGTGAAAAGAATTTTCTTTCTCGCATGAGAAGATATGATGCATTACTCCAGAAGAACCGACATCATTGGCATCTAAAAAAAATATATAAAGAAATAAAAAATCAATGACTAAGAGAAACAACACACAATAATAAAACAACATTTACCCATACCCCTAAAATTAATATTATTAATGAATAGCTAGTTACAAAAATGCAGCAAATCCAAAACTCTCATTATGCCCTTGAGGACTCGGGGTACCCAACCTGTATATCCACTTACTTTCCATCTGCGCCAAGATTTTTGCAGTGTTGCCACCCCGAATTCCCAGGTTCACTTAATCAATGTGGAGTGGTCCCTCCGGGCCTTAGGTTACTCGGTACCCAGCCAGTCAGGTTCTTTAACCCCTTTCTGCCATCCGACGTACTATCCCATCCATGGGACCTGGGCCCCTATGCCCATGGACGGGATAGTACGTCGGCGCGATCAGCGGGGCCCACGTGGTGAGCGCCGCTGATCGCGGCCGGGTGTCAGCTGATTATCACAGCTGACACCCGGCACAATGTGTCAGGGGCGGTCACGGACCGCCCCCGACACGTTAACCCCTTGCACACCGCGATCAAACATGATCGCGGTGTACCAGGGGTTAAAGGGAAGCATCGGCAGGGAGGGGGCTCCCTCCGTGCTTCCCTGAGCCCCCCACGGCAGCGCAATGTGCAGCGCTGCTGCGGGGGGCTCCTTTCCTCCAGGCCCCCGAATCCAAGATGGCGACGGGGGCCTTCGGGGGCCTGAGGAAGCTGGCTTCCTCAGTGCCTGCAAAGCGCAGGCATGAGGAAGCCTTCTGCAGTGCCTGTGTCAGATCGCTGATCTGTCACAGTGATCTGTGATGTGACAGATCAGCGATCTGTCACAGGACAGTGATGTCCCACCTGGCACTATTTAATAAAGTAAAAAAAAAAATAAAAAAAAAGTGTTAAAATAATTTAAAAAAAAAATCGCCAAATAAATTAGAAAAAAAAAAAAAATATTCCACCAATAAATCCATTTTTTGGAAATAATAAAAAAAAAACAATAAAAGTACACATATTAGGTATCGCCGCATCCGTAATGACCCGCCCTATAAAACTGTCCCATTAGTTAACCCCTTTAGCGAACCCCTTAAAAAATAAAAATAAAAAACGAAGCAAAAAATAATGATTTATTATCATACCGCCAAACAAAAAGACGTATATAAATATCCATGGTACCGCTGAAAACATCATCTTGTCCCGCAAAAAACGAGCTGCCACACAGCATCATCAGCGAAAAAATAAAAAAGTTATAGCTCGCAGAATAAAGCGATGCAAAAATAATTATTTTTTATATAAAATAGTTTTCATTGCATAAAACCGACAAAAACATAAAAAAACGACCTAAATGAGGTATCGCTGTAACCGTACTGACCCGAAGAATAAAACCGCTTTATCAATTTTACCGCACGCGGAACGGTGTAAACGCACCCCCCCAAAAGAAATTCATGAAACGCTGGTTTTTGTTCATTCTGCGTCGCAAAAATAGGAATAAAAAGCGATCAAAAAATGTTACGTGCACGAAAATGGTACCAATAAAAACGTCAACTCGTCCCGCAAAAAATAAGACCTCACATGACTCGGTGGGTCAAAATACGGAAAAATTATAGCTCTCAATATGTGGTGATGCAAAAACTATGTTTACAATAAAAAGCGTCTTTTAGCGTGCGACAGCTGCCAAATATAAAAACCGCCATAAATAGTAAATCAAACCCCCCGATATCACCCCCTTAGTTAGGGAAAAATAATAAAATTAAAAAAAAAGTATTTATCTCCATTTTCCCACTAGGGTTAGGGTAAGGCTGTGTGCACACGCTGCGGATTAGGTGCGGATTCATCCGCGCGGATTTTGTAAAATCCGCAGGTGAAACCGCAGGTCAAAAGACCTGCGGTTTTACCTGCGGATTGCTCTGTGGTTTTGTCCTGCGGTTTTTCATCTCCTCAATAGAGGAGATGGCAAACCGCAGGAGAATCCGCAGAAAGAATTGACATGTCAATTCTTTCTGCGGATTGAAAACCGCAGATAATCCGCGCGGAAAATTCTGCACCGTCTGCACTGCGGTTTTTGATTCCCATAGGGAATCATGGTACTGTACACCGCAGCAGAAACTGCTGCGAGTCCGCAGCAGCCAAAACCGCTGCGGAACCATAGCAAAATCCGCAGCGTGTGCACACAGCCTTAGGGTTAGGGCTAGGGTTAGGGTTAGGGCTAGGGTTAGGGTTAGGGCTAGGGTTAGGGGTAGGGTTAGGGCTCAGATTAGGGTTAGGGGTGTGTTGGGGTTAGGGTTGGAGTTATAATTGGGGGTTTCCACTGTTTGGGCACATCAGGGGCTCTCCAAATGCAACATGGCATCTGATCTCAATTCCAGCCAATTCTGAGTTGAAAAAGTCAAATGGTGCTCCTTCCCTTCCAAGCTCTGCCATGCGCCCAAACAGTGTTTTACCCCCACATGTATGGTATCAGCCTACTCAGGACAAATTGCAAAACAATTTTTGGGGTCCAATTTCTCCTGTTACCCTTAGGAAAATAAAAAATTTGGGGCAAAAATATCATTTTTGTGGAAAAAAATGATTTTTTTATTTTCACGTCCGAGTGTTATAAACTTCTGTGAAGCACTTGGGGGTTCAAAGTGCTCACCACACATCTAGATAAGTTCCGTGGGGGGTCTAGTGTCCAAAATGGGGTCACTTGTGGGGAGTTTCAATAGTTTAGGTACATCAGGGGCTCTCCAAACGCACATGACACCCGCAGACCATTCCATCAAAGTCTGCATTCCAAAACGTCACTGCTTCCCTTCCGAGCCCCGACGTGTGTCCATACAGTAGTTTTCTCCCACATATGGGGTGTCAGCGTACTCAGGCCAAATTGGACAACAACTTTTGGGGGTTCAATTTCTCCTGTTACCCTTGGGAAAATGAAAAAATTGGGGACTAATTGATCATGTTTCTGGAAAAAATACGATTTTTTTATTTTCATGCCCTGGCATTATAAACTTCTGTGAAGCCCTTGGGGGTTCAAAGTGCTCACCTCACATCTAGATAAGTTTCTTAGTGGGTCTAGTTTTCAAAATGGTGTCATTTGTGGGGGGTTTCCACTGTTTAGGTACATTAGGGGCTCTCCAAAGGCAACATGACACCCGCAGACCATTCCATCAAAGTCTGCATTCCAAAACATCACTACTTCCCTTCCGAGCCCCGACGTGTGCCCATACAGTAGTTTTCTCCCACATATGGGGTATCAGCATACTCAGGACAAATTGGACAACAACTTTTGGGGTCCAATTTCTCCTGGTACCCTTGGGAAAATAAAAAAATGGTGACTAAAAGATCATGTTTGTGGAAAAAATACGAATTTTTTATTTTCACGCCCGGGCGTTATAAACTTCTGTGAAGCACTGGGGGGTTCAAAGTGCTCACCACACATCTAGATAAGTTCCTTGGGGGGTCTAGTTTACAAAATGGTGTCATTTGTGGGGGGTTTCCACTGTTTAGGTACATTAGGGGCTCTCCAAAGGCAACATGACACCCGCAGACCATTCCATCAAAGTCTGCATTCCAAAACGTCACTGCTTCCCTTCCGAGCCCCGACGTGTGCCCATACAGTAGTTTTCTCCCACATATGGGGTATCAGCATACTCAGGACAAATTGGACAACAACTTTTGGGGTCCAATTTCTCCTGGTACCCTTGGGAAAATAAAAAAATGGTGACTAAAAGATCATGTTTGTGGAAAAAATACAAATTTTTTATTTTCACGCCCGGGCATTATAAACTTCTCTGAAGCCCATGGGGGTTCAAAGTGCTCACCACACATCTAGATAAGTTCCTTAGGGGGTCTAGTTTCCAAAATGGTGTCATTTGTGGGGGGTTTCCACTGTTTTGGTACATCAGGAGTTTTCCAAACGCGACATGGTGTCCGATCTCAATTCCAGCCAAAAACGTCAAATGGCGCTGCTTCCCTTCTGAGCTCTGCCATGCGCCCAAATAGTGGTTTACCCCCACATGTGGGGTATCAGCGTACTCAGGACAAATTGCACAATAACTTTTAGGGTCCTGTTACCCTTGGGAAAATAAAAATTGGGGTGAAAAGATCATTTTTGTGGAAAAAATATGATTTTTTAATTGTACCGCTGTACGTTATAAACTTCTGTAAAGCCCTTGTGGGTTCAAAGTTCTCACCACATATCTAGATAAGTTCCTTGGGGGGTCTAGTTTCCAAAATGGGGTCACTTGTAGGGGGTTTCCACTGTTTAGGTACATCAGGGACTCTCCAAACGTGACATGGCATCCAATCTGAATTCCAGCCAATTTTGCATTGAAAAAGTCAAACGGCGCTCCTTCCATTCTGAGCTCTGCCATGCACCGAAACAGTGGTTCCCCCCACATATCAGGTATCTGTGTACTCAGGACAAATTGCACAATAACTTTTGCAGTCCAATTTCTCCTGTTACCCTTGGTAAAATAAAAAAAATTGAACCTGAAGTATTTTTTTTATGAAAAAAAGTTAGATGTTCATTTTTTTTTAAATATTCAAAAAAATTCCTGTGACGCACCTAAAGGGTTAATAAACTTCTTGAATGTGGTTTTGAGCACTTTAAGGGGTGCAGTTTTTAGAATGGTGTCACTTTTGGGTATTTTCTATCATATAGACCCCTCAAAGTGGCTTCAAATGTGATGTGGTCCTAAAAATAAAATGGTGTTGTAAAAATGAGAAATCGCTGGTCAACTTTTAACCCTTATAACTTCCTAACAAAAAAAAATTTGGTTCCAAAATTGTGCTGATGTAAAGTAAACATGTGGGAAATGTTAGATATCAAGTTTTTTGTGTGCCGTATCTCTGTGATTTAAGGGCATAAAAATTCAAAGTTGGAAAATTGCGAAATTTTCAAAATTTTCGCCAAATTTCCGTTTTTCTCACAAATAAACGCAAGTTATTTGAATGAAATTTTACCACTAACATGAAGTACAATATGTCACGAGAAAACAATGTCAGAATCACCGGGATCCATGGAAGCGTTCCAGAGTTATGACCTCATAAAGGTACAGTGGTCAGAATTGTAAAAATTGGCCCGGTCATGAACGTGCAAACCACCCTTGGGGGTGAAGGGGTTAAAGGGGATGTGACCCGGTCCGTGGCCCTGGGTGTCCAGTAAAGATGGATGTTCAATGAGGGGGAAGATGATAGGAAAATGGTAGGAAAATGGTAGGAAAAGGGGAATCGTGACGCCACCCATGGTATTCGGCAATGATAGCCGAAGCTGCACTACAGATTCACTGGGACAGTGTTAGGGCAGCAGAGATGGTGAAGCTCTCCATGGGCATAGATGTGTCCCAGGGCAGTTGAGGCGGTAACGGTGATGGTGACTGCGGTGTAAAGAAGGCGAGATGTTAATAACATGAAGGACTCAGTTGGGTGCAGTTTCTGGGTTTTTACTCACAACTCTTCTACACGCGATGACCCGCTTGGCACTGTGTCCTCCAAGAAAGGTGTCCAGCAAACTCAAAGGTAAATTGGTGACTCCTTTTCAGGACTCCTCTTTATGTTTTCCTTTCTAGGCCGCTTCTCTGCGCTGACCTCTCCTTTCCCTCCTGCCTTGTGCCTTCACAAGCAGTGTCCCCGAGTCGGCAGCCGTGGACCCTGTTGGGCGATGTTCTCAAAGTCCCCTTGCTCCTATCTTGGCTGCCTTTTTAGGGAATATTGTGGCTGCGACTGAGGCATCTGAAATTACTTCAGCTTCTGGTTTGCTAGCTGAGCCTTGTTTGATATTCTCCATTAGGCTTAGGGGCCGGCTCTCCCACTGTGGCCTGGTCCTTCCTTATCTGGATACGGGCCCCACAGGTGGCTTATCGCACTACCTGTGCCCCTAGGACCCCTTCTCTTCTCCTAGGAGCTTCTTTCCTTCTAGATGTTTATCTCTGACCCTTACTCTACCCACGTCAGTCCTGCTCCTCAGCTGTACCGTCACCAACTGACTGAGTGGATCTTTCCAGAACAATCTTCCGTTTTCCTCACACTAACTCCTCCCACCAACTGTCACCTCACTGTCACTGATTGGATGTCCTCAATCACACCACTTCTAAAGCTCCTCCCCTTCTACCTACCTTCCCCACTAACTCCCCAACACCCTTTCCTGGCCAGCCTGGTGTGTGTTGGGTGCAAGTATTAGGAGTTCTGGAGTTCTGGGTGGTGTCCTCGCCTTATTTAAGGGTGGGATACCACATCTCTGGATGAGGTGCAATATCTCTGTGGTGACTGGACCCTCAGGGGCACCACAAATGCCCCTAATCAGAAGGCCCTTAGGATTACAACCATGGTGTATCTTGAAGTGGCGTGGTAAAGTTTTTAATAGGGAATTATCCAGTACTGTCTTTGCTTTTTCAATATCACGTACATGCTCTCTCACTCTGGAAATCTATGTACAAGATCTTGTGACTGTTGTTGAAAAGTTATATCATTGGAGCAGATTCTTCTCGCTCTCAAAAATTGCCCCACCGGAATGCCACGTATCAGGGACTTTGGATGTGCCGAATCAGCTTGAAGGAATGAATTTTTAGAAGTTGGTTTTCGATAAATATCTGTATGTAATATCCCATTTGTTAGAGCTGATATCTTGATGTCTAGAAATTCCAGGGTCCCTCGATATTTATACAAGAGTTTAATATTAAGATTATTTGTGTTAAGTCTCTGCATCAGACCTTGCAATTGACTCACTGATCCTTGCCAAATGAAGGATTTATCATCGATGTATCTTATCCAGTCCCGAACTCTCTCCATTTCTTGGATGTTTTCAACTTGAAAAATATGGCATTCCCATGCCCCCCCAAAAACAGTTGATGTAGGAGGGTGCACAAGATGCCCCCATTGCAGTGCCCTGTACCTGCAAAATAAATTTCCATTGAATGAAAAGACATTGTGATTCAAAAGAAATTTTAATATCACAATGAGATTAACTAGGGAGTTATCCATATTAGTAGCTTCCCGAAACCAAGCAGATCTTATGCCATCCTCATTTTTAATTGATGTGTATAATGATTCAATGTCCGCTGTAAAAATCAGCATATCATCATCTAGATGCAGTTTGTCCATTTTTTGTAAAGCTGCTGTGGTGTCTTTGACAAAAGGGGGCAATGTTGCAACAATAGGTTTCAGAAAATGGTCCATGATATCTGAAATAATTTCACACAGTCCACCATTTCCTGAAATGATTGGACGACCTGGTGGCTCATCAGGATTCTTGTGCAATTTGGGAAGTAAATAGAAAGTGGGTAATTTGGGGTGGAATTTGGAGATGTTATTCAACAGTTTTTTACTAATTATGCTAGGAAAGGCGGAATGCACTAAATGAAAATAATAATAAAGTGCGTTCGCCGCTCGGGGTCCACCATGCAGTAGATGATATGACTGCTGCTAAGTGGTGGCAGGCAAGCAATATGGCGGAAATGTGCACGTGGGTTAAACATCACCCAGGTGTGCAGAACAATCTCTGTTAAGTCACAGAGGTGCCAACAAAGACAAATACAATAAGGCTGAGCCTGTTGGAGTCACAGTACTCAGAGTAAATGAACACACGTTATCTGGTCACAGGAGCAGAGCCAATGACGGAACGGCCATGCGCACTTTTTATAGTAGCTGGGACCTTCCGGAGCTTCCAGATCTCCGAGATGGACAAATGAGATCTGGAGCAGGACCTGAGCACATGACTCCCGATCTCCAATGGGAAATTGTCTCATGAGTATGCTCAGTAGGAGGACAGAGGGACTTAGCCCCTGGAGAGATTTTCTGCAAGGCAATCTCCTCTGCGGTAGATAAACAGCAAGAGACCGCAGGATGTAAGGGTCTGGATTCCTGCAGAGCAGACGCAGAAACCTGACGCCTAACATTAACCCCCTGTTATTAATGGGTCACTGAGGAGGAAGATAAAAACAACAAGCTAAGTCTCAGAAAACCAGAGAAGTTGGTAACTATGCAGATTGCAAATCCCTGATCTTAACCACACAACTAGCAGCAGTCGTGGAGCGACCTACGATGGTCCTAGATGCCTCGTCACAACCAGAGAGCTACATAAGCCTAAAACAGGAAAAGAGGAAAACTAACTGCCCCAGAGCAGACCCCAAAGGAAAGACAGCCCCCCACATGTATTGACGGTGAAACAAGATGAAAATACAAACAAAGGTAGGAAAATAGGCTGAGCAAACGATGGGGCCCGACTAACTAGAAAGGACAGGAAAGGAAAGATACTGTCTGCAATCTGCCAAAAAAAACCTACCAAAATAATGTCCAACACTTATGATAGCAAAATTAACCCTGAAGTCACTAGACTTCTCCCACTATATAAGCACTCTGAAATATTCTGAGACAGAGCAAAAAGAGGCCAATCTAATACGGGACAAAAAAGG
The DNA here is from genome assembly GCF_039654945.1 of Dendrobates tinctorius. NCBI lineage: Eukaryota > Metazoa > Chordata > Amphibia > Anura > Dendrobatidae > Dendrobates > Dendrobates tinctorius. Next base: position 5,593,946 of record NW_027361855.1, on the reverse strand, counting down.
CAGATTGGCAAATACAGATAAATAGGAGTGGAAATTCAGCATAGCCTCAGCAGGGGCAGGCTGATCACACAAGAAACTGAATTGACCAACAAGCGCAAGTGTGAACATTAGCAAAAAATAAACTTAACTTGAGAAGACTGGAAGAGAGCTGAAGTTCAAGACCTGAGAAGCAGACTGAATCACCAGCACCAGGACAGGGCGTCGGCTGTCTTATATCCAGTCTGATACTCCAGAGATCCAATTGTTATCCTCCTCATCAGGTGGCAGATCACTACCACTTAAAACAACCTCACTACCTCCTGTCACCACCAGAGGGAGAACGGAAGGAGAACTCTCAGCTGGTGGAGCATAAAATGAGTTCATAACAGTACCCCCCCTTGAGGAGGGGTCACCGAACCCTCATCCATGCCACCAGGCCGATCAGGATGGGCCCGGTGAAAAGCACAAACCAATTTATTGGCATGAATATCAGAGGCAGAGACCCAAGAATTATCCTCCTGGCCATAACCCTTCCATTTGACCAAATACTGGAGTCTCCGTCTAACCAAATGAGAATCCAATATTTTCTCTACCTCATATTCCACATTGCCTTTAACCAATACAGGGTCAGGAGGTACCGCCACAGGAACTACCGGCTCAACAAATCTCTTCAACAGTGACTTGTGAAATACGTTATGGATTTTTAACGTAACTGGAAGAGCCAATCGAAAAGAAACAGGATTAAGAATCTCCAAAATCTTATAAGATCCAATAAATCTTGGCTTAAATTTTGTAGATGCAACCTTCATAGGAATATTCTTAGACTACAACCAAACCATATCACCCACTTTAAACCGGGGACCAATGGTCCTATGCCGGTTGGAAAAAAGCTGGGCCTTTTCCTGAGAGAGTGACAACTTATCCACCACTTGGTCCATATCTGCTGCATTCTCACATCCACAGTGTCCACACCTGGGCAGGACGAAGATTCCACTTGCCCTGAAGAGAATCGAGGATGAAACCCAAAATTACAGAAAAAGGGTGACATCAAAGTGGCAGAACAAGCTCTATTGTTCAGTGCAAATTCGGCCAAGGGCAAAAATGAGACCCAGTCATCTTGATCAGCAGATATAAAACATTTTAAATAAGACTCCAGGGTCTGGTTTGTTCTCTCAGTCTGCCCATTGGTCTAGGGTTGAAACGCGGAGGAGAAGGATAACTGAATTCCCAGATTGGAACAAAAGGCTTTCCAGAATCTGGAAACAAACTGGACCCCTCTATCGGACACAACGTTCTCAGGAATCCCATGTAACCGAACCACTTGTTGTAAAAACAAGGGTACCAACTCAGCGGAAGATGGCAACTTTGGGAGTGGTAAAAGATCGACCATCTTCGAAAATCTATCACAAATCACCCAGATAACAGTAATTCTCTGAGAGACAGGAAGATCAGAAAAAAAATCCATTGAGATATGGGTCCATGGCCTCTTGGGCACCGGCAGGGGCATCAGCCACCCACTAGAATGAGAACAGGGTTTAGACCGAGAACAAGTCCCACAGGACTGTACAAAATTCCTGACATCACGAGATAAGGCAGGCCACCAAATTGACCGACTCACCAAATCTCTGGTACCAAAAATACCCGGACGACCAGCCAATGCGGAGAAATGGACTTCATACATCACTCTCTTTCTCCACTGGTCAGGAACATACAATCTTCCGATAGGGCAACGCTCAAGTTTATCCTCCTGAAATTCCTCCAGGGCGCGTCTCAAATCGGGCAAAATGGCAGAAAGAACTACCCCCTCACCTAGGATAGTAGTAGGCTCGGTCACATTAAGAGAATCAGCAAAGAAACTCCTAGAAAGGGCGTCTGCCTTAACATTCTTAGTGCCTGGAAGAAAAGAGACCACAAAATTAAAACGCGTGAAAAACAAGGCCCATCTAGCCTGTCTAGGATTCAAGCGTTTGGCCGACTCCAGATAAATCAGATTCTTGTGATCGGTGAGGACCACAAATTGATGTCTAGCTCCCTCCAACCAATGTCTCCACTCCTCAAATGCCCATTTCATGGCCAAAAATTCCCGATTCCCCACGTCATAGTTGCGTTCAGATGGGGAAAGCTTTCGAGAAAAGAAGGCACAGGGATTCATCTTAGAAGTCACAGGGTCTTTTTGGGACAAAACAGCTCCTGCACCAATCTCAGAAGCGTCTACCTCCACTTGAAATGGAAGTGAGACATCAGGTTGCCGTAAAACAGGAGCTGAAGTAAATCTCCGCTTAAGCTCCTGAAATGCTGAGACAGCCTCAGGAGACCAATTCAGCACATCAGCTCCCTTCTTGGTCAGATCAGTCAGTGGTTTGACAATACTAGAAAAATTACCTATAAATTTACGATAGAAATTAGAAAAACCCAAAAACTTCTGGAGAGCCTTCAAAGAAGTAGGCTGAACCTAATCATAAATGGCCTGTACCTTGGCCGGGTCCATTTCAATAGTCAATGGAGACAAGATAAATCCCAAAAATGAAATCCTCTGTACACCAAAGAGGCACTTCGATCCCTTAACAAACAGGGAATTCTCCCTCAAAATCCGGAACACAGTCTGGACATGTTCCACATGGGAATCCCAATCACTAGAAAAGATCAAAATATCATCCAGATAGATGATCAAAAGCTTATCCAAAAAGTCTCGGAAAATATCATTCATAAAGGACTGGAAGACAGAAGGGGCATTAGAGAGCCCAAAAGGCATCACCAGGTACTCAAAATGTCCCTTCGGAGTATTGAACGCCGTCTTCCATTCATCCCCGTGCTTGATGCGAATAAGATTAGGCTACTTTCACACATCAGGTTTTCGCCGTCAGGCGCGTTCCGGCATCGTGCCGGAGCGCCGGAACCGGCAAATGTTTTGTATAACCGGATGTGACGGATCCCGTCTTCTGCCGGATCCATCTTGCGCATGACAGCCAAAACCGGATCCGTCTCATCCGGTTCATCCGGTTTTTGATCCGTTTTTCGACGGATTATGCCGGATCCGGTTTTTAAAAACGCCCCTTGTGGCCTTCCGAACGGGATTGGCTACTGAAAAACTATATATACAGTGTTCCTACAGCCCTTCTTTGACAGGTTGTAGAGGAGAAAGTGCAAGTTGGAGAGAAGAGCAAGTGACTGGCGAAGATGGATGTTGTTATTGGAAATATTTTGAAGAATTTGGCGGATTTTACAGCACAGGCGAATCGTTTGAGGGTGATTGTTCTGGAGAAGGAGAGAGCGAGACAGCAGCGCATCAGGCATCGTAGACGACGTTTGTGGATCCACCCCATCACAGCCAAGAGAATGACGCGTGGGGTCTATTCTACACTCTGCATGGACCTTAGACGAAACCCGGAGAAATTTTTTGGATATGTTCGGATGAAAATGGAGAATTTTGATTACTTGGTGGAGCGCATTGCACACCTCATAAGAAAATCGGACACCTATTGCCGTTTCTCTGTTTCACCCACAGAGCGTCTGATGGTGAATTTAAGGTAAGCCACATTTGTTGGATATGCTCGCATCAGAGCACACTTTCACTGCAATCTTGTTGGTGGTAGTTTGCATCTCCAAGTGTTATAGCTGACTTTTGGTATGTAATGCTGTTATTTTAAACTAATTGATTGTTTTTTAATTCCTCACAGATTTCTTGCAACAGGAGAATCCCTTTCGTCACTGCATTTCCAGTACAGACTCGGGATTTCCACCATATCTGGAATAGTGAAGCACACATGCCGTGCACTGTGGGACTCCTTAGCTGAAGAGTTTTTACCAGAGCACACAACAGAGAGGTGGATTGAAATTTCTGAAAAGTTTCTACAGATACAGTGGGGAAAAAAAGTATTTAGTCAGTCAGCAATAGTGCAAGTTCCACCACTTAAAAAGATGAGAGGCGTCTGTAATTTACATCATAGGTAGACCTCAACTATGGGAGACAAACTGAGAAAAAAAAATCCAGAAAATCACATTGTCTGTTTTTTTTTCATTTTATTTGCATATTATGGTGGAAAATAAGTATTTGGTCAGAAACAAGCAATCAAGATTTCTGGCTCTCACAGACCTGTAACTTCTTCTTTAAGAGTCTCCTCTTTCCTCCACTCATTACCTGTAGTAATGGCACCTGTTTAAACTTGTTATCAGTATAAAAAGACACCTGTGCACACCCTCAAACAGTCTGACTCCAAACTCCACTATGGTGAAGACCAAAGAGCTGTCAAAGGACACCAGAAACAAAATTGTAGCCCTGCACCAGGCTGGGAAGACTGAATCTGCAATAGTCAACCAGCTTGGAGTGAAGAAATCAACTGTGGGAGCAATAATTAGAAAATGGAAGACATACAAGACCACTGATAATCTCCCTCGACCTGGTGCTCCACGCAAAATCCCACCCCGTGGGGTCAGAATGATCACAAGAACGGTGAGCAAAAATCCCAGAACCACGCGGGGGGACCTAGTGAATGAACTGCAGAGAGCTGGGACCAATGTAACAAGGTCTACCATAAGTAACACACTACGCCACCATGGACTCAGATCCTGCAGTGCCAGACGTGTCCCACTGCTTAAGCCTGTACTTGTCCGGGCCCATCTGAAGTTTGCTAGAGAGCATTTGGATGATCCAGAGGAGTTTTGGGAGAATGTCCTATGGTCTGATGAAACCAAACTGGAACTGTTTGGTAGAAACACAACTTGTCGTGTTTGGAGGAAAAAGAATACTGAGTTGCATCCATCAAACACCATACCTACTGTAAAGCATGGTGGTGGAAACATCATGCTTTGGGGCTGTTTCTCTGCAAAGGGGCCAGGACGACTGATCCGGGTACATGAAAGAATGAATGGGGCCATGTATCGTGAGATTTTGAGTGCAAACCTCCTTCCATCAGCAAGGGCATTGAAGATGAAACGTGGCTGGGTCTTTCAACATGACAATGATCCAAAGCACACCGCCAGGGCAATGAAGGAGTGGCTTCGTAAGAAGCATTTCAAGGTCCTGGAGTGGCCTAGCCAATCTCCAGATCTCAACCCTATAGAAAACCTTTGGAGGGAGTTGAAAGTCCGTGTTGCCAAGCGAAAAGCCAAAAACATCACTGCTCTAGAGGAGATCTGCATGGAGGAATGGGCCAACATACCAACAACAGTGTGTGGCAACCTTGTGAAGACTTACAGACAACGTTTGACCTCTGTCATTGCCAACAAAGGATATATCACAAAGTATTGAGATGAAATTTTGTTTCTGACCAAATACTTATTTTCCACCATAATATGCAAATAAAATGAAAAAAAAACAGACAATGTGATTTTCTGGATTTTTTTTTCTCAGTTTGTCTCCCATAGTTGAGGTCTACCTATGATGTAAATTACAGACGCCTCTCATCTTTTTAAGTGGTGGAACTTGCACTATTGCTGACTGACTAAATACTTTTTTTCCCCACTGTATGTCAGTTTCCGAACTGCTTGGGCGCTGTGGGCGGGAAACATATCCACATTGTAAAGCCAGCAGGATCGGGATCGGAATATTTCAATTACAAGAAATATTTTTCAATTGTCCTCATGGCCATCGCTGACGCGGAATACAAATTTATTGCTGTTGATATTGGAGCCTATGGCAGCTCAAATGACTCTCAAGTTTTCAAACTGTCTGCTATGGGGCATAAACTGTATGGAAACACCTTCCAGTTCCCATCCCCTAGACCGCTGCTGCAAACATCTGGTCCACCTATGCCATTTGTCTGTGTAGGGGATGAAGCCTTCCAGCTGTCAGAACACCTTTTGAAACCGTACGGTAGCAGAGGATTGTCAAGAACAAAACGCATTTTTAATTACCGCCTCACAAGAGCAAGAAGAATGTGTAGGGATTCGACTCGCTTAGGTGCAGTGGGAGACAAACATGAGGCACGTTCACACAGCAATCTGCCTTGCAAAAAAACCTTTGTGACCACTCTGAGCCACAGCAATCTGCCTTGCAAAAAAAACCTTCGTGACTGCTCTGAGCCACAGCAATCTGCCTTGCAAAAAAAACCTTCGTGACTGCTCTGAGCCACAGCAATCTGCCTTGCAAAAAAAACCTTCGTGACTGCTCTGAGCCACAGCAATCTGCCTTCAGGTTTTGCAGAGGAAAAGACAAAAAAAAAAAAAAAACACATGCACAGTCTCTCACGTGTCCTGTCCGTGTGCTGTTCAGGACGTACCGCCTCCACCTGAGAACGTCCAACACACAGGGCACACCGGGTGCTATTCAGGGAGCCGACCCTCCTCCCAGGGTCTCCCAACACACCGGCCTCACCAGGTCCAGGGGCTCAGCAAGTGCTCTTCAGGACATCCGTCTCCGCCTGAGACTGCCCAACACACACCTCACCAGGTCCAAGGTCATATCACGTGTTCCAGGGATCCGATTCCTCTCCCAGAACCTCCCAACACTGACCCTCCAGGACCTTGCTCACTGACCCCTCCAGGAACACAGTCTCTCACTGACCCTGGTCAGTGCAACACAGACTCCTGTCTGTTACCTGTGTCGGCAACACAGGTTCCTGGACGCCTCTTCTCCTCAGAGGTATCCCACAAATATTAACACAGTCACTTTCTCTGACCTCAGTCAGTATTACTCACGGTTGTCAGACCGTCTGCTCTCCTGGCTCAGAATCGCCAGCACTGCCACACGTGCTTCTGGGAGTCGCTGCCCGCAGTCTGTCACCAATTGTAGGGATTCGACTCGCTTAGGTGCAGCGGGAGACAAACATGAGGCACGTTCCTTTAAAATTTCACCAGGTTTATTACTCCATAAACCATAGACAGCATAACACTGAAATGTAACCTTCACTTCAGGCAAAGGAACAGAAATGTCCGTGGCTTCAGACTCGGACTGAGAGTCTCAGCACATGCTGGGAGCTGTAGTCCTCCCCATATACACTCTCTGTAGTGTCCCACCTGGACACATGGAAGTCTGTCCACACTCAGACAGACTCACTCTCACACTCTCTCACCTGTGCCAAACACCTCAATTACATAGCCCTGTAACCACACCCACAGGTGATCACATGACTATGACATCACTAAACGTTGTATAGACACACACAGGCTTCCCTGACACAGTGTAACAGAAAGATCAGCAGTACCTCTGCTGATCAATACACCCTGGAGCCTGCATCCCAAGGCCACCCACCTTGAGACCCATAATGGTCATTTAGGACCCTGCTCCTGTTACCACACTGAATGTGCCTGTACACCCGTCCTGGGACACCCACGCAGCGCCCCCTAGCTGACATAGTGGTAACTACACCACAAATGGTTGAATGTGCCTTTGGTATTCTGACAGCCAAATGGCGGGTCCTATTGACTGCGATCAAACTCAAGACAGAAACTGTTGACAAGGTGATCAAAGCTTGCGTGGTACTCCACAATTTTGTTATCTGCAAGGAACCCATTTCCATTGAGGACACCTCTGAAGAAACCACCTTGCAAGATTACCAGAACATTACCACTAGAAGTTCTGTGACGGTTTCAGTAATGAGGGACAATTTTGAACAATACTTTATGTCACCTCAAAGCAGAATAGACTGGCAGGATGACAGAGTGTGAAAGATTTGTGCCCTTAACCAAACTTGTGTACCTTCTGTACCAACAGTATATACCTTTGCCAACCAAAGTTGGCTATCTTGTCATGGTTTAACTATTTTTACCTTTAGGCCACAGGTGTGTACCTGGTTGTGTTTTATGCAAAGTATTTCACCTTTTAAAAGTTGTGTACATTGTTAGGAAATCACCAACAAGATACACAACTTTTTAGGGGAAATACTTTGCTTCAAACACAACCAGGAACACAACTGTGGCAAAAAGGTAAAATTTATTTACTTTTTACCCACAGTTATATACCTGGTTTTGAAAACCTTTTTACCTTTTAAATACCCTGTATTTAACCTTTTTTTTACCATATTTCGCCGCAGAAAGAAATGACAGACAACCAGTGTAAAACAATAATTAAACTTTTATTGAAAAATTTTTTTTTTTTAGTAAACTTTTTTGAAATTTAAATAAACTTTTTTAATAAACCTTTGAAACCATAAAATTGGTCATTTATTTAAATACACACATTTTTATTAATTTGTGTAGTGTGGGGTGGAAATACTGCTGGAGGGGCTGCGGGACACTTCGACACTGGGAGTGTGGAGAGAGGACTGGGATCGTGGTGGGGAAGGAACAGTTAGAGGTGAAGGTGTGGAAAAAGCTAGAGAATGGGTGGACATGTGGGAGGCAGAAGAGGTGGTGGGTGGTGGAGTGGAGGGTTGGGCAGGGACTGTAGGAGCAGATGATGTGGATGGAAAGTGGTATGGGGAATGAGTTTGGTACGGGGAAGGAGTTTGGTATGGGGCAGGTTGCTGGAAGTGGGGAGATGTCTGGTAATGGGGAGGTTGCTGGTACTGGGGAGGTGGCTGGTATGTAATAGGAGGGGGAGGAGGGAAAGTGGCTGGAGGGGGTGCAGGTGGAGGAACTACTGGGGTGGGAGGAGGAGGTTGGGAGGTAACGTGCTGGAGAGCACCGTGGCACTCGCATTACATGCATCTGCTGGCTAGGAGAGAGCGTTTCCATGCGCTCCACAACAGACCTGAAAAAGGTGAGGTTTGGCGAAGATCTTGCTTCTGAATGCATGGTTTGCAGAAGTGTCTTCAACTCCAGAATGCTGGAGTTGATCTGCTGAAAGCCTGCGGAGATTTGCTCTGACAAGACTTTTAGACAGTTCTGGAAAGATGCATTCAGATGCAAGAACTCTGGCGCATAAGTCTTTTCCTGACCCCTCTGCCGCTGCCGCCCAGTACCCGCAGGTGTACTAGAGGTGGCAGGGGCAGAAGGGTGGGGTAAAGGGAAAGCGATCTCCTCACCAGCAGCTCCATGTAATGTTGTCGGCCACGATGCTCCTGCACTGGTGGATGGGACAGATGGGTCTAATGTGTGGGAAGGCTGGGAAGGTGCAGATGTACCGGGGCGGTCGAAGTGTCCCTCGGTGCCGGTCTCCTCAGGGATCGCCTCAGAATGGTCCAACCGTGCAGGCTCCCGAGTGCTGCTCACCGTGCTGTGGAATAAAGAGAAAAAAAACAATTAATATAGTGACATGGCATGGCCCTGGCTGAAAAAAATTTTTACATCTAAACATTTTTTTTTTTACATGTGGTGTGTAATATTTACCTTCTGGTGACCATTGTATCCCGGTGGAACGACAGGGCTCGTGCGTACTTGTAATTGCTCCTGCGTCCTCCAGATCCACTCGGGGCCCGCATCTCTTTATTGAACTCCTTCTTGAAATGATCCCTCACAGACCGCCACCGCTTCACAATTCTCTCACCTGAAACGAGAAAGGACAAAGTGGTTAGCATACAACATCAGTGTTTCCCAAACTCCAGTCCTCATCATGTTTTCATGATTTCCATAGTAAATAGAAATCCTGAACACATGATTCGTGGGGACCACGATGACTGGAGTTCGGGAAACATTGGTTTACATCAAGCAACCGGTACTGTATATACTTACACTCTTTAATCTGGGCCCAAGCATCGAGGTCCTCTCAGCGGTCCACAAGGAGCGAACAGATTTCCTCCCAGAGCTTTCGGGTAACTATCAGGTCAGCATGGCGGCGGTCAGCCATATTCCATAGTGTCTCCCTTTCTCTGACGAGATCGATTAGCTGGTCCACTTCAATTCCTCCATCCTCACCATCAGAGTCGGCAGCTCGCTGTGAAGGCTGTTAAAGTAAAAGAGAAAAATAGCAAAATTAGGCACCACACTTTAAGACATGAAATAAAAAATGTACCAAAATTTAACTAAAATATTATACTTACACGCTGGTGACCGCCGCGTTGCTGTCGCCAACGACCCTGTGAGGCACTGCGAGGACCTCTTGGCCGAGCACCAGATTGGGAAGACTAGAGAAGAAAAGAAAAAAATGTATGTGTTTGGATGTTGGCATATTTGTTTGCTGTGTGATGTCTGCGGTACATTGTTTTCTATGTGTTGTGTGTAGTGTGATGTTGTGTTTCTGCGTTTGATGAAAAAAACTTACCAATTGTGAGCCCACTCCAGGTGTCTGTCCACCCCTTCCTTCTTCTTCTGGGAGCTCCTCTTCAGCTTGTGATTCCTGTTTTGAAATAAAAGCCAATTAATAGACATATATTACAGAGATGATGGATTTTGGAAATAAAAACTTACCATCAAACGCTGACGATGCGAGGGAGGGCTCCCAGAAGAAGATGTGGTGTCCTCCTGCTGACCAGACTCCACTCCTGTGGGTGGTGCTGCTGCTGCTGTTGCCAGTGCTGCCAGTGCTGCTGCTGCTGCTGCATCTCTTGGGCGGCTGTTGAATAAAGAGAAACAAAGGGCTAATGAATATCTTGATATTCCATGGCCCTAGTTTTAAGGAATGGGGGATTTGATAATTACCGTCTGTCATCTGCTGGTGGACTCCCCTCCGGTTGTTCCGCATGGTCGCTTTGCTCCATTTGGGGTGGTGGTGCTGGTGGTGGTGCAGTTGTCTCCTGCCTTCTCCTGCGGCTGGTTCCTGTCTTGGGTGGCATGTTGGGTGTGGCTGAGGGTCCCACTGTCATGGTTTTATATATGTGTGCTGTGGGCAGAGCTACTGAGCATGCTCAGACCCAAAAAAAACGGATCCGGCCACCGGATCCGGCTTTCGCCAGATCAGGCACATTGCGGCGCTCATAGACTTTCATTGTGTGAAAAAGCCGGACGCGCTGGATCCGGGGGGTCCGGCTTTTTCGCCGGAGACAAAAAAACGTTACAGTAGCCGTTTTTTCCAGATGCCAGATTGCGACACATTGCCGGATCCGGCAAAAACCGGACGAAACGCATGGCCATCCGGCGCGATCCGGCGCTAATGCAAGTCAATGGGGGGGAAACCGGATCCGGCATTGCATTTCGCCGGATCCGGTTTTTGTCAAAAGAGCCGGATCGCGAATGACGGAGAAAACCTGATGTGTGAAAGAGGCCTTATACGCCCCCCTGAGGTCAAGCTTAGTAAACCAGTTGGCACTCTTCACTCTGGAGAATAAATCAGACATCAGAGGTAACGGGTACTGATATTTAACCATCATCTTGTTAAGGGAACGATAATCAACACACGGTCTTAATGAACCATCTTTCTTGGCATAAAAAAAAAAAAAACAGCACCTAAAGGTGACGAGGATGGTCTAATATGACCCTTCTCCAACGACTCCTTCATATAGGATCGCATAGCATCACGTTTGGGTACAGATAAGTTGAAAAGCCGACCCTTGGGAAATTTACACCCAGGCATCAACTCAATTGCACAGTCATAACTCCTATGAGGAGGCAAAGATGCAGACTTACTCTCACTAAATACATCAGAGAAATCAGCCAGATAATCAGGAATATCATGAGACTGAGGAGAGGTGGAGAAACAGGAGCGTCCCTAAGAACACACTGACAACCCCAACTCACCACAGACACAGATTTCCAATCCAAAACTGGGTTATGAGTTTGCAACCAGGGGAACCCCAGAACAATAGTATCATGCAATTTATGCAGCACCAAAAATTTACAATTTTCCTGGTGGTCTGGGGCAACTCGCATTATCACCTGGGTCCAAAACTGAGGTTTATTCTCCGCCAAAGGAGTGGCATCAATACCCCTCAAAGGAATAGGCGTCTGCAGAGGTGTCATGGACAAACCACAACATTTAGCAAAGTCCAAATCCATCAGATTCAGAGCTGCTCCTGAATCCACAAAAGCCTTAGTGGAAAATGTGGACAAGGAGCAGATCAGAGTAATTGCCAAAAGGAACTTATGTTGTATACTGCCCACAGCAAATGTGTGTGCAAAACGTTTCTCTCATTTAGGGCAGACTGAAATAGTATGAGAGGCGTCTCCACAGAAAAAACACAGCTTATTACGCCTTCTAAACTCCCGATATTGCGCCCTAGACAAAACCCCATCACATTGCATAGATTCAGACATTTGTTCAAAAGGTGGCAGCGCCTCCCATGTAGTTTTACGTTCACGTAAACGCCGATCAACTTGAATGGCTAATGACATAGAGCCATCCAGACCAGAGGGAACAGGAAATCCCACCATAACATCTTTTACGGTCTCTGACAAACCTTTCCGAAAGAGAGCTGCCAATGCACTCTCATTCCATGTAGTAAGGACCGCCCACTTTCAGAATTTTTGACAGTACAACTCTGCAGGATCCTGACCCTGGTGTAATGCCTGTGGCTCAGTGGTTAGCGCTGCAGCCTTGCAGCGCTGGAGTCCTGGGTTCGAATCACACCAAGGACAACATCTGCAAGGAGTTTGTATGTTCTCCCCGTGTTTGCGTCGGTTTCCTCCGGGCACTCCGGTTTCCTCCCACACTCCAAAGACATACCGATAGGGAAATATAGATTGTGAGCCCCATTGGGGACAGTGATGAAAATGTGTGTAAACTGTAAAGCGCTGCGGAATATGTTAGCGCTATATAAAAAAAATAAAGATTAAGAATTTACAATTATTCTTAAAATTCAGAAATTTAGACCGATCCTCAGAAAACACATCAGGAGTAGGAATATTGGGTTTAGCAGCATGTGACTGAATAAGGTAGGTGGAAATTCCCTGTACTTCAGCAGCAAGTTGCTCCACATGATCAGACAGTTGCTTAATCTCCATTAGGAGAGGAAAAAAAAATCCTCCTACGGCCCCAGAGAAAAAGAGGAATAAATATAAATTAAAAAAAAATTCTGACACCTTTTTTTTCTTTTTCTTTAACAATTCTTTCCTGCTTTTGAGTACCCTAGAATCTGTGGTATGGTTGGTGATTCTGTTATGAATGGGTCACCGAGGAGGAAAAAAACCAACAAGCTAAGTCTCAGAAAACCAGAGAAGTTGGTAACGATGCAGATTGCAGATCCCTGATCTTAACCACACAACTAGCAGCAGTCGTGGAGCGTTCCTACGATGGTCCTAGACGCCTTGTCACAACCGGACAGCTACATAAGCCTAAAGCAGGAAAAGAGGAAAAGTAACTGCCCCAGAGCAAAACCCCAAAGGAAAGACAGCCCCCCCACATGTATTGACGGTGAAACAAGATGAAAATACAAACAAAGGCAGGAAAATAGGCTGAGCAAACGATGGGGCCCGACTAACTAGAAAGGACAGGAAAGGAAAGATACTGTCTGCAATCTGCCAAAAAAAACTACCAAAATAATGTCCAACACTTCTGATAGCAAAATTAACCCTGAAGTCACTAGACTTCTCCCACTATATAAGCACTCTGAAATATTCTGAGACAGAGCAAAAAGAGGCCAATCTAATAAGGGACAAAAAAGGCAGATTGGCAAATGCAGATAAATAGGAGTGGAAATTCAGCATAGCCCCAGCAGGGGCAGGCTGATCACACAAGAAACTGAATTGACCAACAAGCGAAAGTGTGAACATTAGCAAAAAACAAACTTAACTTGAGAAGACTGGAAGAGAGCTGAAGTCCAAGACCTGAGAAGCAGACTGAATCACCAGCACCAGGATAGGGCATCGGCTGTCTTATATCCAGTCTGATACTCCAGAGATCCAATAGTTATCCTCCTCATCAGGTGGCAGATCACTACCACTTAAACCAACCTCACTACCTCCTGTCACCACCAGAGGGAGGACGGAAGAACTCTCAACTGGTGGAGCATAAAATGAGTTCATAACACCCCCCCTTCTTCGGCCCCCTTCTCCATGAGCCTTCTGATCCACCTCCTTGTGCCCATCAGGGGCATAGGCCTCAGACCCGTCCGAAGGCAAGTCTGATGTGCCAGTAGGTGACAAGGAAAACCGGGACACATGGAAGGCATCAGAGGCGGCAAGGTCGCCAGGTTTGAGAAGGGACGTGGGAGACAACGGGGGTGGCAAAATTGCCAGGAGCAGAAGCTAAAGTGGAATGCCGCAGTGTGTCGGCTGGCGTCTCCACTCTCTGTTTAAGGAAGCTATTCTGAGCACAAAAGGTGCAGGCCCGAATATACTTTTTAACTTCCCGAGCCCTGTGCTGCCACCAATACGACCCAGCCAGGAGTTTTATGGTCTGCATGTAGCCACAGTGACAACCCCTCCTGGAGGCGTGTGCCCACGCAAGAACCCTTAGCTGAAGGCGGGGAAGGACAAAGGTCTTGCCCGGCGGCACAGAGTTTGGCCATTGCGGGGCACTGTTGCCCTAAGAAGCAGCGTGTTGACAATGGTAACCGCAAATGGACTTTTGTGCCGGACGCACCTCGAGAACGGCGTGAGACACTTCCATGGGCTCTGGGAGTGGAGTCTCTGGCTCAGGTGGTTCCAGAGGCTCAAAAAAGTTGGGAGCCGAGGTAACCTTCCGTTTGGATTGAGCACGCTCCATGCCGCGCTCCAAAAAACGGAGATCAATGCAGGTGGAAATGGCAATCAGCTCTTCCAAACTTGCAGGAACCTCTCTGATAGAGAGAGCATCCTTAACATGCACCGCCAAACCTCTCCAAAACACAGGGATGAGGGCTTTGTCAGACCACTCCAGCTCGGAAGCCAGTGTCCGAAAACGAACGGCATACTGACTAACCGAGAGGGATCCCTGAGTCTAAGCAAGTAGCTGAAGAGTGGTGTCGTGCGTGACCAGTGGCCCCAGGAAGACCTGCTTTAGGCCTCTTTCACACATCAGTTTTTTGCCTTCAGGCGCGATCCGGCTTTTTTTTGTAAAACCGGATCCGGCAAAATGCAATGCCGGATCCAGTTTTCCCCATTGACTTGCATTAGCGCCGGATCGTGCCGGATGGCATTGCGTTTCATCCGTTTTTTGCCGGATCCGGCAACTTGTCTCATTCCGGCGTCTGGAAAAAACGGCTACTGTAACGTTTTTTGTCTCCGGCGAAAAAGCCGGAAGCACCGGATCCGGCGCTTCCAGCTTTTTGCTACAATGAAAGTCTATGGGCGCCGGAATGCGCCGGATCCAGAAAAAGACGGATCCAGCCACCGGATCCGGTTTTTTTAAGTCTGCGCATGCTCAGATCCAATTGGCCAGCCCCCAGGAACAGAGACGGATCCAGCAAAAAAACGGATCCGTTTCTACAGTTCTCCAAAATTTATGCCGGATCCGTTTTTTCTAAAAATAGCCGGATCCTGCCTGACGGCAAAAAACTGATGTGAAAGTAGCCTAATAGTTGTTAAAACCTGAGCAGCAGTCTGAACCTCTGGGTCCCCACGCTCCCATAGTGGCGTAGCCCACTCCAACACCTTGCCCGACAGAAGGGAAACAATAAACCCCACCTTGGCCCATTCCGTAGGGAATCACACAGCCAGTAACTCCAGCTGGATAGAGCATTGGCTGATGAAACCCCTACAGGAGGCGCCATCGCCAGAAAATTTATCGGGCAACAGTAGGCGGGTAACTGTCGAAGCGTGGGAGGACATGGACATACGTGAAACCGCGTCTGCGATTGCCTGTACAGCAGCTTCAGTGGATTTCACAGCTGAGATAGCACTCTCAAGAGTAGCCAACCAGCCCTCCAGCTGCCGAATATACTGTAAGAGTTGTTGCTGTTCTGCCATCATTAGCCTGACCCTGGCGCTAGTATAATGTTAGGAACGGCAGAACGCACTAAATAAAAATAATAATAAAGTGTGTTCGCTGCTCGGGGTCCACCGTGCAGTAGATGATATGACTGCTGCTAAGTGGTGGCAGGCAAGCAATATGGCGGAAATGTGCACGTGGGTTAAACGTCACCCAGGTGTGCAGAGCAATCTCTGTTAAGTCACAAAGGTGCCAACAAAGACAAATACAATAAGGCTGAGCCTGTTGGAATCACAGTACTCAGAGTAAATGCACACACGGTATCTGGTCACAGGAGCAGAGCCAAAGAAAGTGGAACTGCGTCCCTCTAGACCTACCGTGCGTGCAACGTCGCAACTGCGGATGCCAAGGAGGGCTGCAAATGCAGCGCTGCGTAGGACACTGCCGCTATATGACAAAGCTAGTATGCAAGCGCAATGTCGGACGCTAGCAACTGTGGATGATGTAGTAGTGGCGCGCTGGCTTCTGGGTGGGGGGCTATATACCATGATGGGCTGTTGGGCTGTGTTATACCATGCTGGGCTGTAGATGATGGTTAAGATGCAGCTATGCCCTGTCCTGCTGGGCTCTATCTTCAGATGATCAATGGCTTCCATTTGTTATGGTCGTCGACTCACAATGAGATGCATTGGTGGTTTATCATCAGCTTTCTCGGTTTTCCGACTCACAGACGTGTGACAATCCTGCCCACATTTTTAAATGTGTCCTCTCATGCCAATCCAGTAGAGTTGCGTACTGCCTGTGGCTTGTGTCTTTTGCACTCCAAAGTTACCTGACAGATCATGATAGGCAGTGAGGACGATGTCTACATCTGTCCCTGTGATCACAATTTGATGGAGATGAGTAACGGTGACAGGTTCCACGGTACTGCGATACAGCAAACCTTTCTTCACAAGAACTGTTTTCGCTGTCTCCACAGACAAAGTAATTTTTAAGTCAGCATCGCCTCTGAGAATTCTCCCAGGAGTTTTTCCCGTGATTAGTCATTCCAAAATTTCTGCAATCACTCAACTTTCCGTCTGTACTTTTATCCATCTCGTTTCCACTTGTGGAGAGACTAGACTGTCTTACTGAGACTGAAATATATATGAAGATTGAAAAATACCTCAACAGTGTATACTGGTGTAAGCTTCGAATACATAACCCTTTTTTTTACTTTTTAGATTCTTGTCTAATCCATACTGAGGCTGTGAGTGTCTTTATTGGACTCCGGAAATATACACGCAGATTTTTAATGTTTAAACTATGCTATATATACCTGCTATCCAGTGATACTGTACCCTTTCTCAACTTTCTACAATCTTGTCGAATCCATACTGGGCCTGAGAACGTCTGAGTCTGCCTCCTGATTAGAGATGAGCGGTGTTCGAGTCCTCCTGTTTGCCAAGTTAAAATTCCAGCTGTTTTGGGCGGTGTTCGAGCCGTTCGTCGAACATGAACACTTTGCTTAAAATTCGGCTGTTCGAGGTTCCGTTCGAGAACGGTTCGATCACCAAAAGCGTAACTTCATTTTCACATTAATAATGGTTTTCAATGTTAATAGACTGTTTCATGGCATAGTGGCGGTGTGTGGTATTGTGGCGCCCCTGAGGCTTCAGTCGCCACAGAGGTACTGCATCTTCTCTTAAGGTGTAGTGCCCCACCATCCAGGTAAGGTGGGAACTCCTGACCACACTCCACACCTGCATTCCACACACAGGGTAGTTCAGTGGGGCCACCTAACAGCTTCAGGCTGGGGGTTAGCAGAGCACCCCTCGTGGAACCCTGCTTTGTAACATGAGATGTGCTGGGAGGCGGGTGGAGTGAGATGATACAAAAGAGTGGGAAGAGTGAAAGTTAGTTAGGGGGTTAGTCAGAGAGGAGAGAGAAGAGAGAAGATGGGTGTCTGAAGGACGTGCTGCAGCAGGTCCCAGTGAGCTGGGCTGCTGGCACGAGAAAGACAGAGAAAGAGACTGATAAGATTGATAACCTAACCTTCCATTAGAGAGATAGAACAGATCAGAATGAAGGAGAATAGAAGGATGGTGGGAAGCTGGTTGAAGAAAGATAGAAAACCCTTCCAGTCCAGAGTGCAAAGGCCGGGGCCCGGTCCCCGAGGTTGATTGGATCTTTATGTCCGGCAACAGACACCGGAGGAGTAGTGAGCCACTAACGCCTTGCTCCCCTCATAGACTTCGGACACAACAGCAATTGAATAGAGAGCCGGGACGCAGAGAGGAGTCCCCAAAGCAGGCTACAGCTGTCTGTCATACAAGTAGAGACAAGGAACACCTAGAGAGAGGCATTCCAGGGTAACTAAGTACTGGAGTGCTTCGCACCTAAAGGCGCATTGGAGGAGTCGTTCAGGAAGGTACATGTTGGCGGAGTGTGGAAAGGAGAATCCTATCTGGCCTGGAGGTTGGCTGGAGCCCTGACCTGGAGAACACAGTACGGAGGCAGGCGTGTGTGTGAACTGCAAACAGTGAGTAAAGTCTTGGAACCGCACACCCTGGTGTCCTCCAGTTATTCCGCACCGCTACACCTGAGCACCTGTACCTACATCATCTACGCCTCCCCGCCATTACTTCATCTACACTGCCCTGGGACTACAGCTCCGCCAGTGGGGAGCTTTACCATCTAAGCTGCGCATACCATCAGTCCCAGAGGATCTGCCCGCAGCGTCGGCCTAACGTCACACTTGCCGAGCACCACAGGTGGCGTCATGAACTATCCATATAAACTATATCACAAACATCACCGCCATTGATATTGGGCGCCCAGGGCCACAGACCGGGTCACCGCTGCTGTGACACATTCGCCCTGACACCAGCCCGCTACCGAGTACCCCACTGCCCTGGGTGTGACAGGGCGACCCAGTAGCAAGCGGTGTAGTACACCAGTCAAGGAGCTACACCGTGTGTGTTTCTAATTATTTTTTACCGCATCTTGTCCAGAAAATCCTTTTGGGCCTTGTAGCACTGTCTGCTACTCAGCAGAGAAGCCCTCCAGTGAACCTAGCTATGCCGCCTGTTTATGAAAGAACCAGTTTTTGACTGCATTTAGCACAGTTAATACTTTGGGCCTAGAAACTGTGTCTGCTACTCATCAGAGGAGCCCACCCGTGAACCAAGCTGTGCCGCCTGTTTATGTAAGAACCATTTTTTAACTCCATTTAGCCCAGTGAATACTTTGGGACTAGTACCGGTGTCTACTGCTCAGGAGAGGAGCCCACCTGTGAACCCTAGCTATGCCGCCTGTTTATGTAAGCACTGTCTGCTACTCAGCAGAGTTGCCCACCCGTGAACCAAGCTATGCCGCCTGTTTATGTAAGAACTGCGTGCTACTCAGAACAGGAGTCCAGCTGTTAAGCAAGCTACAGCACCTGTGGTTTGGACACTTAATTTTTTCATTTTTTCTGGAATGCCGGTTAGGTCTAATTCCAGAATTCCGGTTGACCTGCACTTACTGGGAAATCCTCGTTCGCGGGTAAGAATTGGAATCCCAGATCCCCATCACTAACGGGGTTCAGCGGGTTATCTGCACCTGTAAGCGACACACACTGGACCTTTCAGTGTAGCACGCATGTAGCCCTGGACATGTAAGGGCATGACAGACCTGTTATTGATCGATCTCGCTGTCACGATACCAGTGCTGGGTGATCGGCACTTCTGGGGTTAATGTTCTGATCTCAGTGCAGACTCTCACCTGCACACCTGGGACCTATTATGGTGGCCTCTCATTGGTTCTGGGGAGGCTTCTTATAGCCTCAGGAAGCTCCCATCCCCCCGTTAGTTAGACTTTCGCCCTTGGCATTGTGTGGTGACCCCTGAGTGTGTTTGTGCTGTGTTCTGGTTACTTGATTCTCTGTGTATGACTCGGTCTCTTCTCTGGATATCGCTTTGGATTCTGCCTGGTACCTCCTACGTCTGTTTGGTTTTGATCTCTGCTTGGCCCTGATTATCCGTTCTGTCTCCTCCCTGGTACTGTATTGATATCTTGTGTATGACCTTTGGCTTTGTCTGACCTCCCGTCTGTTTATCCCTCCTGTACCTCGCTGGTCTGTACTGTGCATGACCTCTGCTTTGCCTGACTCTGAGTTCCCTAGCTTCTCTGAAAGCAGGATGCTAAGCCCCGCCCCCTTGCAGTCACATGACCGTTCACATGACCATAGGTCCTATGCCGGCTTGCTGAACTTCAGCATCCACAGGTCCTGTGCATCAGTACTTTCTGGCTGTACCTGACCCCGGTACCCCTAAATTGCGGGTGAGTCCCTGCTCAGCGGAGGCTGCACGCCAGCGCTGACAGGATCCTGTCACTCAGGACATGCGCACTGGCTCAGTGAGAAAGTACAGTGCAGTGTTCTTGACACCCGTGTGCCAGAGCCTCGCGTGTCCCTCTAGTAAGCTTGACGCGTACCGTGGGGGCATGTGAGAGTCTCGTTCGTTAACGGAATTAAGCTGACAAATCGCTAGCACAACTAAAAACGGACATCCACCACCACCCACAGAATCGACAAAGCTTGCAATCTGTCAATCTTTTCTGTAGCTGGCATGGTTGAGGTTTCCCGGGTGGAGTTGAATTAAGCCGCAGGCTCCATGGACGCTGTTCGGAGGTTCGTGGGAATAACGCCGCCCGATCGGCAGTAGGCATAATTTATGGTGGGAAGTCCGACGGTATATGATCGTCTTCGATTTCAGATTTTTGCTGTTTTTTTGGTATTTTACATTTTTACTCCAGCCTTTCGTGACTTCATAAGGGCATGACATGCCTATATCTGTGTCTCCTCCTCCTCCTTTTACTCCTCCACCTCTTTTCGATATGTAGTTGCCGTTTTCCATATGTTATTTTTGTATTCTGAAAAAAGAGGGGGAGAAGCGCTGGCTTCTCCCCCTCTTTTTTCTTGATATTGGTTTTGTGGCTGACCACCACTGTAGCCGTGCGCGCTGGGTCATGTACGCTATTCTTTCTGTTTTCTTAGTGATTGATCTAGGCTGCTGTTCACATTAACAGCGGCCCTGCCCTGCCCTAGGCTTTATTTGATTACGCACCTGTATCTGGGCCTGGATCGTCCTTTATCTGTGGTGCTGGTCAGGCAGTGTGGAGGTTGGACCTGAAATGTCTGCATGGACCTGGCTAACCTTTATCTGCGCTTGTCCTCTGGTGCCATAGGAACGATTTTGAAATGCTTGAGGTACAGTGTGCATGTAATGAGGTCTTGCTTTTATACATTTAGGAGGCCGCAATGGCACAGCGAACATAAAAAACGTAGAGTAGGACTCCCCATACGAGACTGCCTTGACGTGGCGGGGTAGCTCAAACAATTGATCAATTTTTTGCTAAATGTCTCATTTTTGAATACAGATAGAAACCAATGTGTGTTTTCACACTTTATGTATTACGTTCTGACCACAAGCAGCGCTGGCTTCTCCCCCTCTTTTTTCTTGATATTGGTTTTGTGGCTGACCACCACTGTAGCCGTGCGCGCTGGGTCATGTACGCTATTCTTTCTGTTTTCTTAGTGATTGATCTAGGCTGCTGTTCACATTAACAGCGGCCCTGCCCTGCCCTAGGCTTTATTTGATTACGCACCTGTATCTGGGCCTGGATCGTCCTTTATCTGTGGTGCTGGTCAGGCAGTGTGGAGGTTGGACCTGAAATGTCTGCATGGACCTGGCTAACCTTTATCTGCGCTTGTCCTCTGGTGCCATAGGAACGATTTTGAAATGCTTGAGGTACAGTGTGCATGTAATGAGGTCTTGCTTTTATACATTTAGGAGGCCGCAATGGCACAGCGAACATAAAAAACGTAGAGTAGGACTCCCCATACGAGACTGCCTTGACGTGGCGGGGTAGCTCAAACAATTGATCAATTTTTTGCTAAATGTCTCATTTTTGAATACAGATAGAAACCAATGTGTGTTTTCACACTTTATGTATTACGTTCTGACCACAAGCAGCGCTGGCTTCTCCCCCTCTTTTTTCTTGATATTGGTTTTGTGGCTGACCACCACTGTAGCCCTGCGCGCTGGGTCATGTACGCTATTCTTTCTGTTTTCTTAGTGATTGATCTAGGCTGCTGTTCACATTAACAGCGGCCCTGCCCTGCCCTAGGCTTTATTTGATTACGCACCTGTATCTGGGCCTGGATCGTCCTTTATCTGTGGTGCTGGTCAGGCAGTGTGGAGGTTGGACCTGAAATGTCTGCATGGACCTGGCTAACCTTTATCTGCGCTTGTCCTCTGGTGCCATAGGAACGATTTTGAAATGCTTGAGGTACAGTGTGCATGTAATGAGGTCTTGCTTTTATACATTTAGGAGGCCGCAATGGCACAGCGAACATAAAAAACGTAGAGTAGGACTCCCCATACGAGACTGCCTTGACGTGGCGGGGTAGCTCAAACAATTGATCAATTTTTTGCTAAATGTCTCATTTTTGAATACAGATAGAAACCAATGTGTGTTTTCACACTTTATGTATTACGTTCTGACCACAAGCAGCGCTGGCTTCTCCCCCTCTTTTATTTTTGTATTCTGAGCATTTTGACTGCTTTGGGACACCTTTTAAGGTGTTTTGTAATTGTTTTCTATGTGTTTGTATGTGTTTGTGTTTGCCTGCCATTGTTTTCAATGGTGTTCGACGTTGTTCGTCAAACGTTCGACAAACATTCGACGAACTTGCCTCATGTTCTACGAACCAAAATGAACTGTAACACTAGCGGGGTGGCTCAACACTACTCCTGAATATATAGACGTACATTTTTAATGTTTAAACTATGCTATATGTACCTGGTATCTGGTGATACTGTACCCTTTCTGCCAGGAAGTCCTCCTCCACCCACCACTCTAAGTGTATCATTGACACCTGGAACATTGTCTCACATGTGTGATTATTTCTTGAGGATCTTCTAGTTATATTGTGGTGTGATTCATCCTGAGCGTGTGACAGTCTGTGGGTTACTCCTGCAATTTAGATGTACATTTAAAAATTACCCCAACACTAGTGTATACTTTATTAGGTACACCATGCTAGTAACGGGTTGGACCCCCTTTTGCCTTCAGAACTGCCTCAATTCTTCGTGGCAGAGATTCAACAAGGTGCTGGAAGCATTCCTCAGAGATTTTGGACCATATTGACATGATGGCATCACACAGTTGGCGCAGATTTGTCGGCTGCACATCCCTGATGCGAATCTCCCGTTCCACCACATCCCAAAGATGCTCTATTGGATTGAGATCTGGTGACTGAGGAGGCCATTTGAGTACAGTGAACTCATTGTCATGTTCAAGAAACCAATCTGAGATGATTCGAGCTTTATGACATGGCGCATTATCCTGCTGAAAGTAGCCATCAGATGCCTGTTCTTAGCTGAGAGGAGTGGTACCCAGTGTGGTCTTCTGCTGCTGTAGCCCATCTGCCTCAAAGTTCGACGCACTGTGCGTTCAGAGATGCTCTTCTGCCTACCTTGGTTGTAACGGGTGGCAATTTGAGTCACTGTTGCCTTTCTATCAGCTCGAACCAGTATGCCCATTCTCCTCTGACCTCTGGCATCAACAAGGCATTTCCGGCCACAGAACTGCCGCTCACTGGATTTTTTTTCTTTTTCGGACCATTCTCTGTAAACCCTAGAGATGCGTGAAAATCCCAGTAGATCAGCAGTTTCTGAAATACTCAGACCAGCCCTTCTGGCACCAACAATCATGCCACGTTCAAAGGCACTCAAATCACCTTTCTTCCCCATACTGATGCTCGGTTTGAACTGCAGGAGATTGTCTTGACCATGTCTACATGCCTAAATGCACTGAGTTGCCGCCATGTGATTGGCTGATTAGAAATTAAGTCTTAACACACAGTTGGACAGGTGTACCTAATAAAGTGGCCAGTGAGTGTATATATATACACATACTACATATATACAACATTCATACAACATACATACTACATACATGCTACATATATACTACATTCATACAACATACATATATACTACATACATGCTACATTCATACAACATACATATATACAGTACTACATACATGCTACATATATACTACATTCATACAACATACATATATACTACAGTGGGGCAAAAAAGTATTTAGTCAGTCAGCAATAGTGCAAGTTCCACCACTTAAAAAGATGAGAGGCGTCTGTAATTTACATCATAGGTAGACCTCAACTATGGGAGACAAACTGAGAAAAAAAATCCAGAAAATCACATTGTCTGTTTTTTTTTCATTTTATTTGCATATTATGGTGGAAAATAAGTATTTGGTCAGAAACAAAATTTCATCTCAATACTTTGTGATATATCCTTTGTTGGCAATGACAGAGGTCAAACGTTTTCTGTAAGTCTTCACAAGGTTGCCACACACTGTTGTTGGTATGTTGGCCCATTCCTCCATGCAGATCTCCTCTAGAGCAGTGATGTTTTTGGCTTTTCGCTTGGCAACACGGACTTTCAACTCCCTCCAAAGGTTTTCTATAGGGTTGAGATCTGGAGACTGGATAGGCCACTCCAGGACCTTGAAATGCTTCTTACGAAGCCACTCCTTCGTTGCCCTGGCGGTGTGCTTTGGATCATTGTCATGTTGAAAGACCCAGCCACGTTTCATATTCAATGCCCTTGCTGATGGAAGGAGGTTTGCACTCAAAATCTCACGATACATGGCCCCATTCATTCTTTCATGTACCCGGATCAGTCGTCCTGGCCCCTTTGCAGAGAAACAGCCCCAAAGCATGATGTTTCCACCACCATGCTTTACAGTAGGTATGGTGTTTGATGGATGCAACTCAGTATTCTTTTTCCTCCAAACACGACAAGTTGTGTTTCTACCAAACAGTTCCAGTTTGGTTTCATCAGACCATAGGACATTCTCCCAAAACTCCTCTGGATCATCCAAATGCTCTCTAGCAAACTTCAGACAGGCCCGGACATGTACAGGCTTAAGCAGTGGGACACATCTGGCACTGCAGGATCTGAGTCCATAGTGGCGTAGTGTGTCACTTATGGTAGGCCTTGTTACATTGGTCCCAGCTCTCTGCAGTTCATTCACTAGGTCCCCCCGCATGGTTCTGGGATTTTTGCTCACCGTTCTTGTGATCATTCTGACCCCACGGGGTGGGATTTTGCATGGAGCACCAGATCGAGGGAGATTATCAGTGGTCTTGTATGTCTTCCATTTTCTAATTATTGCTCCCACAGTTGATTTCTTCACTCCAAGCTGGTTGGCTATTGCAGATTCAGTCTTCCCAGCCTGGTGCAGGGCTACAATTTTGTTTCTGGTGTCCTTTGACAGCTCTTTGGTCTTCACCATAGTGGAGTTTGGAGTCAGACTGTTTGAGGGTGTGCACAGGTGTCTTTTTATACTGATAACAAGTTTAAACAGGTGCCATTACTACAGGTAATGAGTGGAGGAAAGAGGAGACTCTTAAAGAAGAAGTTACAGGTCTGTGAGAGCCAGAAATCTTGATTGCTTGTTTCTGACCAAAATACTTATTTTCCACCATAATATGCAAATAAAATGAAAAAAAAACAGACAATGTGATTTTCTGGATTTTTTTTTCTCAGTTTGTCTCCCATAGTTGAGGTCTACCTATGATGTAAATTACAGACGCCTCTCATCTTTTTAAGTGGTGGAACTTGCACTATTGCTGACTGACTAAATACTTTTTTGCCCCACTGTACATACATGCTACAAATATACTACATTCATACAACATACATATATACTACATACATGCTACATATATACTACATTCATACAACTACATATATACTACATACATGCTACATATATACTACATTCATACAGCATGCATATATACTACATACATGCTACATATTTACTACTGTTGTGAGTTCATTTTCCCCTTCACCATTGAGGTCTGATGAACTCCCTCTTCTGGTGAAGGAAGGTAGTGAGGCTGATTACCAAGCACCTGAGCAGGATGATGATGACTGGGTGACTGGAATTGCTGACTGAATATAAGGCAGCCGACGCCCTTCTGCCTTGCTGGTGATCTCTATGAGGGATTTTAGGAGACCAGTCTGATTCCTGCTCCTCAAAAGCTAAGTTTTCTGCTCTTGTTTTTGCATTTGTGTTTTGGGTTTTTTTTGCCTTGTTTTTCTGGATTTCTGCCATTCCCTGCTGTGGTGAGATGAATTCCTTTTTGCTCTTTCTTCAGAAAATACCTGAGTACTGATATAGTCTTTTTGAAGCCTAGCGTCTTCAGGGATTTTTTCCCTATCAGTCTGTTGGCTCTTGTTTTGATAGGGTTTTGAAGCAAAATACTCATAAACACTCTCAGACAGGAGGGCATATTCCTGGCATAATGAATTACACCTAGATGCCTCCACTGAAATGTTCGGACCTAAATATAGATCAGTCGCAAACAGCAATTATAAGATTAGGGGGGAGTGGAGAGCCACTCAGACACGACCACAGATCCGTTGTAAAAATATATAATACATATCTTTATTGGGACATACAAACAGATCCTAGACAAACAATGCTAAAGTGTACAGAATAAATCCACGCGATATGGAAAACACAGCGGATCTCCCTAGATCATACAGATAATGTAGTCCAAATAGGACATAAAATTCTCCTCACCAAGATAACGTAAAGACACTCCCTATCACTGGTCCTAGTCACATAGTATACACATACTAATACAAAGTCGATGAATGAGTGTAAACAGATATACATGTGCATAAACACTGGAGCAGGACAATGATACTACATAGACATAGTATGGCATCCTCATTGTAACCATTACATATGTTATATATTACAAACAGGCCTTGTAAGGGAGATGAAAAATATTGGAGGGAAAATCCCTCTAACCCTCACCCTCCATGACCGACAGGAGTGAGATTGCTGCCTTGCACACAATGACAGGCAGCAAAAAAACGGTAATAATTACCAAAATGTACGGTGGTGGGTGGGGAGTCACAGGGGAGACCGCACGTGTGCCCCGACGCGCGTTTCGGAGGCTCGTCCTTCGTCAGGGGGCGTCACACACAGCAGAGCCAAACAGCTAAAAAAGGCCGTGACCGGAAATGAGGAGGTGTCGACCGGAAGTGACGCATCCGCCGCTATGGCAACCAGGGACGCGGGGCGGCGCTGACGTCACCAGTACGCAGCCTGCGTCAAAGACGCCATGGCAACACACCGGAGGAGACACCAGAAGCCGCGCCGCGGCCCCGGGCCACAACGCGCATGCGTACAGGTCAAACAACCTCCCCATCTGGCCTCAATGGGTTGAGTGCAAACAAAAAGAATTGAAATATTCGCATACCATGGCCACATTTGATCGCATCAAACATGGAGAGCACCTATTAATAGTCGACATGAAATAAAGAGCACATTAACCCATACCATCGTGGAAAATCATAGTGTATAGATTTGGGCACAGATACCTCACATATTATACCATAAGTGTGATCATCCACATTATAAAGGATAGAATAAAGCTGGTAATCACACAACCCATACATAATACCATATAATATATATACCTCAAAACTCATTAGTGCATAACACATATACATGGCATATAAAGCAAATTATTCCATGGATTGTAGATAATACACAGTAAACAATGCAGAATAAATAGCCGTGTCCCACAGATAGACAACTTGAAATCCAATTGTTCACCGATATGACTCCACGATGTACAGTCCTAATATGATGGTATGCAGTATCCCTTGACTGTATTGGACCAATGCCCCAAATTTCAAATACAACTAAAGATGCTCTCCAGTAATTGACCCAATGCTGTGGTAGATACTAAATACGTGGCCTAAAGTGAAAATATATAAGAAAAATTAATAAATAAAACACAATAAAAACAAATAAAAACAACCACGTACACGTGAAGAAATTCAATGCACATAACAGTACAGCCAGGAGGTGATCATAGAAACGATGCAAAATTTAAAGATTCATTAAGCCCATTAGGCTGGACCGTATTTAGGGTCCATATCCATCTAGTCTCAATTTGAGCCAAACGTTGTGATACTCTACCTCCCCTAATACCAGGATCTAATAGATCAATCCCTCTAACTCTAATTTTGGAGGATTTGTCTGAAGAGCATACCACAATTGAAGGAGGTAAGATACCTCCTTCGATTAAACCGCGGTCTAGACGGTTTCCTCCACTGTCCAATTGCGGTCCAATAGACCTATTTGTCAAAGTTGTATCTAATGAACTATCGACAATGCCACGATTTATCCGCAATGATAATTTGAATAGAGAAGAGCGTATCAGACTTAAGCAATTACGTGATCTCTCGGATGTGGTAATCAAACCGGCGGACAAGGGGGGTAACATGGTGATATGGCCGAATTCAATGTATGAGAAGGAGGCGTTTCGACAGTTATTAAATAACATCTGTTACAAAAAACTTACGTTTAACCCCTTGTCCGCCTTTGATACCCAACTCAGAGGGATCATATCTAGAGCTCCCATGGCCATGGAATAATTTGCTTTATATGCCATGTATATGTGTTATGCACTAATGAGTTTTGAGGTATATATATTATATGGTATTATGTAAGGGTTGTGTGATTACCAGCTTTATTCTATCCTTTATAATGTGGATGATCACACTTATGGTATAATATGTGAGGTATCTGTGCCCAAATCTATACACTATGATTTTCCACGATGGTATGGGTTAATGTGCTCTTTATTTCATGTCGACTATTAATAGGTGCTCTCCATGTTTGATGCGATCAAATGTGGCCATGGTATGCGAATATTTCAATTCTTTTTGTTTGCACTCAACCCATTGAGGCCAGATGGGGAGGTTGTTTGACCTGTACGCATGCGCGTTGTGGCCCGGGGCCGCGGCGCGGCTTCTGGTGTCTCCTCCGGTGTGTTGCCATGGCGTCTTTGACGCAGGCTGCGTACTGGTGACGTCAGCGCCGCCCCGCGTCCCTGGTTGCCATAGCGGCGGATGCGTCACTTCCGGTCGACACCTCCTCATTTCCGGTCACGGCCTTTTTTAGCTGTTTGGCTCTGCTGTGTGTGACGCCCCCTGACGAAGGACGAGCCTCCGAAACGCGCGTCGGGGCACACGTGCGGTCTCCCCTGTGACTCCCCACCCACCACCGTACATTTTGGTAATTATTACCGTTTTTTTGCTGCCTGTCATTGTGTGCAAGGCAGCAATCTCACTCCTGTCGGTCATGGAGGGTGAGGGTTAGAGGGATTTTCCCTCCAATATTTTTCATCTCCCTTACAAGGCCTG
The DNA here is from genome assembly GCF_039654945.1 of Dendrobates tinctorius. Lineage (NCBI taxonomy): Eukaryota > Metazoa > Chordata > Amphibia > Anura > Dendrobatidae > Dendrobates > Dendrobates tinctorius. The sequence continues at coordinate 5,565,131 of NW_027361855.1, read as the reverse complement.
TTTGTAATATATAACATATGTAATGGTTACAATGAGGATGCCATACTATGTCTATGTAGTATCATTGTCCTGCTCCAGTGTTTATGCACATGTATATCTGTTTACACTCATTCATCGACTTTGTATTAGTATGTGTATACTATGTGACTAGGACCAGTGATAGGGAGTGTCTTTACGTTATCTTGGTGAGGAGAATTTTATGTCCTATTTGGACTACATTATCTGTATGATCTAGGGAGATCCGCTGTGTTTTCCATATCGCGTGGATTTATTCTGTACACTTTAGCATTGTTTGTCTAGGATCTGTTTGTATGTCCCAATAAAGATATGTATTATATATTTTTACAACGGATCTGTGGTCGTGTCTGAGTGGCTCTCCACTCCCCCCTAATTTGATAGGGTTTTGGCGGATTGCAGACAGCAGCTTTTCTATCCATTCCTATTTAGTTACCTTGGGCCCCATCATTTGCTCAGCCTATCTTTCTATCTGTGTGAGTGTTTTTTCATCTTGCTTCACCGTAATTATGTGTTGGGGGCTGCCTATTGCTTTGGGGTCTGCTCTGGGGCAGTTTAGGTTTCCCTTTCTGTCTTTAGGCTATTTAGTTCTCCGGCTGTGATCGAGGGGTCTAGGGCACCGTAGGAACCCCCCACGGCTACTGCTATTTGTTGTTGATAGGTTCAGGGGTCTGCAATCCGATTGCCAACTTCTCTGGTTTTCTGGACTTAGCTAGTATTTCTGTTTTTGCCTCCTACGGTGACTCATTCATAACAGCTCTCCTGTGGCATGATGTTTTGGAATTTGCCTTTATAGCATGGATCGAGGATGCTGGCCAACCACTAGTCGTCATCGTTCATCATTTTGGCAATGCGGGGGTCCCTTTTTAGGATCTGCAAGGCATATTCAGACATGTGGGCCAAAGTTCCAGGTGTCAATGATGCACTGCGAGTGCTGAGTGGAGGAGGACTTTCTGGCAAATCAACATCCCTCCAGTCACGTAAAAACCCTGTACCTGACCTTGCCATGCCAACATTTTTTCTTGCCCCCTGAGAAGCATCCTCCTCCCCAAAATAATCATCCCCATCATCCTCCTCCTCTTCCTCTTCTTCCTCCACCTCGTCCACGAAACTTCCCTGAGCAGACAATGGCTCACTGTCATCAAGGCTTCCCTCCTCCTCTTCCTCCTCGGCTGCAGACGCCTGCTCCTTAATGTGCGTCAAAGTTTGCATGTGCAGACGCATAAGTGGGATGCTCATGCTTATGATGGCGTCGTCTGCGCTTACCAGCCGTGTGCATTCCTCAAAACACTCAAGGACTTTACAGAGGTCTTTCAGCTTCGACCACTGCACACCAGACAACTCCATGTCTGCCTGCAAACTGCTTGCCCGTGTATCCTCCCACAAATGAATTACAGCCTGCCTCTGTTCGCACAGCCTCTGAACCATGTGCAGGGTGGAGTTCTACCTTGCTGCAACGTCGATAATTAGATGGTGCTTGGGAAGGTGGAGCAATCGCTGCAGCTTCTGCATACGACTGGAGTGTACGGGCGACCGGCGGATGTGCAAGCACAATCTTCGCACCTTATGGAGCAGGGGTGTTAACTCTGGATAATTATTGAGGAAGCACTGCACCACCAGGTTCAAGGTGTGAGCCAGGCAAGGTATGTGTCTGAGTTTTGAAAGGGCTATGTCTGCCACAAAATTCCGGCAGTTATCACTAACTATCTTACCTGCCTCAAGATGTAGACAGCCCAGCCATTACTCAGTTTGTTGCTGAAAGTAGTCGGCCAGTACATCCGGGGTGTGTCTGCTGTCGACCAAACACATCATCTTCAACACAGCCTGCTGACGCTTACCACTAGCTGGTCGATAGTGGGACACCTCATTTGCATCACTGGCAGCTGCGGATGGAGTTCTCGTGCGACTGCACTTTGTGGACGAGCTTTCGCTCCTGGAGGAGGAGGGTCGAACGCCTTCAGCCAACTGTTTCCTATACCGTGGGCTAGGCAGCACTGTCCCACCGCCGCTGTCCCCGTGGACCCTGCATCCACAACATTAACCCAGTGCACAGTGATGGACACGTAACGGCCCTGGCCATGCCTACTGGACCATGCATCTGTTGTGAGGTGCACCTTTCCACTCACTGATTGCTTGAGTCCATGGACAATGTAGTCTTTCACATGCACGTGGAGGGCAGGGATGGCTTTTCGCGAAAAGAAGTGCTGACTAGGTAGGTCATAGCATGGTACTGCGTAGGCCATGAGCTCATGGAAAGCTTTGCTTTTAACCAACCGGTACGGCATCAGCTCTAACGAGATTAGTTTGGCAATGTGGGCGTTCAAAGCCAGTGTACACGGATGAGGGGAGGAGTACATTCTTGTCCTACTCAGAGTCTCTGGTAGGGTGAGCTGGACTTGAGAGCTGCATATGGTGGAACTAGCGGTGGACATGGCGGACTGAGATGGTTGGTGATGGTGATGGTGTTGGTGGTGTTGCTGATGTCATAAATTCAGTCTTTCGTAGCAATAACATTGTAATTCCATGATTGCTTTGCCCTTGCGACGACACCTCGATATTTGCTGCTGGTGGTGTGCTAACCGGTGGGCTTACAGTGGGGGAAGCGATGTAGCATTGCTGACTACCTTCATTCGGAGCAGGTGCACATGTGGTACGTGAGGTTTGGTAGTCCGTCCACGCTTGCAAGTGCATGGTGGTTAAATGTCTAAGCATGCAACTGGTATTCAAATTTCTCAGATTTTTCCCTCAGCTAAAGGTCTTTGCGCACTTCTTACAGGGAACTTTTGCCTGATCATTAGGATTTTGTTCAAAAAAGTGCCACACTGCACTCTTCCTACTATGGAAGACATTTTGAGACCTTGCACGCTGTGCTAATTTGACTGTCTGGCCAAACTGTCCTGCAACTCTTGGTTTTTGTAACACATTTTTGGACTGCTACGGTCCTGCCAGATAACAGCTGTTGCGATGTCGTTGCCTGCTGTTGATCCTCCTCTTCTGAGCTATTGGCAGTGGCACCCTCTTCCTCCAAAGGATGCCAATCTGGGTCAACAACTGGGTCATCCATCACCTCCTCTTCAATTTCATGTGCACCTTCCTCTGTGTCACTGTGTAAGGTGGTATAGTATGCAGGAAGGGACACCTGAGTTTCATCAGGGTCAGATTCTGCTTCAGTACACTGCGAGGACAATGTAGTGCTTTGAGTGAATGTACCAGCAGAAAAATCTAGCAGTGGCTGTGCATCAGTGCACTCCATGTCAGATTCATCTTGGACTGGGGAATTCACGATTTGACTTGCTAACCCAGGCATGGTATGTGAAAAGAGCTCCATGGAGTAATCGGTAGAGTGGCCTGCCACATCCTTCACTTTTGGTAGGGGTGAAGGACACAAGGAAAGGTGTTGTTCCTGACCAGGAGTCTCCACTGATGACTCAGTGCTTTTACTTTTTGAAACTTCAGAAGTGGAGGCGAGAGAGCTGGAGGCTGTGTCAGCAATGTAAGCCAAAACTTGTTCCTGAAGCTCCGGCTTTAAAAGTGGTTTACCTTCTCCCTGAAAAAAGAGCCTTCGAGGTCTTGTGGAGCCAATTGATGATGCAGGCTCAACACCTCCTGCCATAGGTGCTATTGTGCTTTTGCCACTACAAACAGATGCAACACCACCACCATCGGGACCAGCTGGCAACCCCCGCCCACTTCCATGTCATCTTCCACCATACTTCCTCATTTTTGTTAAAATGTACCCAAAATACCACCAGCTATATGGTACTGTAAAACAAGGTAGAAGGTGTATCTACTATTGGTGAGAATTTGAATCTCACTATAGATTTGAGGACGCTGAACTATTGTCTCATTCCTAGTAGAGATTACACCATAATGTAACAGGCTGAAATTGGATGGTGTATGACAAGGTGGAGTGTGTCTATAGGATTTGTGAGAATTTGAATCTCACTATAGATTTGAGGATGCAGAACTATTGTCTCAGGCCCAGGAGAGATTACACCTCAATGTAGCAGGTTGAAATTGGATGGTGTATGAAAAGGTGGAGGGTGTCTATAGTATTGGTGAGAATTTGAATCTCACTATAGATTTGAGGACGCAGAACTATTGTCTCAGGCCCAGGAGAGATTACACCTCAATGTAACAGGCTGAAATTGGATGGTGTATGACAAGGTGGAGGGTGTCTATAGGATTGGTGAGAATTTGAATCTCACTATAGATTTGAGGACGTAGAACTATTGTCTCAGGCCCAGGAGAGATTACACCTCAATGTAACAGGCTGAAATTGGATGGTGTATGACAAGGTGGAGGGTGTCTATAGGATTGGTGAGAATTTGAATCTCACTATAGATTTGAGGACGTAGAACTATTATCTCAGGCACAGGAGAGATTACACCTCAATGTAACAGGCTGAAATTGCATGGTGTATGACAAGGTGGAGTGTGTCTTTAGTATTGGTGAGAATTTGAATCTCACTATAGATTTGAGGACGCAGAACTATTGTTTCAGGCCCAGTAGAGATTACACCTCAATGTAACAGGCTGAAATTGGATGGTGTATGACAAGGTGGAGGGTGTCTATAGGATTGGTGAGAATTTGAATCTCACTATAGATTTGAGGACGCAGAACTATTGTCTCAGGCCCAGGAGAGATTACACCTCAATGTAACAGGCTGAAATTGGATGGTGTATGACAAGGTGGAGGGTGTCTATAGTATTGGTGAGAATTTGGATCTCAATAGAGATTTGAGGAGGCTGACAATGATGCTCTCAGTCCAAGTATGGATGCAGGCAGCCTAATAAGCAGGACTGCTGCACATTCAAAAGGGTGGAGAAATGAACGCTTGGTAACTGTGCAGAAAAGAGGAAGAAAAGTATTTTTGCTTTTAAAAAGCAGTTTGCACAGCAGTGTGCAAACAGCAATGCAGCTATCAGGGAGCCTTATAAGGCAGCATAATAACCAACAGAGCTGATGCACAAAAATAGAGCCTCCCCTGTCACTGCACACAAAGTGTTGTGTTGTAAGTGGAAATCGCTAACAGCAAAAGCAGTTTTTTGGTTCTTCTTCCCTGCCAAATGATCTCCCTTATTCTGAATCAGCAGCAGCAACCTCTCCGTAATCCTTAGATCGGCCGAAGTAAGATGACGGTCGGCGTGCACGCCCTTTTATAGCCCCTGTGACGCCACACAAAGCCAGCCAATCACTTGCATGCCCTTCTCAAAGATGGTGGTGACCGATGCCTATGTCATCGCGTTGCCCACAGTGTGCGTCCTCCATCACTGGCTGAAAAAGGGCGCTGGAAGCATCTTTTTAAACGCGACTTTAGTGCTCTGGTCGCCAACCTCGTGGCCGACCTCACGCTATGGTCGGGTTTCGTTTTTCGCAGACTTTTGAATATGACCGACCCGTTTCGCTCAGCTCTACTGACAGGAAACACGGAAGACGTCACGGCGGTGGAGCAGGGAGAGGTAAGTATTGCAAGTGCTGTGGCCCTGAGCAAGCAGGGGGGCCCACTCGTGGGTGACGGCACTGGCACAGGGCCCCTCATAGTATGCCGGTGTGTCTGACAGCGAGTGGGCCCTCCCACCAGCAGAGACACTTTTGCGTACTATGAGGGGCCCTGTGCCAGTGCCATCGCTGATGAGTATGCCCCCACCTGCTCAGGGAACGGGCACATTCATCTGCACCTTCCTCTGTGTCACTGTGTAAGGTGGTATACTATGCAGGAAGGGGGACCTGAGTTCATCAGGGTATGATTCTGGTTCTGTAAAGTGCGAGGGGAATGTAGTGCTGTGGGTGATTGTACCAGCAGAATCATTTAGCAGTGGCTGTGCATCAGTGCACTCCATCTCTGATTCATGTTGGATTGGGGAATTCAGGATTTGACTTGATAACCCTGGCATGGTATGTGAAAAGAGCTCAATGGAGTAATCTCAAGTGTGTGCTGCGGCATCCTTCACTTTTGGTGGGGGTGAAGGACACTAGGAAAGGGGTTGATCCTGACCAGAAGCCTGCACTGATGACTCAGTGCTTGCATTTTTTGCAACTTCAGAAGAGGAGGCGATAGAGCTGGAGGCTGTTTCGGCAATGTAAGCCAAAGCCTGTTCCTGATGCTCCGGCTTTAAAAGCGGTTTACCTACTCCCAGAAAAGTGAGCCTTCCAGGCCTTCTGGAGCCAGACCATGCCATAGTCTCAACACCTCCTGCCTTAGCTGCTATTGTGCTTTTGGCACTACCAGCAGATGCACCACCACCACCACCATCAGTGCCAGCTCTCCCCCCACACCCACGTTCGCAGCCTCTTCCACCATACTTCCCAATTTTTGTGTAAGTGGACCCAAAATACCAGCAGATATATGGTAGTGTATCAGAAGCGTACAGCTATATACAGTCTAGGGATAATTGTAAGTCTCTGTATATATTTCTTGAGTCAGACACAGATGCTCACAGGTTCAGTATGAATTAGACAATACAATAAAAATTTGAAAAAGGGTACAGTATCACCAGATACAAGGTATATATAGTATAGTTTAAACATTCTAAATCTCCGTATATATTTCATGAAGCAGACACAGACGGATTAGACAATAATTTAAAAAGTTGAAAAAGGGTACAGTATCACCAGATGCAAGGTATATATAGTATAGTTTAAACATTCTAAATCTCCGTATATATTTCATGAAGCAGACACAGACGCTCATTGGCTCAGTATGGATTAGACAATAATTTAAAAAGTTGAAAAAGGGTACAGTATCACCAGATACAAGGTATATATAGTATAGTTTAAACATTCTAAATCTCCATATATATTTCAGGAGGCAGACTCAGACTCTCTCATGCCCAGTATGGATTCGACAAGAATATAGAAAGTTGAGAAAGTGTACAGTAACACCAGATTCCAGGTATATATAGTATAGTTTAAACATTCTAAATCTCCGTATATTTTTCAGTAAGAAGACACAGACGCTGTCAGCCTCAGTATGGATTACACCACATTATAAAAAGCAGTAAAAGGGTAATGGATCAGATGCATACAGCTTTATACAGTGTAGGGGTCATTGTAAATCTCCGTATATATTTTCAGAGTCAAACAGACTCTCACTGGCTCTGTATGCATTAGACCAGAATATAAAAAGCAGTAAAAAGTGGGTAATGTATCACAAGCGTACAGCTGTATACAGTGTGGTGGTAATCGTAAATCTCTAAATATATTTCTGGAGTAATAGACAGACGTTCACAGGCTGAGTCTGGATTACAAAGTGGGTAATGTATCACAAGCGTACAGCTGTATACAGTGTGGTGGTAATCGTAAATCTCCAAATATATTTGTGGAGTAATAGACAGACGTTCACAGGCTGAGTCTGGATTACACCAGAATCTAAATAGCAAAAAAGGGTACTGTATCAGAAGCATACAGCTGTATACAGTGTTGGGCAAAATTTAAATCTCGGTATATACAGTTATGGCCAAAAGTATTGACACCCCTGCAATTCTGTCAGATAATACTCCGTTTCTTCCTGAAAATGATTGCAAACACAAATTCTTTGGTGTTATTATCTTCATTTAATTTGTCTTAAATGAAAAAACACAAAAGAGAATGAAGCAAAAAGCAAAACATTGATCATTTCACACAAAACTCCAAAAATGGGCCAGACAAAAGTATTGGCACCCTCATCCTAATACTTGGTTGCACAACCTTTAGCCAAAGTAACTGCGACCAACCACTTCCGGTAACCATCAATGAGTTTCTTACAATGCTCTGCTGGAATTTTAGACCATTCTTCTTTGGCAAACTGCTCCAGGTCCCTGATATTTGAAGGGTGCCTTCTCCAAACTGCCATTTTTAGCTCTCTCCACAGGTGTTCTATGGGATTCAGGACTGGACTCATTGCTGGCCACCTTAGAAGTCTCCAGAGCTTTCACTAAAACCATTTTCTAGTGCTTTTTGAAGTGTGTTTTGGGTCATTGCTCTGCTGGAAGACCAATGACCTCTGAGGGAGACCCAGCGTTCTCACACTGGGCCCTACATTATGCTGCAAAATTTGTTGGTAGTCTTCTGACTTCATAATGCCATGCACACGGTCAAGCAGTCCAGTGCCAAAGGCAGCAAAGCAACCCCAAAGCATCAGGGAACCTCTGCCATGTTTGACTGTAGGGACCGTGTTCTTTTCTTTGAATGCCTCTTTTTTTCTCCTGTAAACTCAATGTTGATGCCTTTGCCCAAAAAGCTCTACTTTTGTCTCATCTGACCAGAGAACATTCTTCCAAAATGTTTTAGGCTTTTTCAGGTAAGTTTTGGCAAACTCCAGCCTGGCTTTTTTATGTCTCGGGGTAAGAAGTGAGGTCTTCCTGGGTCTCCTACCATACAGTTCCTTTTCATTCAGACGCCGACGGATAGTACGGGTTGACACTGTTGTACCCTTGGACTGCAGGGCAGCTTGAACTTGTTTGGATGTTAGTCGAGGTTCTTCATCCAACATCCGCACAATCTTGCATTGAAATCTCTTGTCAATTTTTCTTTTCCGTCCACATCTAGGGAGGTTAGCCACAGTGCCATGGGCTTTAAACTTCTTGATGACACTACGCACGGTAGACACAGGAACATTCAGGTCTTTGGAGATGGACTTGTAGCCTTGAGATTGCTCATGCTTCCTCACAATTTGGTTTCTCAAGTCCTCAGACAGTTCTTTGGTCTTCTTTCTTTTCTCCATGCTCAATGTGGTACACACAAGGACACAGGACAGAGGTTGAGTCAACTTTAGTCCATGTCAACTGGCTGCAAGTGTGATTTAGCTATTGCCAAAACCTGTTAGGTGCCACAGGTAAGTTACAGGTGCTGTTAATTACACAAATTAGAGAAGCATCACATGATTTTTCGAACAGTGCCAATACTTTTGTCCACCCTCTTTTTTATGTTTGGTGTGGAATTATATCCAATTTGGCTTTAGGACAATTCTTTTTGTGTTTTCATTTAAGACAAATTAAATGAAGATAATAATACCAAAGAATTTGTGTTTGCAATCATTTTCAGGAAGAAACTGAGAATTATCTGACAGAATTGCAGGGGTGTCAATACTTTTGGCCACAACTGTATTTCCAGAGTCACCCTCAGATGCTCACTCAGTCTGGTTCTCACCATAATACAAAATGTTTAAAAAAGGTATTGGATAACAAGATAGCAAGTATATATATTGTAGGGTACTATTTAAATCTCTGTATATATTTCCGTAGTCACCCTCAGACGCTCACTCAGTATGGATTTGACCGTAATACAAAATGTCTAACAAAGGTACTGTATCACAAGATAGGAGGTGTATATAGTATAGGGTAAAATTTTTATCTCCGTATATATTGAAGGAGTAAACCACACACGCTCACTCAGTATGGATTATAACGAAATAAAAAATTTAGAACTAAGGTACTGTATCAGCAGATACCAGGTTATATAGTATAAGTGAAAATGTAAATCTCTCTATATATTTCCGGAGTCACATACAGATAGTCAGTATGTATTTCTCTGTGATACCAGCTGGTACACGGTAGTGTGTGAAGAGCGTACAGCTCTATACGTTGTGGGAAATAATGAACGTTCGTTCACTGTGCAGAAAAACAAAATAAAAGTAGGAGTGCTGTGTAAAAAACAGTCTGCACAGCAGTGTCCACACAGCAATACTGCTGTAAGGCAGGCTAATAATCAGCCCTGCTACACACAAGAAAATCATTCCCTGTCACTGGACACTAACTGTACACAACAATTGCATTCAGCACAAGCACATAAGAACTTCTGTTTACAGGCCTAATTGTCTCCCAAATGATAAACAGCGTCAGCAACCTCTCCCTACTGTAAAGATGTGCAGAAGAAAAATGGCGGTCGGTGGTGAGGGCTTTTATACACACTCTGTATATACAGGGGTTGGACAAAATAATGCAACAGCCTAACGTTTTGGCATAATAATACTCGAACATGTTATAAACATGCAAACCGTGACATATGGTAATGTTTTGTAGTTGATTATTTGTGTTATGTGATATGTGTATGTAAATTAACTGTTTGTTTTGCATAATTGTAAGAATATTGATGAAAACCTGATACCAATGGCAGACCTCTCTGATTTTCAAAGAGGCCAAATTGATGTTGCTTGTATGGCAGGTGCTAGTGTAACAGAAAGTGCCCGTATGCTTGGCGTGTCAAGAGGTACTGTCTCCAAAGTAATGACTTTGTTGGAAAGAGAAGGCAAAACATCCGCAGCAAAGCACAGGTCCGGCCGAAAGTCGAAGTTGACTGAGAGACACTGACGGACTCTAAAGCGAATTGTGAGAGAGGATCGCAAGACCACGTCTCCAAAAATCAATGCTGAGCTCAATGAACACCTACAGAACACAGTTTACGCAAAAAATGTTCGTCGGGAGCTGCACAAATCTGGATTACACGGAGGAACTGCAATTTTAAAAACGCTTCTCTCACTGACAAATGTTTCCAAGTGTTTAGAGTGGTGTAGAAACCTCCAGAATAGGTCCCTCGAGCAGTTGAAACATTTGATATTCTCAGACGAATCATCGTTTACCCTATTTCCGACCTCAGGCCGAGTGTACGTTTGGAGACAGCCGAAAGAAGCATTCCATCCAGACTGCCCTCTCCCATCCGTAAAACATGGCAGAGGTTCTGTGATGATCTGGGGTGCTATTTCGTGGAGATCCGCCGGGCCAATGATATCCCTTCATGGAAGAATTAACAGCTGCGATTATTTAGGCATTTTGGACAACCAAGTGCATTCTATGGTTCAAGCACTGTTCCCGGAGGGGAACGCCATCTTTCAGGATTATAATGCACCAATTCATACAGTTAGAATTGTTAAAGCATGGCACGAGGAACATTGTAATGAAGTTGAGCATCTCATCTGGCCCCCATAATCCCCAGACCTCAACATTATTGATCATTTATGGCCGATTTTAGAGATTCAAGTTGGACGTCGATTTCCGCCGCCATCGTCGCTCAAAGAACCGGAGTGTGTTTTAACAAAAGAATGGGCTACAATTCCTATGCAAACAATTCACACCTATAAGTGAATTCACACCACTCCTGAAATCTGGTGGTTGGACAAAATAATGGAAACACCTGGAAACATCCACTAAAGTTAGTTTGATATGGTGTATGTCCACCTTTAGCGGCGATTACAGCCTCAATAATCTGAGGTAAGGATTCATATCCATACCTCGGATTATTGAGGCTGTAATCGCCGCTAAAGGTGGACATACACCATATTAACCCCTTAACGACCGCCGATATGCCTTTTAACGGCGGTAATTAAGGGTACTAAAACCACAGCGCCGTTAATTCACGGCGCTGTGATTTAAGTGAATAGCGCCCCCCAGTGTCGGATTTTCACCGGGGTCTTGGCTGCCAGGGGTAGCCAAGACCCCAGAGAACATGAATCGGTTGGTTTTTACCGACCCCGCTTTTGCGATCGCCGTTATTAACCCTATAACGGCGACCGCAAAAAAAAAAGCCGCGATTTTACATTTAATTTCTCTCTCCTCTGATGTGATCGCACATCAGAGGAGAGAGAAATAGGGTCCCCGATCCCCCCCAGTACCTCTCCGTGGCCCTCCGTCCCCTCCCGGTGGTCCCACGTCCCGCCGGCATCCTCCGATGGGCGCCGCCATCTTGAAAATGGCGGGCGCATGCGCAGTGCGCCCGCCGGGAATCTGCCGGCTCCGGCTGGCAGATTCCATTCATTATTTTGATCACTATGATAAACGATCATAGTGATCAAAATAAAAAAAATAGTACATAACCCCCCCCGTTTATCACTCCCTTAGGCTAGTTTCACACTTGCTTTTTTTTGCAGCGCGTTTTTCCCGCAAAAAAACGCATTGAAAAAACGCATACATAAGCATACAACTGCTGCGTTTTTTTCAAGCATTTTTATGAGCATGCATGAAAAAAACGCAGCGTTTTTATGCGTTTGTATGCGTTTTTAGTGCGTTTTTACCGCGTTTGCGTTTTTTTCCAACATTTTTAGGTGGCCCCTCACACTACCCAAACCATGACTTTACTAACCCTAACCCTGACCCTAACCCTAACCCTAACCCTGACCCCAACCCTAACCCTGACCCCAACCCTAACCCTAACCCTAACCCTGACCCTAACCCTAACCCTAACCCTGACCCTAACCCTTAACAAAACCATACTTAACCCTAATCCTGACCCTAACCCTGACCCTAACCCTTAACAAAACCATACTTAACCCTAACCCTGACCCTAACCCTAACCCTGACCCCAACCCTAACCCTAACCCTGACCCTAACCCTTACCCTGACCCTAACCCTAACCCTAACCCTAACCCTGACCCTAACCCTTAACAAAACCATACTTAACCCTAATCCTGACCCTAACCCTGACCCTAACCCTTAACCAAACCATACTTAACCCTAACCCTGACCCAAACCCCAACCCTAACCCTGACCCTGACCCTAACCCTAACCCTAAACCCCCTTAACTAACCCTAACTCTAACCCAAACCCCTAAATTCCATGGTTAAAAAAAAAAAACGCATATGCAAAAAAACGCATACATGAGCATGCCAGTGCGCACATATGCGCATCCATAGGCTATAATGGCCATTTTTAACGCAAAACGTGCGCATATGTGCGCATGCGCTTTTTTGCAGGGCCAAAAAATGCAACATGCTGCGTCTGGAAAATACCAACGCACACCCCAAAAAAACGCAGCGCATGAAAATCGCATACATGCGCTTACCAGCGCGCAGGTATGCGCACCCATGTTAAATATAGGGGAAAAAACGCATGCGCAGGTATGCATTTTTTTCCAGCGCTAAAAAACGCAAATGTGAAACCAGCCTTATATAGGCCAATATAATGAAATAAAGAAAATATTTTTTTTTTCAGTTTTCCATTAGGGTTAGGGTGAGGGTTGGGCTAGGGTTAGGGTTAGGGTAGGGTTAGGGCTAGGGTTAGGGTTAGGGTTAGGGTTTGGCTAGGGTAAGGGTTAGGGTTGGGTTAGGGTTAGGGTTGGGCTAGGGTTAGGTTTGGGCTAGGGTTGGGCTAGGGTTGGGCTAGGGTTAGGGTTGGGCTAGGGTTAGGGTTAGGGCTAGGGTTAGGCTAGGGTTAGGGTTAGGGTTGTGCTAGGGCTAGGGCTGGGCTAGGGTTAGGGCTCGGGTCACGACTAGGGTTAGAAAAAGGGTTAGGGCGAACTAGAATTAGGGTTAGAATTAGGATTAGGGATTAGGGTTGGGATTAGGGTTAGGGTTGGGATTAGGGTAAGGGGTGTGTTAGGGTTGGAGCAAGAATTGAGGGGTTTCCACTATTTGCGAACTTTGGGGGTCTAAAAATTGGGGTCTAAAAAATCACTTTTGTGGAAATAAAAAAAGACTTTTTATTTTCATGGCTCTGCGTTTATAAACTTTTGTGAAGCGCTTGGGGGTTCAAAGTGCTCACCACACATCTAGATAAGTTCCTTAGGGGGTCTAATTTCCAAAATGGGGTCACTTGTGGGGGGTTTCCACTGTTTAGGCCCATCAGGGGCTCTGCAAGCGCAGCATGATGCCCGCAGACCATTCCATCAAAGTCTGCATTCCAAAATGGCACTCCTTCCCTTCCGAGCTCTCCCATGCGCCCAAACAGTCGTTCCCCCGGACATATGGGGTATCGGCGTACTCAGGACAAATCGCATAACAACTGTGTGGGTATGATTTCTCCTGTTACCCTTGTAAAAATAAAAATTTGGGGGCGAAAAGATCATTTTTGTGGAAAAAAAATGGATTTTGTATTTTCACGGCTCTACATTATAAACTTCTGTGAAGCACTTGAAGGTTCAACGTGCTTACCACACATCTAGATAAGTTCCTTAATGGGTCTAGTTTCCAAAATGGGGTCACTTGTGGGGGGTTTCCACTGTTTAGGCCCATCAGGGGCTCTGCAAGCGCAACATGATGCCTGCAGACCATTCCATCAAAGTCTGCATTCCAAAATGGCACTCCTTCCCTTCCGAGCTCTCCCATGCGCCCAAACAGTGGTTCCCCCCGACATATGGGGTATCGACGTACTCAGGACAAATCGCATAACAACTGTGCGGGTATGATTTCTCCTGTTACCCTTGTAAAAATAAAAATTTGGGGGCGAAAAGATCATTTTTGTGGAAAAAAAATGGATTTTTTATTTTCACGGCTCTACGTTATAAACTTCTGTGAAGCACTTGAAGGTTCAATGTGCTCACCACACATCTAGATAAGTTCCTTAATGGGTCTAGTATCCAAAATGGGGTCACTTGTGGGGGGTTTCCACTGTTTAGGCCCATCAGGGGCTCTGCAAGCGCAACATGATGCCCGCAGACCATTCCATCAAAGTCTGCATTCCAAAATGGCACTCCTTCCCTTCCGAGCTCTCCCATGCGCCCAAACAGTGGTTCCCCCCCACATATGGGGTATCGGCGTACTAAGGACAAATCGCATAACAACTGTGCGGGTATGATTTCTCCTGTTACCCTTGTAAAAAATAAAAATTTGGGGGCGAAAAGATCATTTTTGTGGAAAAAAATAGATTTCTTATTTTCACGGCTCTATGTTATAAACTTCTGTGAAGCCCTTGGGGGTTCAAAGTGCTCACCACACATCTAGATAAGTTCCTTAATGGGTCTAGTTTCCAAAATGGGGTCACTTGTTGGAGGTTTCAACTGTTTAGGCACATTAAGGGCTCTCCGAACGCAACATGGCATCCGATCTCAATTCCAGCCAATTCTGCGTTGAAAAAGTCAAACGGCGCTCCATCCCTTGCTAGCTCTGCCGTGTTCTGAAAAAGTGGTTTACCCCCACATATAGGGTATCAGCGTATTCAGGAGAAATTGTACAACAAATTTTGTGGTTGATTTTCTCTTTTAACACTTGTGAAAATAAAAAAAATTGGTTCTGAAGTAAATTTTTTGCAAAAAAAAGTTAAATGTTAATTTTTTCCTTCCACATTGCTTTAGTTCCTGTGAAGCACTTAAAGGGTTAATAAACTTCTTGAATGTGGTTTTGAGCACCTTGAGGGGTCTAGTGTTTAGAATGGTGCCACTTTTGGGTATTTTCTGTCATGTACACCCCTCAAAATGACTTTAAATATGATGTAGTCCCTAAAAAAAATGGTTTTGTAAATTTTGTTGTAAAAATGAGAAATCGCTGGTCAACTTTTAACCCTTATAACTTCCTACCAAAAAAAAATTTTGCTTCCAAAATTGTGCTGATGTAAAGTAGACATGTGGGAAATGTTATTTATTAAGAAATTTGTGTGACATATCTCTCTGATTTGAGGCCATAAAAATTTAAAGTTTTAAAATTGCAAAATTTTAAAAATTTTCGCCATATTTCCGTTTTTTTCATAAATAAACACAAGACTTATCGAAGAAATTTTACCACTATCATGAAGTACAATATGTCACGAAAAAACAATCTTAGAATCAGCGGGATCCATTAAAGCGTTCCAGAGTTATAACCTCATAAAGGGACAGTGGTCAGAATTGTAAAAATTGGCCTGGTCATTAAGCTGCAAACTGGCTCTGTTGCTAAGGGGTTAAACTAACTTTTGTGGATGTTTCCAGGTGTTTCCATTATTTTGTCCAACCACCAGATTTCAGGAGTCACCCTCAGATGCTCACTCAGTCAGTATGGATTTAACCGTAATCCAAAATGTTGTATACAGGGTCATGCGTGTCAGAGAAATTCACCATGCTGGAGGCGGTGTGTCCAGTCACACGTGACCGTCCCCTAATGTGTCACAAAAATGTCTCAAAATCACTGAATTTTGTCAAAGCGTTCCAGAGTTATTACCACATAAAGTGACATGGGTCAGATTTTTAAAATTTGACTCTGTCACTAAGGGGTTAAATCTTCGAATATATTTTAGTCTCAGTAAGCCAGTCCAGACTCTCCGCTACAGGAAACTAGATGGATACAAGTACAGGCAGAAAGTGGAGTGAGTGCAGAAATTTGGGAATTAATCATTACGGGAAAACCTCCTGGGAGAATTCGCAGAGGCGATGCTGACCCTCAATTACTTTGTCTGTGGAGACTGCGAAAACGGTTCTTTGTGAAGAAAGGGTTGCTGTATCTCAGCAGCGTGGATACCATCACCGTTACTCGTCTCCATCAAATTGTGATCACAGGGAGAGATGTAGAGATGGTCCTCACTGCCTATCATGATCTGTCTGTTCACTTTGGAGTGCAAAAGACAGAAGCCACAGGCCATAGGCGATTCTATTGGATTGGCATGAGAGGAGACATTGAATATTGGTGGCAGGAATGTCACACATCTGTGACTAGCAAAACAGTGAAATTTGATCACAGAGCACCACTGCATCTGATTGTGAGTCGACGTCCATAACAAATGGTAGTCATTGATCATGTGAAGGTAGAGCCCAGCAGGACTGGCCATAGCTACGTCTTAACCATCATCGATCAGTTCAGCAAATTTGTAGTGCCTGTCCCTGTGAAGGATTTAACTGCCAGACTACACAGCGGTGGAGCAGGGAGAGGTAAGTCTTGCAAGTGCCCTGAGCAAGCAGGGGGGGCACACTCATGGGTGGCGGTACTGGCACAGGGCCCCTCATAGTACGCCGGTGTGTCTGACAGCGAGTGGGCCCCCCCACCATCAGGGACACTTTATTGTACTATGAGGGGCCCTGTGCCAGTGCCATCACCCAAGAGTGGGCTCACCCACCGGTTCAGGGCAACGCCACTTGCCCGGGTGCGCCAAGTGGTGACCCCAGCCCTGGGGGGGCAGCCCAGTTAGGGAGGTTTAAAAAATGGCATATGTTTATGATGAGGCTGGACATTCATCAGCTGCAAATGGAGGAAGTGGAGAAGTCCGAGGAAGAGGAGGACAAAAGCGAGCCATTTTTCTTGCAACCTATGTGTCATCAGGGGAAGGTGGGACAAAATCCTTTGAAACCCATGCATTGTTCATTTTAATGAAGGTTAGATCATCAACATTTTGGGTCGACAGACGGGTCCTTTTTTCTGTCAGGATTGATCCCGCTGCACTGAAGACTCTTTCAGATAGCACACTACCAGCAGGGCAAGCGAGCTCCAGTAAGGCATATTGTGCCAATTCAGGCCAGGTGTCCAGTTTACAGGCCCAATAGTCAAATGGGAATGACCTGTGAGGGAGAACATCAATATGGGAGGAGAAGTAGTTTGTAACCATAGTTGACAACAGCTGTCTCCTGTCACTTACAATCGATTCAGTATTACCAGTCGTGTGAGCGGTACTTGAGAAATCACTCCACAACATGGTCATGAGACCCCTGTCACCAACGCGACTTCAGCTATGTGCACCACGAACACCTCTTCCGTTTTTCCCTCTACAGCTTGTGGGAGAAGCAGCAACACTGCTGTGTGCAGGGAATGCCTCCAACAAAAGGTTTACCAGAGTTTCTTGTTTGTTAGCCAATATTAACTCTTGGTTCTCCTGTGGCATGATGTTCTGTAATTTGCCTTTATAGCGTGGATCCAGGATGCTGTCCAACCAGTAGTCGTCATCCTTCATCATTTTGGCAATGCCGGGGTCCCTTTTTAGGATCCGCAAGGCATAATCACACATGTGGGACAATGTTCCAGGTGTCAATGACGCCCTCCCAGTGGTGGGTGGAGGAGCACTTTCTGGCAAATCCACATCCCTCCAGCCACGCAAAAACCATGGGCCTGACCTTGGCATGCCAACATTTTCTCTTGCCCCCTGAGAAGCATCCTCCTCCCCAAAATAATCATCCCCCTCCTCCTCCTCTTCCTCTTCTTCCTCCACCTCATCCATGTCAGTTGCCCTCACTGACCATGGCTGACTGTCATCAAGGCTTCCCTCATCCTCTTCCTCCTCCTCTGCTGAAGACACCTGATCCCTAATGTGCATCAAAGTTTGCAGGAGCAGACGCATAAGTGGGATGCTCATGCTTATAATGGCATCTTCTGCGCTTACCAGCCATGTGCATTCCTCAAAACACCGAAGGACTTTACAGAGGTCTTTCAGCTTTGACCACTGCACACCCAACAACTCGATGTCTGCCCTCAAACTGCCTGCCCGTGTATCCTCCCACAAATGCATTACAGCCTGCCTCTGTTCGCACAGCCTCTCAACCATGTGCATGGTGGAGTTCCACCTTGTTGCAATGTCTATGATTAGGTGGAGCGATCGCTGCAGCTTCTGCATATTACTGGAGTGTACGGACGAGCGACGGATGTGTGAGCACAGTCTTCGCACCTTATGGAGCAGGGCTATTAACTCCGGATAATTATTTAGGAAGCACTGCACCAGCAGGTTCAAGGTGTGAGCCAGGCAAGGTATGTATCTGAGTTTTGCAAGGGCTATGGCTGCAACAAAATTACGCCCGTTATCACTGACTACCTTACCTGGCTAAAGATATAGACTGCCCAGCCATGACTCAGTTTGTCGCTGCAAATAGTCAGCCAGTACCTCTGCGGTGTGTCTGTTGTCGCCCAAAGACATCATCTTTAAAACAGCCTGCTACCACTAGCTGTTCGATAGTGGGAAACCTTGTGTGCAATACTGGAAGCTGCAGATAGAGTGCTCATGTGACTGCGCTCTGCGGACGAGCTTTCGCTTCTGGTGGAGGAGATTCAAATGCCTACAGCCAACTGTTTCCTATACCATGGGCTAGGCAGCACTGTTCCACCAGCGCTCTCCCCTGTGGAGCCTGCATTCACCACATTAACCCAGTGCGCAGTGATGGACACATAACGGCCCTGGCCATGCCTACTGGCCCATGCATCTGTTGTGAGGTGCACCTTTCCACTCACTGATTGTTTGAGTGCATGGGCAATGTGGTCTTTCACATGCAGGTGGAGGGCAGGGATGGCTTTTCGAGAAAAGAAGTGCCGACTGGATAGGTCATAGCGTGGGACAGCGTAGGCCATGAGCTCTCGGAAACCTTCGCTTTCAACCAAATGGAAGGGCATCATCTCTAATGAGATCAGTTTGGCAATGTAGGCGTTCAAAGCCAGTGTACGTGGATGAGAGGATGAGTACTTTCTTGTCCTACTCAGAATGTCTGGTAGGGTGAGCTGGACTTGAGAGCTGCATATGGGGGAACTAGCGGTGGACCTGACGGACTGAGAGGGGGTTGGTGATGGTGGTGGTGGTGATGGCCTAGATTCAATCTTTTGTTGCAAAAACATTGTGATTCCCTGACTGCTTTGGCCTTGCAACAACACCTCAACATTTCTTGCTTGTGGTGTGCTTACCGGTGGGCTTTCAGTGGGGGAAGCGATGGAGCGTTGCTGGCTACGTTAAGTAGGAGCAGGTGCACATGTGCTACCTGAGGTTTTGTAGTCCGCCCACGCTTGCAAGTGCTTTTGCCATAACCAGCAGATGCACCACCACCACCATCAGTACCAGCAGCGCCCCCCCACCCACGTACGTGGCCTCTTCCAGCATACTTCCTCATGTTTGGGAAAATGTACCAAAAATACCAGCAGAGATATGGTGCTGTATGAGGAGGGTACAGCTGTCTAAGGTGTATGGAAAAATTTAAATCTCCGTATATATTTCCTTAGTCACAGACGCTCTCCCAGTATGTATTTGACCGTAATCCAAGCAGCAGATATAGGTTACTGTATCAGAACTGCACAGCTGTATACGTTTTTGGTGAAAATGTCAAGCTCCGTATATTTGTTTCCGGAGTCACACACAGACGCTCTGCCAGTATGTATTTGACCGTAATACAACCAGCAGATATACGTTACTGTATGAGAAGTGGACAGCTCTATACAGTGTACGGAAAAATGGAAATGTCTGTATATGTATTTCTGGAGTCTTGCGTAAAATCCTTCCCTCTTGTCCTTCTGTTCTAGCCAGAAGAAGCCGCAACTTGGGGGACATTTTAGTTCATAGTCACTATGACCCTCATCCATCAAGCCTCAAGCAACCTTTATCAAATAGCTTTTTCCCGTGTGGCTTTTGCAAAGCCTGTGCCAATTTGAAAAAATCACACACCTTTTCTAATGCAGATGGATCAAAAAATTTTGAAATCAGGAAACATCTCACCTGCGCATCCCTAGGTGTCATATACCATGCCACCTGCTCCTGTAATTTAATTTATATCGGCCTAACCACTTGGGAGCTAAAAATCAGGGTAAGAGAACATATTCGGGACATTGAGGAAGCAAAATCAATAGATGATTATTCTCTCCTGAAAACCTTGCCCCGTCACTTCAAAAGCCACCATAATTCAGATGCCAAAAATCTTGTTTTCAAAGGCATTGATCAAATTAACCTGGGAATACGTGGCGGTGACTTGGGCAAATCCCTAGCCCAGCTGGAAAGCAAGTGGATCTACCACTTAGGCCGGGGTCACACTGGCGAGGAATACGGCCGAGTGAGAGGCGCTAAAAGCACGCATTAGACACGGACCAATGATTCTCTATGGGGTCCCTCGCACCAGCCGTATATTTCTCGGGCGTATTCTACGGTCCGTGCCAATCGCAGCATGCTGCGATTGTCAGCGTACTACGGCCGTAATACGCCTATGCAAGTCTATGGGTGCGCAAAAAATACGGATTACACACGGACCACACATGTGAATTGCGAAAAATACGTACCAGGTGTCTTTTAGCAAAGCTGGCAATTCAGTGCGCTATACAGTAAACTCACACTGACAGGTTTAATAAAGAAACGAAAGAATAGATATAGACACATAGAATACATATATATATATATATATATATGCATTCTATGTGTCTATATCTATTCTTTGGTTTCTGTTAGAAACCCTGTCATAGGACTCCATTATATGTCCATTTTGCAAACCTGCGAGAAAATCTCGCCATACGGATGCCATACGGAATACATACGGATGCTTACATGCGCAAAATACGCGACCACACCTTGATTACGGATGACATACGGAGCACTATTTAGGGGTCATTCATCCGTATTATGCATGTAAAATACTGACCGTATTTTGCGTCGGTAGTGTGACCCCAGCCTTAGGCACCATCACTCCACACGGCCTCAATGGGAATTTTGGTTTTAATTCCTTCTTATAATTCCATTAATACATAGCATTTCTGGGTATGGAGCTTTTTAAGGTGTCTTTTTATGTGTTTTTTATGTCTTATCATTTTTCCCTTTTTCCTCTTCTGTGCTTTATTCAATAATTTTAGTGTCCTACTCATTCAATTTTTTATTTATTTAATTTTAAGGTGCTCTGTCCGTATGTTGCCTCCTGACGGTGTTTTTCATCCACCTTACTAAAAGCTATCATCTCAGGAGAAGACTACTATCCGGGAGAAAGTGATAAAGAAAAATGGACAATAACAACCGACTGTGAAAGCAATAATATGGACTTCCTTATTGCACATTTTTTTTTTTTATCATATCAAAAAATTATTTTATCCATAGAATCATAGAATCGTAGAGTTGGAAGGGACCTCCTGGGCCATCTGGTCCAACCCCCTGCTCAAAGCAGGATTCGCTAAATCATCCCAGTCAGATGTCTGTCCAGCCTCTGTTTGAAGACTTCCATTGAAGGAGAACTCACCACTTCTCGTGGCAGCCTGTTCCACTCATTGATCACTCTAACTGTCAAAAAGTTTTTTCTAATATCTAATCTGTGTCTCCTCCCATTCAGTTTCATCCCATTGCTTCTAGTCTTTCCTTGTGCAAATGAGAATAAAGTTGATCCTTCTACAATGTGACAGCCCTTTAGATATTTGTAGACAGCTATTAAGTCTCCTCTCAGTCTTCTCTTTTGCAAACTAAACATTCCCAAATCCTGCAACCTTTCCTCATAAGACAGGGTTTGCAGACCGGTCACCATTCTGGTCGCTCTTTTCTGAACTTGCTCCAGTTTGTTGATGTCTTTTTTAAAATGTGGTGCCCAAAACTGGACACAATATTCCAGATGAGGTCTGACCAAAGAGGAGTAGAGGGAAATAATGACTTCACGTGATCTAGACTGTATGCTTCTGTTAATACATCCTAGAATTGCATTTGCCTTTTTTGCTGCTGCATCACACTGCATCCATATTTATACGTGCACTTTTTGTGTAAATTTTTTGCTTGTGTCTTTTCTCATGTTATCCATGCACCCCTTTTTCAGTGTATTGGATACACACAATTCTGTATTTATGTACATTCCCCTTTTTTCACTACACCCTGCATACTTATATGTTCATCATTGCCTTGTGTTTATTTATGCAACTTATGCACCTCATGATATGCCTCCACTCTCCCTCTCATTTATTATGCTGACAATTGATTATTCATTACTTGCCCTTTAAACCACTGTGCAGCAACACGTCCTCCTTTTATGTATACACTAAGGTTCACTTTTTGCTCCTTTCCCCCATTTCACATTCACACACAGCCCTCGCTTCATACATCCCCTGCTCACATTCAATCACTTTTTTTTTTTTCTTTCGGTTTCTCCACCACACCCAGTCCTGTCCATGTTCACATTTCCAAGTGTCTAATGCGCACGCGTTAGCCCTGTATCCTCCTAGTGACCACCGGAAGTGCTCTGAACAGTGAAACGCTGTGTATTTCACCTGCGTGCCACAGAGCGCAACTGCGGAAGTCCCCTTAGCAAAAGAAGGCGGGACTTTCTGACGTGCGCTAAAACAGACCAGTGGAAGTTCCTCCACACTCCTCCCCGGCTTCTCGCACCTCACTACAAATACCTGGCTGACACCTCCTTATCTCCACTCCCCTGGAAGAAGCTACATAGCGAAACGGCGCTCGGCGGGTGGAGGGAGACACCTGCGGCATTCCCTCAGCTGTTACCGGTTGACGCTGCACATTCTTCTAACTCAGGTATTAACAACCAGTCCCCGGTTTATACCAGGCACTTTATTTCTATTATACTCTGTGCAGCTCCCTAGCACACTTTACTCATTAACCCTTTAGCACACTCAGGACGCTAGTAGTCACATGGGCAATGTGCAATACTGTTCCCTTTGCAGATACTTAGCAGTAACAAACAATGGCTTTTGTCTACTGAGACATGTTAAACCCTGCAGTGATTATTTTGCATGTCAATACCTCTTTATATTTACATCTAGTTTTTCCATAGTCACACAGGCAACGTGCAATATTGCCTTTTTTTGCAAAGCCTAGTAGTAACAAGCAATGTGTTCATTGTCATCTACTATGGTGCACTGACTCTGGCAGGAATTATCATTATTACTTTTGTATGCAAGAACCATTTTTGTATTTATATTTAAATCTACAGGGTTATTATTGTGTGTGTGTGTGTGTGTGTGTGTATTACTATTATTTTTTTACATCGTTGTATATTGTTTTGCCGCTACCTATCCCCCTTTTTTAGGAGGCCTTTTGCTCTGTCTTTTTACGTTCTCCTTTTAATAATATTTAATAAAGAATCATTTATTAACAATCAATATTTTCTCTTATTTTCACTTTTTTTTCCACATGATATACCTTCTTGTGGAATATGTTGAGCTCAGTATTGAAGTAACTTTGCCTTTCTAAAAAAGGACTGAGATTTATTAGCTATATACGGTGTATGGAAAAATGGAAATGTCCGTATATGTATTTCCTGAGTCACACACACACGCTGTCTCTGTATAGATGTTGACAGTAATGCGAACAGCAGATATACGATACTGTTTGTGAAGCAGACAGCTCTATACGGTGTATGGAAAAATGGAAATGTCCGTATATGTATTTTCAGCGTATCACACACCCGCTGTGTCTGTATAGATGTGACCGTAGTGCAAACAGCAGATATACGATACTGTTTGAGAAGCGGACAGCTTTATACTGTGTATGGAAAAATGGAAATGTCCGTATATGTATTTCCGGAGTCACACACACACACGCTGTCTCTGTATAGATGTGACCATAATGCGAACAGCAGACATACGATACTGTTTGAGAAGTGGACAGCTCAATATGGTGTATGGTAAAAAGGAAATGTCCGTATATGCATTTACGGAGTCTCACACACACACACGCTGTCTCTGTATAGATGTAACTGTAATGCGAACAGCAGATATACGATACTGTTTGAGAAGCGGACAGCTATATATGGTGTATGGAAAAATGGAAATGTCCGTATATGTATTTCCGGAGTCACACACACACACGCTGTCTCTGTATAGATGTGACCGTAATCCAAACAGCAGATACACGATACTGTTTGAGAAGCGGACACCCCTATACGGTGTATGTATGGAAAAATGTAAATCTCCATGTATTTTTTTTATGGAGTCACACACCTATAGCATTTATTTGTCCGTGATACCAGACGGCACACGGTAGTGTGTGAGGAGCGTACGCCTCTATACGGTGTGTGAAAAAATGAACACTCAGTAACTGTGCAGAAAAAAGGAATAAAAGTATTTTTGCTTGGAAAAAAGCAGTCTGCACAGCAGTGTGCACACAGCAATGCAGCTATCAGGTAGCCTTATAAGGTAGCCTAATAATCATCAGCAGTGCTGCACACAAAAATATCCTCCCCTCTCACTGCACACTAAATGTTGTGTTGTACAGTGAAAATCGCTATCAACAGAAGCACAGATTTTTTTTTTTTTTTCTTTCCTGCCTAAACACTCTCCCTATTGAGAACGAGCAGCAGCAACCTCTCCCTATGCTAAGATCGGCAGAAGTAAGATGGCAGTCAGTGTTCAGGGCTTTTATAGCCACTGTGATGCCACACAAAGCAAGCCAATCACTGCAATGCCCTACTCTAAGATGGTGGTGGTCACTGCCCATGTGTTATGAGTTCATTTTCCCCTTCACCATTGAGGTCTGATGAACTCCCTCTTCTGGAGAAGGAAGGTAGTGAGGCTGACTACCAAGCACCTGAGCTGGGAGAGGATGACTGGGCGACGGGGATCTCTAACTGGATATAAGGCAGCCGACACTCGTCTGCCTCGCTGGTGATTTCTCTGTGGAATTCTCGGAGACCAGTCTGATTCCTGCTCCTCAAAAGCTAAGTTTTCTGCTTTGCCTTTTTGCATTTGTGTTTTGGTTTTAGTTTGCTTTGCTTTTCTGGATTCTGCCATTCCCTGCTGGGGTGAGCTGAATTCCTTTTTGTCGGTTTGCTGTCTTCAGAAAATACCTGAGTACTGACATAGTCTTTTTGAAGCCTAGCGTCTTCAGGGCCCTTTTCCCTGTCAGTCTGTTGGCTCTTATTTTGATAGGGTTTTCCGCGGATTGCAGACAGCAGCCTTCCTATCCTGTCCTACCTAGTTAGCTTGGGCCCATCATTTGCTCAGTCTATCTTTCTATCTGTGTTAGTGTTTTTTCTTCTTGCTTCACTGTCATTATATGTTGGGGGCTGCCTATTGCTTTGGGGTCTGCTCTGGGGCAGTTTAGATTTCCCTTTCTGTCTTTAGTCTAGGGCATCGTAGGAACCCCCCACGGCTACTGCTAGTTGTTGTTGATAGGTTCAAGGGTCTGCAATCCGATAGCTGCCAACTTCTCTGGTTTTCTGGACTTGGGTAGCATTTCTGCTTTTGCCTCCTACGGTGACTCATTCATAACACCATATCATCGCGTTGCCCACAGTGTGCATCCTTGATCATTAGCTGAGAAAAGGCGCTGGAAGCAAAATGGGAAACATGACTCTGGCGCTCAAGTCGGCGACCGCATGGCCGACCTCACGCTATGGTTGGGTTTCGATCGGCGAAACCCGACTTTAGCGAAAGTCAGCGATTTTTGAATTTGACCGACCCGTTTCGCTCAACTCTACTCAAGCTTTATCAATGCTTTGAAACATTTCATTGCCATCCGTGGTCCCATCAAACATATACGTTCAGACAGAGGTACCATCTTCATTGGTTCAGCAAAGTAATTGGGCATACCTTCAAATCTAGACCATAAGACTCTCGAGAGGTTCCTCAGCGACCAAAGTTACAAATGGTCATTCAACCCACCTCACTCCTCACACATGGGTGGATCTTGGGAATGAATGATTGGTCTAGTACGTAGAATTCTTGACTCTACTCTTCAGGAAGGAGCAGCGAGACTTACCCACGAAAGCCTAACCACCTTCATGACAGAAGCCTCAGCTATAATCAACGCAAGGCCCTTGGTTCCAGTTCCGAATGACACTGAGGAGCCCTTGCTATTGACTCCAGCTACTCTCCTCACTCAGAAAACAGGACTGTCCAGTGTCCCTCCAGCAGGATTCGACGCTAAGGACCTCTGCAAGTGCCAATGGAGGCAGGTACAAAGTCTCGCCAATACATTCTGGGACAGGTGGTGCAAACAGTATTTGTCTAACCTGCAGCCAAGGTCGAAGTGGCAATCTACCAGGCTTAATCTGAGGATTGGTGACCTCATCCTTGTGAAAGACTGTCAGGCCCATCAAAACCAGTGGCCACTTGGTCTAGTGACTGCTACATACCCGAGTAAAGATGGCAATGTCCGCAAAGTCGAACTCAGGATGTCCAAAGGAGATGGACCTAAGACATATTCCAGGCCAGTGACTGAGCTGGTCCTATTGTTGTCTTCGGAGAACAAGAGCAGTGACATCCATTCGATGCCAGATGAGGAGTATTCTGTCTCCAACATAATTAATGACTCTTGACTATCTATTTTGATAATATATATGCAGTAATTTGCTCAGAATATCGATTATGCTGTTTGCTATAGATTTAATGTTCATTGTTTTGGCTCCATCTAGTAGCCAAAGTAATAACCGCAGTGTTTTTCTGTTTTTGGTTTCGTTTTTGCTTCCCTCCAAATTCCCAGTGTATCATGGGTAAGTTTGCAAGGGATTATGGTTAGCTCAGCCTATTTCCCTCCAGTCCACCATTTTCCTTCTGCTTGCATACAAGAAGTAATAGAAAAAACTGACGGCACATCTAGAACTAGTCTGAATAGGTGCATACCAAAAGGCAACTTACATATTAAATTAGAAAATGGTAGCACACCAAATATGAAATACGAATAGCAAAATGGCTTTAGTAATACATTTCATAATGGCTTTTTGTAAGGCATATCAAATATGAAATAAGTGAAATATGAATAGCATAATGGCTTTTGTAATCTAGAGCTAAAGCTGGTGAATGGGCTCACATCTTTTGGCCAAATTTTGTGCTAAGTATCTCATATGTTTTTCTAGATTACAAAAGCCATTTTGCTATTCGTATTTCATATTTGGTGTGCTACCATTTTCTAATTTAATATGTAAGTTGCCTTTTGGTATGCACCTATTCAGACTAGTTCTAGATGTGCCGTCAGTTTTTTCTATTACTTGTATACTAGTTTTCTGACTGAGCACTCCGCCCTTCATCAAGTGGTGATTTTAATCGCATTCAATCACATGTTTGGTTCCTATCGTCCTATATATACAGGCTTTATCATGTTACTAGCCAGAGGTCAGTTCACACCAGGCAGTCAGTATAGGGACCCATTCAATCTGAGATCACCTTGTCGCTGGTGAATGGGCTCACATCTTTTGGCCAAATTTTGTGCTAAGTATCTCATATGTTTTTCTAGATTACAAAAGCCATTATGCTATTCATATTTCAATTATTTCATATTTGATATGCCTTACAAAAAGCCATTATGAAATGTATTACTAAAGCCATTTTGCTATTCGTATTTCATATTTGGTGTGCTACCATTTTCTAATTTAATATGCATACAAGAAGCACCTCATTCCTCTTCTCCCCCTGCGTCACCTTCATCGGTAAGTAATCACGCTCCCCACATCTAATCCCTGTCCTAGATCACCCTCCTTAGTTAGCTCTCCCCTGGTTAGCTATTAGCGCAGGTAATCTATGTTATGTATATTATGTATTCCTATGTACCCATACTGACTGATTGTATTATATGTTTACTTGTAGTTTCACCGCACCAATATACCATCACGTTCAATAAAGCACAGATTCAACCTACAGTCTTCTTATTGGACCCCTGGTATAGCAGTTTAGCTGTCTGTATAAGCTACATAAATCCAGGTTCATTAGTAAGGACAGAACACAGCTTATAGAGTTTGATTTTGTACCTGGCCCTCTTGCTGAGCAGGTGCTGACGGAATCTGAGCCTTCCCTTAAAATGAACTAAGTACTCATCCATGCAGATGTCACTTTGGGGCATGCACACTTCAACAAACATATTGTTGGAGTGTTTGATGACCAGCTGAACTTTGAACCGACAGTCAAGATTGGGTGTTATGAATGGGTCACCAAGGAGAAAAAAGCAAAACAAGCTAAGTCACAGAAAACCAGAGAGGTTGGTAACTATGCAGATTGCAGATCCCTGATCCTACCACACAACTAGCAGCAGCCGTGGAGCATACCTACGATGTTCGTAGACGCTTCGTCACAGCCGGAGGACTAAATAAGCCTGAAGCATGAAAAGGGGAAAACTAACTGCCCCAGAGCAGACCCCAAAGGAATAGATAGCCCCCACACATGTATTGATGGTGAAACAAGATGAAGGCACAAACACAGGCAGGAAAATAGGCTGAGCAAATGATGGGGCCCCAACTAACTAGAGAGGAAAGGAAAGGAAAGACACTGTCTGCAACCTGCAAAAAATCCTACAAAAATAATGTCCAACACTTCTGATAGCAAAATTAACCCTGAAGTCACTAGACTTCTCCCACTATATCAGCCTTCTGAAATATTCTGAGACAGAGCAAAAAGAGACCAAACTAGTAAGGGACAAAAAGCAAATTGACAAAATACTGATAAATAAGAGTGGAAATTCAGCACATCCCCCAGCCGGGGCTGGCTGACCACACCAAAAAACTGAATAGACCAACAAAATCAAGTGTGAACATTAGCAGAAAAACTTAGCTTTAGATGACTGGAACACAGCTCAAAACCAAGAGCTGACAAGCCAGAAGGAATCAACAGCAACTGAATAGGGCGTCAGCTGTCTTAAATCCAATCTGAGACTCCTGAGATCCAATCGTCATCCTCATTCTCAGGTGGCAGATCTCCACCGATCAAACCAGCCTCACTACCTCCTGTTACCACCAGAGGGAGTCTGGAAGGAGAACTCACAACTGGTGAACCAGAGAATGAACTCACAACAGTTGGGGTCATCTCATGGGGGACACTGTGCATTATGGGTATAATGCAGGAATTTGTTAATGGCCTCAAAACGCATCTGGCCATGACCATTCGGAACACTGGAGTGTTATAAACAGTGTGAAGCACTAGGCCCAAAAGCTGCATCATTTCAAGGGCATCTATAGGAGACTAGTTTGAAAATGATGAACCAGGGTTTTGCGCCAAAAATTGACGAGCATATAAATTAGTTTGCTTCAGCATGAGGTTAATAAAATCCTCAGAGAAAAAGAATTTGAAAGTCTAATTATGTGAGGCCAGTGGTGTCAAACTTGATTCTTGATTCTGCCACAAAATCAGGAATCGGTGGCTTGTAATTTTTTTGGGGGGCGAGGTCCATACTGGGTCCTCAGTGGGGTGCGATGGTTCATCTTCAAGTCTGGGCGCTGTCTCATCTTCTGTCCTGGGACGTCTGCGTGGCAGTTTCGCAGGACCCGAGGAGGAAGAGGATGAAGAATCTGAAAAGTAAAGAAATGTGGGATCCTCTCCCTCGCTATCAGTGTTGGAGGCAAGTAAAGCATATGGCTCCTCCAATGCATAGCGTTGTTGGGATGAATGTGACGAGCGAGACTTTTTTTTTGTGAATATGGTGCTTTGTGTGTACTTTATTTATAACTGTATGTGTGTGGGGGGATAGTAATTGGTGCAAACTTGTCTGAAAAGAAAAAGCTAAAAGAAAAAAGCAAATTGGGAGAAAAAAATGCCTGTGAAAAGAAAAGTGTAAAACAGCAGGCACGAGCAATGATAAGTGAACTGCGTCACTTATCAAAGTTCAGCGGCTGCTGGATGTGCGCACGGGGGTGGTGCAATGGGGGTGAGAGAAAAATGGAAAGTAGCAGGCACGAGCTCTGATTGATAAACTGCGTCACTTATCAAAGTTTGCTGGCTGCTGATTTTGCACACGCGGTGGGTGAAAAAGAAAAGCGAGCACGAGTGTTGATCGGTGAGCTGCGTCACCAATCAACGCTCATAGGCTGCCGAATGTGCGCACAGAGGCGGCACAAAGGGGGGGTGGAGGGGGGTAAAAAGAGGGGGGTAAGGGGGATGGGTGGATTGGGGAGGATGAAGAGAGATCAGGCAGGGTTCAGGGATCAACACTTACGATTGTAGTATTTCTTCTGTCTGCTTTCTTCTGTCTGCTTCCTTCAGCAGGCACAGGAGGAGATCTGGCAGTGTGACTACTCTGATAAAAGAAAAGGTAGCACATGCCAGTATATATATATATCTCTCTCATATGGGGAATAAACAATAATAAAAAATTATAGCAAAGTATTACCCCATATCTCTCAAAATACTGTGGACTGTAAAGAGACCAATTGTCAAAAAGACATGAAGGGAGGAGGAAGAAAACACTTCCTAAACGACAATGAAGGTCAGAGTATAAAATTGCTTTATTGGACACAGGGCAAGGAACAATACAAGATGTTTAAAATAGCTGATAACATGTCACAAAAACAACAAGACACCGTTGTCCGCACATGGCTGCTTCAAATAAACCCCTTAAAGGGAGGACATAAAGAATGGAAACACCATCTCATACAACACATGGATACAGCCTATTCAAAGTCATGTTGTAACAAGTAAAGAAATACTGCAAATATCCGTGCATTCAAAAATAAATGTCCAACATTACCTGGTATATGCTAGTGAACACAGACAAGTGGGGAGTCACGGTGTCCACCCCGATGCGCATTTCGGGCACCTTCGTCAGGGGGCGCTATGTCTGAACAATGATGAGATCTTTAAATAATGCAGGGACCGGAAAGGCCATTGAACGCTCCAACCGGA
The DNA here is from genome assembly GCF_039654945.1 of Dendrobates tinctorius. Taxonomy (NCBI): domain Eukaryota; kingdom Metazoa; phylum Chordata; class Amphibia; order Anura; family Dendrobatidae; genus Dendrobates; species Dendrobates tinctorius. Next base: position 5,534,272 of record NW_027361855.1, on the reverse strand, counting down.
AGTCAGTCAGCACTGACCAGGCAACCAGAGGTCCATCCCCCCGCACAGCAGATGCCTGGCCGTGACGCCCGGATGACGTTGGGCCCCACGTGACCGGACGTCCCATGCCACCATGCACTGGCCAGGAGGAGGTACTAACTGGTTGCACCGATCAGAACTGCTTGCGCATGTGCATAAGATTGCAACGAAGTCTGGGCGCCATATTGCCTAAGGGCAACTATGCCCTCCACGGACATAATGGCCATAGAGGATATAAATATAGTTGAAAAAACTACACTAAGGCAGGGTAGAATAGCTAATGCCTTATAAGAAAGAAATTAACCTCCGGACACAAGGAAACACAAAGCGGACAATGCATGCGCACAAAGAAGAATGTCCGCACTTCACTGCCAGGAAACAGCCGGCATGGCTGGATTCCGCCTCTTGTGCTTCTGCCTATAGGTGTTTGGCATCTGTCGTCCTTTTTTTCCACTTTGGTCTAACAAGGTACAGCTGGTGTTACTGTTGCCCAGAAACACAGCATGCTGTGAAAGTGGCAGTCACAGTAATGGGCACTAGCTGGCGGTACTAGAGCCCATCCCATGGAAAACAGTTGAGGTGAAAGAGTCAGTAACAGAACCAGGTGCTAGATGTTGGTAGTAGAGGCCAGAGCACAGGCATAACAGATGACGCTGTGTGCAACATAGGCACATGACAGAGCATGCATACTGCTATCAACCATGCATGTAACCTGTCTACTCTGGCTCAGGGCAGCAAAAGTCACCAGAAATCCAGGCCTGGTTCATTTTTAGGAATGTAAGCCGGTCCACATTTGCAGCCGATAGTCTGGTACGTTGGTCTGTTAGTACATTGCCAGCTGCACTAAAGACATGTTCAGAAATCACACTGGCACCAGGACAAGCCAGGACCTACAAGGCATACTGGCTAAGCTCGGGCCATGTATCTAACTTGGAGACCCAAAACTTGAAGGGGGCAAATCCATCCTGAAGCACACTGACAGAGGTGGAGAGGTATTGTGCCACCATGTCACGATAACATTGCCTCCTAGTGCGTTGCACTGTCTGTGCTGATGGTGCCCGAACTGTTTGTGGGTTCAGAAACCGTTGGAACAGGTTGGGTATACTGAATCTGTCAGTAGCAGATGTACTGCTTCTGCTACCGGCTTCTGAATGGATTCCGCTGGGCCCAGGACGCACTGAGGTGCCTGCTAATGCACACGCATCACTGCTATGCGGTGGAAAAGAGTACATGAGTGAATTAACCAGAGCATCTTGGTACTCCTGCATTTTACACGCCCGGTTCAACGGTGTAATTAGGCTTTGAAGGCTGTCCCGGTAACGTGGATCTAAGAGGGTGGCCACCCAGTAGTCATTTGTGTGGAGAATACGATTCACGCATGGGTCGTTTCTCAGAAACTGCAGCATGAAGTCACTCATGTGCTGAAGGCTGCCAACTGGCCATGCATCGCTGCCACCAGCTGGAGGAATGTGCTCTGGCTGCTCTGCATCACCCCATCTACGCTCTAGCTGGTGACTACTAGTAGAGCGCCGTGTACTTTCCTCCTCTTGCTCATCCTCATAGTCCTCCTCATCCTCCTCGCTTGCTGTGTCCTGCCTGGACCTTTGTGAGGTACCCACAGAGCTTTGTACCAACCAAGCCGATGAATATTGCCTGGTTGGTGCAAGTGTCTCATCATACTCCTCCTCCTCCTCCAGAGAAACCTCATCCCTTAGTCCTTTAAGTGTTGATTCTATAAGGCATATAAGGGATAAAAAACAAATCTGAACTGAGAAAAGTAAGTTAATGTGTATGCACAATGTAAGTGCATATTAACACATGACCATTAACCAGAGAAAACAAAAAGCAAAAAACACAAATATCCTGAACTAAAAGTAAAAAATATACTGCAAATAATGCATAAAGGTAATAATAATAATAAGGGTATTTAGTAAACATAATTTTGATCAAAATAATGTACAAGCCATCCCGCCACGTCACGGCAACCCTGTGTTAATATGCACTTACATTGTGCATACACATTAACTTACTTTTCTCAGTTCAGATTTGTTTTTTATTCATTTCATTGTGCATTCAGTGCGTATAGGGGTGTGACCGCCCTCTTTCTGAGCTGGGAAAGCCATCCAGTCTGGCCTAAGCTGTTACAAGTGGTTCAGCCGCTCGACCCTTATTCACATTCACGCCACTTGGCAAGTGAAAAGGTTTTAAATATTAGAGTAGGGACTGTCCCACAAGGGTTGCCGTGACGTGGCGGGATGGCTTGTACATTATTTTGATCAAAATTATGTTTACTAAATACCCTTATTATTATTATTACCTTTATGCATTATTTGCAGTATATTTTTTACTTTTAGTTCAGGATATTTGTGTTTTTTGCTTTTTGTTTTCTAAGGCATATAAGGGGAATAGTCAGGCTGAGTAGGGCAGCATCCGTGCTCACCATCAGAGTGGAGTCCTCGAAGCACTTCAAAATGGTGCATATGTCCTTCATGGATGCCCACTCTGTGGTTGTAAAGTGCGAGGGCTAAGATGTGTGTCGCCTACTTTGCGCCTGCTGCAGCTGCAACTCCATAATTGCAGGTTGCTGCTCACACAACCTCTGCAGCATATGCAAAGTCGAATTCCACCTGGTGGGGAGGTCAACAATGATGCGGTGCTCGGGCAGGCCCAATCTGCGCTGCATGGCTGAAAGGCGCAATGCAGCCATGCTTGAACATCGCAAATGAGAGCACTCGTATCTGACTTTGTGCAGCAGCTCCTCAAGGTCAGGATAGTTCCTAAGGAAACTCTGCACCACCAAGTTTAGGACATGGGCAAGGCATGGAATGTGAGTCAGACTACCTAGGCCCAGAGCCGCGACCAGGTTTCAGCCATTGTCACACAACACCATACCTGGCTGGAGGTTGAGCGGCGCAAGCCACATGTCCCTCTGCTCCTTGAGCATGTTCCACAGCTCGGTTGCGGTGTGGCTAACATCACCCAGATAAACCAATTTCAACACGGCCTGTTGATGTTTGGCTGATGCAGTGCTGAAATCGGTTGCTGTAGGACGTCTGGGTGCAGGCGAGTCTGGCGAGGAGTATGAGGAGGAGTCAATTTGTATGGAGGAGAGGCCTGCAATTTGTGGAGTTAGCAGGACCCGCGCACTTGCACTGTCTACTTCAGTTCCAGGCTCAACTACATTTACCCAATGGGCGGTGATGGAAATGTAGCGTCCCTGGCCATGCTGACTGGTCCACGCGTCGGTGGTCAGGTGGACCTTTCTACTAACTGCATTTTGTAGTGCTTGCTTAATTTTACGCTCCACATGCTGTTGCAGGGCGGGGACAGCTTGCCTGCTGAAGTAGAAGCGGCTGGGAATGCTCTATTGTGGGATTGCAAACCCCAACATATCGATAAAGGCTGGCTTCCTCACCAGCCAGAATGGTAGCTTTTCCATTGCAAGCAGTTTGGCAATACGAGAATTCATGCCCTGTGCTCGTGGGTGGTTGGCCGAGTACGGGCGCCTTTTCTCCCACACCTGTGTGACAGATGGCTGCACACTGGATTGGGAGTGTGAGGATGCCAGCGATTGGGATGCTGATGCTGACGAAGTACAGACAGTGTGCCGCCGTACAACACTGCCTGCAGATGCACCCTGGCATTCTGGCGAGGAAGCGGGAGCAGCTGTTTGCGAGCTGGAGTAAGAGGTGGCCGCTGTGGCTGAAGAGGTGGAAGGTGGGGAACCAGCTGCAGGTGGCGAATCATCTTGGGTGTGATGCTGTCACTCCACAGGGTGCCTCTTCCTGACATGCATCAACATATTGGTGGTATTAAGGTTGCTGACGTTCTTCCCTCTCCACACAGTTTGTTGACAAAGATTACATCTGACTACTGTAACGTCATCTGCAACTTGGTCGAAAAAGGCCCATGCACCACAACTCTTGGGCGCACCCCTTGTGTTCTTTAAAAGATCCCTGCTCCTAACGGGTGCTGAAGTTGAGGGAGCCGACAACCAATTTTTCCCTCTTCCTCTCCCACGTGGATGGCCACGCTGTGCCACACCTGCAAGCTCTTCCTCTGAGCTATCCCCACTTGCTTGCATGCCATGATGGGTCAAGGACCTCGTCATTCTTTACACTTTCGTCAGCAGAAACTGGCAGCTGAGTTTCATCATCTGCTGACTGGGGTCTGGTCACTGTGGGCACTGGCCCACCCTCCACTTCTTCCTCGGACGGACACAGTGGTTGCGCATCTGGGCACACTACCTCTTCTTCAGCTTCAGGAATGCTGTCTGGATGGCACACAGATTCCAAGCCAACAAATTCTGAGAAGAGGATTAAGGTTGGCTCCTGGCCATCTGAATGTCTGGGCAATGAAGAAGCAGATGGGTGCTGCTCTTCAGTGGCCTGACCCGATGTGGTGGAGAGGTCCTGGGAGGATGCTGTGCTCATTGAGGTGGATTCCTCAGCTGCCATCCAACCAACAACGGTTTCTACTTGATCCTCTCTTATCAGCCTATGGCCCTGCGCTCCTAACAAGCTGCGAATAAATGACTGCTGCCGGGTGAAAGTAGGTGCTGAGTGACTTGGGCGTGCTGCTTGCTCTGGATTTGCACCATGTCTAGCTGCTGATGCACCTCTTCCGCGGCCGCCGCAGGGACGTCCCTTACTCCCTGCCTTCTTCTTCTCTATCAATGGATTCAGAACGGCAAGAAAGTAATTATTAGGAATTAGTGTGCTTATTCCTGTAGGATTACAAACAGGTATAAGAAACACTAATGGCACTGTATGATGATGGTGTGTCTGCTACACTTTATTTGAATCTAGTGTGGCCTACACAAAGAGTAACGTGTTTGTAGTACACGTTACGGTCGGATGTCACAGCGCAGTAAATGACACTACTGTGATACCAAAAAAAAAATGGATTCTCTGGGACTGGGCCAGGTGCTGTGTGGCACCAGCCACAGAGGTTGTTTGGGTCCCTCACAGCACAATCCCTATATAGTGATTAACTTTTAGGAAAAAATAGGGGAAGGGGATTTAAGGGATGAAGAGAAAAGGCAGTGAGACACACACCACACAGTGCTGCAGCAAGAGCTGCTCTGCACTGTCTCATTAAGCACCTCACTGAGAGCCTGCACAGCACAAAAAATGAAACTGAGCGGGGTCAGTGAGGAAAAAGACTGCTTCTGTAACACACAGGGGCTGCTACAGTCGCTGAAAAACAATTTCTATCGCTATTAGATCCGAGATCTCTCCCTATCTCCAACAGCAACCTATCCCTATCTACTTTCACAGTAGATTGAGGCTAAAGTGGCAGGTGCAGCCTTTTATACTGCCTGATCACACCATCCAGCCAGCCAATCGCAGCGCAGCCCCTAGCTAGCATCTTTGGACGCCTCCTACCAAGCTTAGGGGAGTTACACAATGTTGTCAGCAATTCTTCAGCTCCTGATTGGCTCCACGGAATGCTCAGAGGCTGAAGGATTTTGGAATTTCCGATGTGAAAAAAATATCGAATCGGAATTCCGATATCGCAAATATCGGGCCGATTTCCGATATCTCAATATCGGAAAGCTCATCCCTAGTTGGGGGTCACTTGGGTAATAGCATAGCTCCCAAGTGTCCCGGATTCCGTGGGACAGTCCCGTTTTTGCCCCTCCCACCCGCTGTCCCGCCCACGATACTATTTGTCCCGCACTGCAGGGAGACAAGCCGCACGCCCCTCCCCATACTCGCCCTCCCAGAGACGCGGTGGAAGCCAGTCACAGCCTGCAATGAATGCTAGGGTGTAGTTAGTTCTCTGTGCGCACAGGACCTGTGATGAGGTCACAGGAGGAGAGGAGTCAGGAGTCACATGATCATCATGTGACTCCTGACTCCTCTCCTGTGACCTCATCACAGGTCCTGTGTGCACAGGGTAGCTGCTAGACTGTATGGGCTCCTTCCAGGTGTGATGTCAGTTCTGGGGGTGTGTCCTGACAGCAAAGGCAGGAAGAGAAGATGGCCTTACACATTTTTCATCTGGTGCCAGCGTCTGTGAGCAGGAGGGAGGAGGTCAGTGTTGTCAGTGAGGAACAGGAGTGTTTATTAATTAACAGGTTGGAGTCTTCTTAGATGTTTAGTTGTTTGGGGCTGATACTTGGGGCTAACTGGTGGGATTTGGGGGCTTAATGTTTGGGTCATCTGGGAGCTTGTTGGGCTCCCGAGGGGTTATTGCACACTTGTGAGGGCTGCTTGGCATCCCAGGGGGGGTTAATGGACACTTGTGGGGGCTGCTTGGCATCCCAGGGGGGTTAATGCACACTTGTGTGGGCTGCTTGGCATCCTAGGGGGTAATGCACACTTGTGGGGGCTGCTTGGCATCCCGGGGGGGGTAATGCTGGCTTGCGGGGTCCGTTGGGGTCAGGAGGAGGGTTAATGCACCGCTTGCGGGGTCTGGTTGGGTCCCGGGGGGGTTAATGCATGCTTGTGGGGTCTGGTTGGGCTTCCGGTGGGATTCTTTTCCTCAGTACCAGCCACTGTGCCCATAATGGCAGCCACGGTACCCATAATGCTAGCCACTGTGCCCTCGGTACCAGTCAGTGTGATCAGCAGTGCTAAATGGGTGTGGTTGAGGGTGGACATGGGTGTGAATAGTTGTGAAATGGGTGTGGTCGGCGGTGTGGCCTAAAATTTTGCAGCTGCGTGCACCGCAGCCTTTGTCCCTCTTTCCCTTCTTCAAAGGTTGGGAGGTATGTAATAGTGATCACAAAATAAGTTTTCAGGTGCCCTTTAATAAGATGTGTAGTAGAGGGGTTACAAGGACACTAAACTTCAGGAAGGCAAATTTCCAACAGATGGGAGATGATCTTGGTGCAATTAACTGGGATGATATCCTGAGACATAAAAATATGCAAAGAAAATGGGAGTCACTTATTAGCATCCAGAATGGGACCTGTGCACAATATATAAAGTATGGGAATAAACATATTACAAATAGGAGGAAGCCACTATGGTTAAATAAAGCTGTAAGGGGCGCAACAATAGACAAAAATAAAGCATTTAGAGAATTAAAGCAAGTAGGTAGTAGTGAGGCATTAAATAAATACAGAAAATTAAAAAAATTCTGTGAAAAGCAAATCAAGATGGCAAAGATTGAGACAGAGAGACTCATTGCCAGAGAAAATAAAAATAATCCCAAAATATTCTTTAACTACATAAATAGTAACAAGCTAAAAAATGATAGTGTTGGTCCCCTTAAAATTAGTCTGGGTGAAAGGGTGGATGAGGAAAAAGACAATAGGCTAAATGACTAGAGTTGACCGAAACTGGTCGAAAAATTTCTAAAGTCGCCGACTTTTGGTAAAGTCGGGTTTCATGAAACGAAACCCGACCCTAGGGTGAGGTCGTCCACGAGCTCGGCGACTTTAGCGCCAAAGTCGCGTTTCAAAAGTTTGTTTTCCGCCCTTTTTCAGCCAATCAGGATCCACGGACACTGTGGGCAACGTGATTACATAGGCAGGGGTCACCACCATCTTTGAGAAGGGCATGCAAGTGATTGGCTTGCTTTGGGGGGCGTCACAGGGGGTATAAAACGGCATGCACGCTGACCGCCATGTTACTCATGCTGATCTCAGAATAGGGAGAGCTGCTGCTGCTGCTGATTCTGTAGGGAGAGCGTTAGGCAGGGAAGAAGACACCAAAAACTGCTTCTGCGGCTAGCGATTTTGCCTGTACAACACACCAGTCACTGTGTGTGCAGTGCAAGTGGAGGCTATATTTTGCTGGATCAGCTGTGTTGGTTGTTAGGCTGCCTTATAAGGCTTCCTGATAGCTGCATTGCTGTTTTCCCACTGCTCTGCAAACTGCTTTTTTAAAAGCAATCCAATTTTTTTTTTTTTTTTTGCCCTGGTGAGGTACTGAGCGTGCATTTTTTCACACCATACAGCGGTGTACGCTCCTCACACAGTACCGTGTAACGGCTGTTATCACGGCCACAGTGAAGCTATCAGTGTGTGACTCTGTAAGGATAAGTCGAGGACTTGTTCCGTTCTTACAGACCTACACTCTAGGGAGATTCCTATTCTGCCCAATTCTATATACACCTTGTAATTTGTCATACACTAGCCAATTTCTGCCTGTGACATAGCGGTGTGATATTCACTGGGCCTCACATAATCCAACAGTGTCCACAAGTGTGTTCAGAAATTCTACATCTCCCCTGTCCTATAGTGACATTTTTCACACCTGCGACATTGAGCCTGTGACATAGCGGTGTGATATTCACTGGGCCTCACATAATCCAACAGTGTCCACAAGTGTGTTCAGAAATTCCACATCTCCCCTGTCCTATATACACCTTGTACCTTGTTTTACATTACTATATAGTTTGTGGGATTTTGTGTACATTTTTACCAAAAATGAGGAAGGCTGGTGGAAGAGGCCGTGGAATTGGGCGGGGGTTGCCAGCTGATAATGATGGTGTTGGTGGTAGATCTGATGGTAGTGGCAAAAGCAAAATAGGACCGAATGCAGGAGGTGTTGAGCCTGCGTCATCGTCTGGCTCCACAAGGCCTCGAAGGCTTAGTTTTCTAGGAGTTGGCAAACCGCTTTTAAAGCCAGAGCATCAGGAAAAAGTATTGGCTTACATTGCTGACTCAGCCTCCAGCTCTATCGCCTCCTCTTCTGAAGTTGTAAAAAATAAAAGCACTGAGTCATCATTGGAGGCTCATGTTCATGAACCACACCTTTCCTTGTGTCCTTCACCCCAACCAAGATTGAAGGATGACACAGGCCATACAACTGATTACTCCATGGAGCTGTTTTCACATACCATGCCTGGGTTATCAAGTGAAATGGTGAATTACCCAGGCCAAGATGAATCTGACATGGAGTGCACTGATGCACAGCCACTGATAGATGATTCTGCTGGTACATTCACTCAGAGCACTACATTGTCCTCACAGTGTAATGAGCCAGATTCTGACCCTGATGAGACTCAGGTGCCCCTTCCCGCATACTATACCACCATACAGGGTGACACAGAGGAAGGTGCACATGACATTGAAGAGGTGATGGATGACCCAGTTGTTGACCCAGATTGGCATCCATTGGGGGAAGAGGGTGCTGCTTCCAATAGCTCAGATGAGGAGCAACCACAGCAGACATCGACATCGCAACAGCTGTTATCTGGCAGGCCCAGAGCACTCCAAAGACAGGTTCCAAAAATCAAAAGAGTTGCTGGACAGCTTGTCCAGAGGGTCAAAATAGCACAGCGTGCTAGGCCGCAAAATGTCTTCCAAAGTAGGAAGAGTGCAGTGTGGCACTTTTTTGAACAAAATCCTCATGATCAGGCCAAGATTATCTGTAAGAAGTGCGCAAAGACCTTTAGCCGAGGGAAAAATCTGAAAAATTTGAATACCAGTTGCATGCTTAGACATTTAACCAGCATGCACTTGCAAGACTGAACACAACAGCAAACCTCAAGTACCACATGTGCAACTGATCACAAAGAAGGTAGTCAGCAATGCTACATTGTTTCCCCCACTGTAAGCCCACCGGTTAGCACAGCAGCAAATGTTGAGGTGTCGTTGCAAGGCCAAAGCAGTCAGGGAATCCCACTGTTATATCAACGAAAGACTGAATCTAGGCCATCAGAAAGAACACCAACTCCATCACCATCATCAACCCTCTCTCAGTCCGCCCTGTCCACCGCTAGTTCCACCATATGCAGCTCTCAAGTCCAGCTCACCCTCCCAGAGACTGAGTAGGTGAAGAAAGTACTCAGTCTCTCATCTGCGTACACTGGGTTTGAACGCCCACATTGCCACACTAATCTCATTAGAGATGATGCCCTATCGGTTGGTGGAAAGCGCAGCTTTCCGCGAACTCATGGCCTATGCAGTACCACGCTATGACCTACCCAGTCGCCACTTCTTCTCTTGCAAAGCCATCCCAGCCCTCCACCATGTGAAAGACCACATTGTCCATGCACTCAAGCAGTCAGTGAGTGGAAAGGTGCACCTCACAACAGATGCATGGTCCAGTTGGCATAGCCAGGGCCGTTACGTGTCCATCACTGCGCACTGGGTTAATGTGGTGGATGCAGGGTCCACAGGGGACAGCGGTGGTGGGACAGTGCTGCCTAGCCCACGGTATAGGAAACAGTTGGCTGCAGGCGTTCGACCCTCCTCCTCCTCCAGAAGCGAAAGCTCGTCCACAGAGCGCAGTCATATGAGCACTCCATCTGCAGCTGCCACTGTTGCACACGAGGTGTCCCCCTATCGAGCAGCTAGTGGAAAGCGTCAGCAGGCTGTGTTGCAGATGATGTGTTTGGGCGACAGACACACCGCCGAGGTGCTGGCCGAGTACTTGAAGCGACAAACTGAGTCATGGCTGGGCAGTGTACATCTTGAGGCAGGCAAGGTAGTTAGTGATAACGGCCGTAATTTTGTGGCAGCCATAGCACTTTCAAAACTCAGCCACATACCTTGCTTGGCTCACACCTTGAACCTGGTGGTGCAGTGCTTCCTCAAAAATTATCCGGAGTTAACAGCCCTGCTCCAGAAGGTGCGAAGACTATGCACGCACATCCGCCGGTCTCCTGTACACTCCTTTCATATGCAGAAGCTGCAGCGATTGCTCCACCTTCCCAACCACCGCCTCATTATCGACATTGCAACAAGGTGGAACTCCACCCTGCACATGGTTGAGCGGCTGTGCGAACAGAGGCAGGCCATAATGCATTTGTGGGAGGATACACGGCCAGGTACTTTGAGAGCAGACATGGAGTTGACAGGTGTGCAGTGGTCGAAGCTGAAAGACCTCTGTAAAGTCCTTCAGTGTTTTGAGGAATTCACACGGCTGGTAAGCGCAGACGACGTCATCCTAAGCATGAGCATCCCACTTATGCGTCTGCTCATGCAAACTTTGACGCACCTTAAGGAGCAGGCGTCTGCAGCCAATGTTGAAGAGGAGGAGGGAATCCTTGATGACATTCAGCCATTGTCTGCTCAGGGACCTCTCCTGGACGAGGTGGAGGAAGAAGAGGAGGAGGAGGATGATGATGATGGGGATGATTACTTAGGTGAGGAGGATGCATCTCGTGGGGCAAGTGAAAATGTTGGCGTGGCAAGGTCTGGTACAGGGTTTGTGCGTGACTGGAGGGATGTGGATTTGCCAGAAAGTGCTCCTCCAACCAGCACTCGCAGTGCATCTTTGACACCGGGAATATTGGCCCACATGTCAGATTATGCCTTGCAGATCCTAAAAAGGGACCCCCGCATTGCCAAAATGATGAACGATGATGACTACTGGTTGGCCAGCATCCTGGATCCACGCTATAAAGGCAAATTACAAAACATCATGCCACAGGAGAACCTTGACCTAATATTGGCTAATAAACAAGCAACTCTGGTAAATCGGTTGCTTGAGGCATTCCCAGCACACAGCAGCGGTGATGGTTCTCACACGAGCCGTACGGGCCGGGGGCAGCTTGGCAGAGGTGTTCGTGGTGCACACAGCAGAAGTGGCGTTGGAGACAGGGGTTTCATGACAATGTTGTGGACTGATTTTTCAAGTACCGCTCACACAACTGGTAATACTGCATTGATGGAAAGTGACAGGAGACAGCAGTTGTCAACTATGGTTAACAACTACTTTTCCTCCCATATCGATGTTCTCCCGCACAAGTCATTCCCCTTTGACTATTGGGCCGCTAAACTGGACACCTGGCCTGAATTGGCACAATATGCCTTACAGGAGCTCGCTTGCCCAGCTGCAAGTGTGCTATCGGTAAGAGTCTTCAGTGCAGCTGGATCAATCCTGACAGAAAAAAGGACTCGTCTGTCAACCCAAAATGTGGATGATCTAACCTTCATTAAAATGAACCATGCATGGGTTTCCAAGGATTTTGTCCCATCTTCCCTTGATGACACATCAACTGCCCTAACTGGGCTGCTCCCCCCCCCCCATGGCCGGGGTCACCACTTAGCGCATGAAACCGTGCGAGAGTCGTTGCCCTGAACAGGTGGGTAGGCCGACTCTTGGGCGCGGGCACTGGCACAGGGTCCCTCATAGTGCAATCAAGTGTCTCTGACGGTGGTGGTGCACACCCGCCGTCAGACACACCGCCGTACTATGAGGGGCCCAGTGCCAGTACCGACGCCCACGAGTGTGCCCCCCTTGCTTGGGCAGGGCCCCAGCATTTGCAATGTTTACCTCTCCCTGCTCCTCCGCTGTGTAGTCTGGGCTGTCAAATCCTTCACTGGGAGTGCCACTACAAATTGATTGAACTGAAAGATGATGGTTGAAATGTAGCTATGCCCTGTCCTGCTGGCCGGGCTCTAGCTCCAGATGATCAATGTCTTCCATTTCTTATGGACGTCGACTCACAATGACATGCAGTGGTGGTTTATCATCAGCTTTCACAATTTTCCTACTCACAAACATGTGACTTTCCGGCGCACATTTTAAAATGTGCCCTCTCATGCCAATCAAATAGAATCGCCTGTGGCTTCTGTCTTTTGCACTCCAAAGTTACGTGACAGATCATGATAGCCAGTGAGCACCATGTTTACATCGCTCCCTGTGATAAAAATTTGATTGAGATGAGTAACAGTGATGGAATCAACGGAAGTGCGATACAGCAAGACTTTATTCACAAAAAAATGTATTCACTGTCTCAACACACAAATTAATTGAGGGTCAGCATCGCCTATGAGAATTGTGAAGGAAGTTTTTCCCGTGAATAGTAATTCCTAGATTTCTGCAATCACTAGCCTTTATGTCAGTAATTGTATGCATCTCATTTCCTATTGCGGAGAGGCTGGACTGTATTACTGAGACAGAAATATATATGAAGATTTAAAAATAACAACAAAAGTATATAGTTGTGTACGCCTCAAATGCATTTCCTTTTTTCCACTTTTTAGATTGCTGTGTAATCCATACTGAGAACACGGAGATTTTACATGTTTAAACTATGCTATATATACCTGCTATCCAGTGATAAAGCACCCTTTCTGAACTTTGTACAATCTGGTCAAATCCATACTGGGCCTGAGAACATCTGAGTCTGCCTCCTGATCTATAGACATATATTTTTAATGTGTAAACTAGGCTACATATATACGTGTTATCCGGTGAAACTGTACCCTTTATCAACTTTCTACAATGTTGTTGAATCCATACTGGGCCTGAGAACGGCTGCCGAGCTGTTAAGCAAGCTACAGCACTTGTGGTTTGGACACGTAATTTTTTCAGGAATGACGGTTAGGCCTAACTCCGGAATTGCGGTTGACCTGAACTTACTGGGAAATCATCATTCGCGGGGAATAATCTGAATCCCAGATCCCCATCACTAACGGAGTTCAGCAGGTTATCTGCACCTGTAAGCTACAAAAGCTGGTCCTTTCAGTGTAGCGTGCATGCAGCCCTGGACATGTACGGGAATGCTAGACCTGTTATTGCTCGATCTCACGTGCCAGAGCCTCGCTTATCCCTCTAGTAAGCTTGAGGCGTACTGCGGGGGCATGCCGGAGTCTCGGTTGTTAACGGAATAAAGCTGAGAAATCGCTAGCACAACTACAAACACATATACCACACCACACACAGAATCGACAAAGCTTTCAAAGTGTGCATCTTTTCTTTAGTTGGCATGATTGTGGTTTCCCGGGTGGAGTCCAATTAAGCCACAGGCTCCACTCCTGGTGGTGCCCTTTTGGACATTCCTTTAAGGTTCAGCTTTGCAATCATACTGCCCCCGGAAACCAAAAACTTTGCCTTCATGGACGCTGTTTGGAGGTTCGTGGGAATAACGCCGCCCGATCAGCAGTCGGCATATGGGTCGCCCTCCCAGGGCTGTGGGGTACTCGGTACCGGGCCGGTGTCAGTGGGATGTGTCACAGCAGCGGTGACCCGGACGGTGGCCCTGGGCGCCCATGTAAATGGCGTGGTATAATGGTAAAGAGTTTATATAGATAGTTTGATGCCACCTGTGGTGTTCGGCAACATAGATGTTAGGCCGACGCTGCATGCAGATCCTCTGGGACTGATGGTGTTGTGCAGCAAAGATGGTGAAGCTCCCCACAGGTGGAGCTGGAGTCCCAGGGAAGTGTAGATGTAGTGATGGGGGGGAAAGGCACAGGCGGTGTAGGTGCTGGTACCCAGATGTAGCGGTGCTGGAATAACTGTAGGACACCAGAGCGTGCAGTTCCAAAGCTTTACTCACAGTCTGCAGGTTACACAGATGCCTGCCTCCGTGCTGTGTCCTCCGGGTCAGGACCTCAGCCAACCTGAGGGAACAAAATGGAAAGCTCCCTGCCAACATGTACCTTCCTGAACGTCTCCTTTCTAGCGCTTGTGGGGGAAGCACTCACAGGACCGTGGTTCACTGAAGCGCCTCCTGTCTAACAGATGTTCCTCAGACTTTACTTGTATGGCAGACAACTGTAGCCTTTTCCTTCTGGCTCCCACACGTCGATGCTGGGGCCTCCGAGCCTTAGTTGGGTACAGAGCATTTATAGCTGCTACTTCCCTCGATTTCTGCTGCAGGAACGTCAGTGTCACTACAAACTCGGAGACCGGAATCGGGACCATGCGCTCCAGCTAGGAGTGAGCCTTAACTCTGCTCATCCTCCAGCTCCCCTTCTCACGTCCACACACTTCCCCTTCCCTGCACAGAGTGCCCTAACTTACCTCCTCCCGACCACAGAGAGCAGCTCCTCAGCAGTCAGGTTCAGAGGTCTCCCTGCTAGCCTGGAGTGGGAAATGTGTTGTGTGTTGGTTTCACTGCTAGAGAGATCCTTCGTTGCTCCCAAGCTTGACAACACACTCCCTAGGAGGAAGGTAATGCCACAGTGGTGACCGTACTCTTGGGGACGCCACAAGTGCACTGAGGCCCAGTCACTGCTGGATGATGCTGCTGGTACATTGACTCAGACCACTACATTCCCCTCGCATTCTACACTGCCAGAATCTGACCCAGAGGAAACTCAGGTTCCCCTTCCCACATACTATACCACCTTACACGGTGACAAAGAGGAAGGTGCAGATGAAAGTGCAGGTTCCTTGAGCAGGTGGGGGGGCATACTCATGGGCGATGGCACAGGGCACCGCATAGTACGCAAAAGTGTCTCTGCCGGTGGGAGGGCCTAAACAGCCAAGTGCAGTGAGATGGAAGATGGGGACGACAAGGCGTTCAGAGTAGTGCAGGGATTCCCTAGCAAGGAGACTTATGTAATTGTTTTCAATGTTGGGACAGCAATTTTTGGGGAGCACTATACTCTGGTGAATGATATATGGGGCCCACCATACACTGGAGCATTCCAAAGGTGGACATCAGACACTGGAGCAGCATTTACAGGGTCCATTATACACTAGAGCAGTAGAAATGGGTTCCATTATATATGGAGCATTATTTGGGCCCATAAGACAGTGGAGCTTCATCCATTGGGACCAACATATACTATAGCATTATGTGGAGCTCATCATATACGGTTTGAAACATTATATGGGATCAATGATTCCATATGGAGAAATATATGGGCCTCATTACTCTGTATAGCGCACTAAGCGCTGGCCATAATACTGTATGGAGTTATATACTGTCCGTTTTTGGAGGTATTGGAGAATTTAATATGGATATCAGTCATGAGATGTAAGAAGTGAAGTATTTTTCATTGTACTATACTGCTATTTCTCTGCCGTATCGGAGCATCATGAGTTGTGGTACAGTTGTGGCCAAAAGTATTGACACCCCTGCGATTTTGTCAGATAATACTCAGTTTCTTCCTGAAAATGATTGCAATCATAAATTCTTTGGTATTATTATCTTCATTTAATTTGTCTTAAATGAAAAAACGCAAAAGAGAATGAAGCAAAAAGCAAACCATTGATCATTTCACACAAAACTCCAAAAATGGGCCAGACAAAAGTATTGGCACCCTCAGCCTAATACTTGGTTGCATAACCTTTAGCCAAAATAACTGCGACCAACCGCTTCCGGTAACCATCAATGAGTTTCTTACAATGCTCTGCTGGAATTTTAGACCATTCTTCTTTGGCAAACTGCTCCAGGTCCCTGATATTTGAAGGGTGCCTTCTCCATACTGCCATTTTTAGATCTCTCAACAGGTGTTCTATGGGATTCAGGTCTGGACTCATTGCTGGCCACCTTAGAAGTCGCCAGTGCTTTCTCTCAAACCATTTTCTAGTGCTTTTTGAAGTGTGTTTTGGGTCGTTGTCCTGCTGGAAGACCCATGACCTCTGAGGGAGACCCAGCTTTCTCACACTGGGCTCTACATTATGCTGCAAAATTTGTTGGTAGTCTTCAGACTTCATAATACCATGCACACGGTCAAGCAGTCCAGTGCCAGAGGCAGCAAAGCAACCCCAAAACATCAGGGAACCTCCGCCATGTTTGACTGTAGGGACCGTGTTTTCCTTTGAATGCCTCTTTTTTTCTCCTGTAAACGCTATGTTGATGCCTTTGCCCCAAAAGCTCTACTTTTGTCTCATCTGACCAGAGAACATTCTTCCAAAACGTTTTAGGCTTTTTCGGGTAAGTTTTGGCAAACTCCAGCCTGGCTTTTTTATGTCTCAGGGTAAGAAGTGGGGTCTTCCTGGGTCTCCTACCATACAGTTCCTTTTCATTCAGACGCCGACGGATAGTACGGGTTGACACTGTTGTACCCTCGGACTGCAGGGCAGCTTGAACTTGTTTGGATGTTAGTCGAGGTTCTTTATCCAACATCCACACAATCTTGCATTGAAATCTCTTGTCAATTTTTCTTTTCCGTCCACATCTAGGGAGGTTAGCCACAGTGCCATGGGCTTTAACCTTCTTGATGACACTGCGCACGGTAGACACAGAAACATTCAGGTCTTTGGAGATGGACTTGTAGCCTTGAGATTGCTCATGCTTCCTCACAATTTGGTTTCTCAAGTCCTCAGACAGTTCTTTGGTCTTCTTTCTTTTCTCCATGCTCAATGTGGTACACACAAGGACACAGGACAGAGGTTGAATCAACTTTAATCCATGTCAACTGGCTGCAAGTGTGATTTAGTTATTACCAACACCTGTTAGGTGCCACAGGTAAGTTACAGGTGCTGTTAATTACACAAATTAGAGAAGCATCACATGATTTTTCGAACAGTGCCAATACTTTTGTCCACCTTCTTTTTTTTATGTTTGGTGTGGAATTATATCCAATTTGGCTTTAGGACAATTCTTTTTGTGTTTTTTCATTTAAGACAAATTAAATGAAGATAATAATAACAAAGAATTTGTGTTTGCAATAATCTTCAGGAAGAAACTGAGTATTATCTGACAAAATTGCAGGGGTGTCAATACTTTTGGCCACAACTGTATGTGTTAAAGGGGCGCTCTTTGGCCCTGGGCCCACGAAAACCTGGAGCCAGCCCTACCCCCCCCCACAACTGTAGCCAAATAACCCCCATTTTTCAGTGCGTAACTAGTATTATGAAGTAAATTAAGGTTGACAAGCTTAAGTAATTAGAATTGATGCTTTTGGCGTTCAAATGGGCACTGTAGGTGTGTTTCCTGTCCTCCTCTCACTGCCGACTTTAATTCCCCATTGACTTACATTGGGTTTCGTGTTTCGGTCAGACCCCCGACTTTTCCCTATAGTCGGCCGTTTTTGATCAACCCGACTTTTGAAAAAGTCGGGTTTCATGAAACGAAACTCGACCCTAAAAAAACAAAAGTCGCTCAACTCTATAAATGACTTTTTTTCATCATTATTTACACAAGAAAATCCCATGATGGATAACATGATCAGGGATAAAAATTCTCCCTTAAATGTCACCTGCTTAACCCAGCAGGAAGTACGACGGTGTCATGCCGCACTCACCAGGAGGCGGGACTTTGGTCCCGACGTCATCTCTTCCGGAGCTGCGGTCGCTCCAGGGGTCCCGTCGGATGCACACGCGCACTTCTCGTACCCAGGCTTCCACCTCCATGTTGGGTATGTGCTTGCGCGCTCTTGTCAGTTCAGTCTCCAGGTCCGTCCTCTCTATGGTAATGGAGGACTTGACCCGGAAGCTTTAGTGGTCATGTGCTATATCAGGCTACCTCCCCCTATGGAAGGTGCCTGATTATTGTTGTGCTTCCTGGCTTGGTCTGGTGTGTCCCTGCCTGGCTGTGTGCTGTATTCAGGCCCTGTCCTATACTCAGCCGTGCCTCTCGGTACTCGCTCTGAACCTGCACTCTGTCTTGGACTCTATTGTGCCTATTGGCACATGCTCTGAATCCGCTCTCTGCTTTGTACTCAGTTGTGCCTCCTGGCACACACTCTGTCCCTGTACTCTGTTACACCTCCTGGCACACCTGCTGCCCCACTCAGTACTCTGATGTGCTCCTTGAACGCATCCTGTTTTGCTCACCCCCGGACGTACTAGTCGCACGCCATACATGCTCTCGTGTACCCGTCTTGCACTATCCTGTATCTAGCGCATTCCCGTGTTCACACCCTGTGTTCCCGAGTACACCCTGCACCTCCCTGCATACACACTCACGCGTGTCTCCTGTGAGCCGGCCGCCTGGTGCCAGCAGTCGTGGTACCTTTATCCCCTGGGGCTTGCTCCTGACACTCCCTGTATAGGGGGTGGTCTTCACTAGGCCAGCTCGCCCTGGGAGGGTTGGTGCCCTGACCCAGAGGGTCCACTCCAGGATTCGTCACAGTATAATCAGGCCATGGACCCCGCTGGTACAGCGGCTTCCGTCCAAAAGGAGCTGGTCTTCCTCAGGGAAAACCAAACTAGGATTATGTTATTTCTCAAGTCCATGGAGTCCTGTTTATCTGCCTTACTGTTCCCTGATCCAGGAAATTCTTCCCAGCTGGCTAACCTCCAGCAGGAACTCGCGCAGCAACGCGACTCCCAGGCCCAGATCCTCAACTATATGGCGTCGGTAGATAATCGGCTCCTTTGCATACAATCCGTTTCAGCCCAGGCCTTGGTCCCGCACTCGCTGCCGTGCTTATGCAAGCCACCCTGATATAGTGGTGACCCTGAGTTGTGTCGCGGGTTTTTGAATCGGTGCCATTTGCATTTTGAGTTTCTGCCGCAGCATTACCCCACCGATCGCGCTAAAATAGCCTTTATAGGTTCCCACTTAGAGGGAAAGGCGCTTGCGTGGGTGAATCCCCTTTGGGAGCGGGATGATCCACTCGTCTCTCAGCTTTCCATCTTTTTGGACACCTTCCGCAAGGTGTTCGACGAGCCGGGTCGCCTTGCTTCCACCACCGAGTCCCTCTTTAATCTCCGTCAAGGTACTTTATCGGTTGGACAATATGCGATATGTTTTTGCACCTTGTCCTCCGAACTTGGTTGGAATAATGATGCCCTCGTAGGGGCCTTTTGGCGTGGCCTGTCCGATGGGATCAAAGATGAACTGGCGTGCCGAGATACCCCTACCATTTTAGAGGACCTCATCTCTCTCGCAACACGCATTGATTTGCGCTTCCAGGAGCGCACCCGTGAGTCAGCCAGAGAGAGAGGGCCCTCTCACCTCTCCTCGTCCACTCGCAGTTCTTCTCATCCGTCACCCGAGTTATCTTCTGTAGATCCCATACCTGAGCCTATGCAGGTGGATTGTCTCGAGATAGCTAAATGGCGTCGTGAGAAGAGGCTGGCACAAGGGCTCTGTTTTTACTGTGGTAATGCCTCCCACTTTCTTCGCTCATGTCCCATGAGGCCGGGGAAGCTCCTCCGCCTGGACTGGTAGGAGAGGTCTCCTCAGGTGTGTGTGTGATTCCTCTCTTCCCCTGTCCATTTCACTGAATTTTGGTTCCAAGAGTTTTTCTGTGGAGGCTATTATGGACTCGGGCGCAGTGGGTAACTTTATTAGTCTCGAGGCAGTTAAAAAGTTTCGGATTCCTGTTGGATCCCTGGAGACTCCTAGGCTGGTTGTTCCGGTTGACGGTAAGCCCTTGCAGGATACCGTTATCCAGGTCACTGAAGAAGTAGAGCTGCAGATTGGCACAGGTCATCGGGAGAAGATCTGCTTCCACGTATTGCCGACTTCATCTCATATGCTTCTTCTTGGTCTTCCTTGGTTACGGACTCATGGGCCGACTCTGGACTGGCGATCCAGCGATGTACTCCGTTGGGGACCGTTCTGCCAGAAAAGGTGCTTAGTGTTCGTTCATCCGATGAACTCTGCCTGCCCGTCTTCTACGCCTACAGGTCCACCGTCAGCTTACCGGTCTATGACTAATGACATTGTCAAGAAGGGGGCAGAGAGTCAGTCTCTACTTCAATCAAGCGACCGGTCCAAGGTAATTACCGTGGCTTCCGTTAACTTGACGTCCCAGCTTCCAGGAGAGACCTTTGTGGCTGAGAATAACCGAAAACGAGTGTTATGCTGGGGACCTTCATCTCAGGTTGCCGGCCATCTTGGTGTCAAGAAGACTCTCTCCCATTTATCCCATTACTATTGGTGGCCGTCTATCTCTCAGGATGTCAAAGACTTTGTGGCTTCTTGTCCGTCCTGTGCCAAGAACGAAGTACCCAAGCAACCATCCTCCGGCAGTTTGCTTCCTCAGGCTGAGTTGGTATTCTATAACCTCACCAGCGCTTCGCCCTCCAAGCATCTCAGTGTGCCTCTACTGGTACGTCCTGTCTCGGGCGTACCTGTCCCCGACTCTCTGTCCGTGGAGTTCTCTAGGGTATGGCAGGAGACCAAATTTTCTCTTGGAAAAGCTCTGGATCGAATAAAATCACATGCAGATAAGAGGCGCCTGGATTCCTCTCCTAATGACAAGGTGCGGTTTTCCAGCCCTAGAAAGAAGGGGCGTAAAGGGGGGTACTGTCACTCCGCTCTCACCTGGAGGCGGGATCTTCACGCCGTGCTCATCTGGAGGCAGGACTTTGGTCCCGACGTCATCTCTTCCGGAGTTGCAGTCGCTCCAGGGGTCTCGTCGGGTGCGCACATGCACTTGTCGCACCCAGGCTCCCACCTCCTCCATGTTGGGTATGCGCTTGCGCGCTCTTGTCAGTTCAGTCTCTGAACTAACTAACTAGAAATTGCAGGAAAGGAAAGACACTGTCTTCTCAAGTTAAGTTTGTTTTTTGCTAATGTTCCCACTTGCGCTTGTTGGTCAATTCAGTTTCTTGTGTGATCAGCCTGCCCCTGCTGGGGCTATGCTGAATTTCCACTCCTATTTATCTGTATTTGCCAATCTGCCTTTTTTGTCCCTTATTAGATTGGCCTCTTTTTGCTCTGTCTCAGAATATTTCAGAGTGCTGATATAGTGGGAGAAGTCTAGTGACTTCAGGGTTAATTTTGCTATCAGAAGTGTTGGACAATATTTTGGTAGTTTTTTTTTGGCAGATTGCAGACAGTGTCTTTCCTTTCCTGTCCTTTCTAGTTAGTCGGGCCCCATCGTTTGCTCAGCCTATTTTCCTGCCTTTGTTTGTATTTTCATCTTGTTTCACCGTCAATACATGTGGGGGGCTGTCTTTCCTTTGGGATCTGCTCTGGGGCAGTTAGTTTTCCTCTTTTCCTGCTTTAGGCTTATGTAGCTCTCCGGTTGTGACAAGGCGTCTAGGACCATCGTAGGAACGCTCCACGACTGCTGCTAGTTGAGTGGTTAAGATCAGGGATCTGCAAAGTTACCAACTTCTCTGGTTTTCTGAGACTTAGCTTGTTTTTTTCCTCCTCGGTGACCCATTCATAACAGAGGTGCATGGGGACCTTGAGGAAGGTAATGCCATGCACCTGACCAGTGCCACCAAGGAAGGTAACTGGCCCATAATTAGCACTGCTCCTGAAGTGTTGGGGGTGGATGGGGAGGTAAGGCCCATAGCAGCACCGACTGGTCGGTCTGTAGAAATCCCAAGGAAGACAGCATATGTAGCAGCTGTCACACGCAGTCAGAGTGCCCAGATGGCAGGTAGCGCCCTGTCTTCTGGACCCTCTTCTGCTACAGGAAAGTCTGAATCAGAGGTGAACCCAGAGCAGGTTCCAGAGGGTCCCAGAAAGGAAGGAACCCTGACGTCACTTCTGCCAGCCTCCAGCAAGGAGTTCAAGGCTCCTCTGCGAGCCTGGAGAAATTGAGAGATCTCACCGAGACGCCCATCTCCAAGTCTGATAAGGAGAGGGTGTTCTGGGAACAAGGAAGGTTGTACCAGGAGACAGTACCCGGAGATTCCCAAAAGGAGTGGTTGAGGGAAAGACAGCTGGTCGTCCCCCTCCAGTTCAGAACTGAGTTGTTGCGGATTGCCCATGAGATTCCACTCGCTGGACACTTGAGGATCAGCAAAACAAAGGCACGGCTATCTCAACACTTCTATTGGCCCAAGACAGGGACAGATGTAACACAATACTGCCGCTCCTGTACCACCTGTTAAAAGGTGGGTAAGGCGGGGCCTGCTCTTAAGGCTCCCCTTATCCCTTTGCCAGTGATAGAGGAGCCTTTCCAGAGAATCGCGGTGGACATTGTTGGCCCGCTGGCCCGTCCCCAGCAGCTCTGGAAAGCAATACATTCTCTCCGTGGTAGACTACGCTACCCGGTACCCAGAGGCAGTAGATCTGTCTTCAACCAGGGCAGATAAGGTGGCTGACGCACTGGTGACCATCTTTTCAAGGGTAGGATTTCCCAGGGAGATGCTTACCGATCAAGGGACCCAATTCATGTCTCGTCTAATGGAGGCTCTCTGTGAGAAAATGCAGGTGAAGCACCTGGTATCGAGTGCGTATCACCCGCAGACTAATGGTTTGTGTGAACACTTCAACGGTACCCTCAAACAGATGCTCCGTATGCTGGTTGAGACCCAAGGGCGCGACTAGGAGCGGTACCTCCCACACCTGCTGTTCGCTTACAGTGAAGTTCCGCAGGCCTCAACTGGGTTCTCCTCCTTCGAGCTCCTGTATGGCAGGCGAGTCCGAGGATCCCTTGGGTTGATAAGAGAATCCTGGGAAGATGAACAAAGCCCCACAGAAGTGTCCATCGTGGATTATGTCATGCGCTTCCGTGACAAGATGCAGACCTTGACGCAGTTGGTGCATGACAACATGACGCAAGCTCAGGCTGACCAGAAGCACTGGTACTACCAGAATGCCTGGGAGCAGACCTACCAGGTGGGTCAAAAGGTGTGGGGTGTGGGTGCTGTCTCCGTACCAATGGATAAGCTTCAGGCAGCCTGGGAAGGCCCATACGTCATCCACCAACAGCTCAACCCGGTCACCTACGTGGTCACGCTTGACCATGCTCGGGGTAGGCGCAAGGCCTTTCACGTCAACATGCTGAAGGCGCACCACGAACGTGAAGCTTGCGTCCTAAATGTCTGCAACCTGCACGAGGATGGGGAGGAAGATCCCCTCCTGGACATGCTGGCCCAAGCCAAGGCCGATGGGTCCATTGAGGACATGGAGATAAGTGGTTTGTTAGCCTTTTCCCAGTGGTCGCAGTTGTTGGCCACACTGGAACCCTTCTGGGCCCTGTTCACCAACCGTCCTGGGAGGATGGAGTTAGCGGTTCATGAGGTGGACACCGGGAATCGCGCCCCACTACGGCGAACACCTTATCGGGTCTCTGAGGAGGTGCAACAGGTCACGCACCAAGAGATCGATGAGATGTTAATGCTGGGGGTGATTCGACGGTCAAAAAGCGTGTGGGCCTCACCTGTAGTCCTCGTGCCTAAAAAGGATCGAACCACCCGGTTCTGCGTGGACTACAGGGGGCTCAATGTCGTCACAACCTCTGATGCCCACCTGATGCCGCGCATCAAGGATCTGCTTGAGCAGTTGGCGAACGCAAGGTACATATCCATCAGGGATTTGAGTCAGGGATACTGGCAGATTCCCCTGAGCCCTGAGGCGCAGGAGAAATCCGCCTTTATCATCCCCTTTGGACTGTACGAGTCCACAGTCATGCCCTTCGGCATGAAAAATGCCCCTGCCACTTTCCAGCGGATGGTCATCCACCTGCTCCGGGGACTGGAGGAGTACGCGGTGGCATACTTGGACGACACCGCCATCTTCAGTTCCACATGGGAGGAACACATTCAGCATCTCCAGGAGGTGCTCAATCGTCTTCACCAGACAGGCCTGACTATCAAGCAAGGAAAGTGCCAGATGGGTATGAGCGAGGTCCACTACCTGGGGCACCGAGTAGGCTGGGGTTCCATGAGTCTGGAGCCAGAAAAGGTGGATGCAATAGCGTCCTGGCCCACCCCCAGGACCAAGAAACAGGTGAAGTCCTTCTTGGGCACTGCAGGGTACTATAGGCGGTTCATGCAGGACGATAGCGCCCTTGCAAAACCCTTGACCGACCTCACCAAGCAGAGGCTACCCTAAACAGTCAACTGGACAGATGACTGTGAGGCGGCCTTCCAAGCTTTGAAAACAGCCCTGTGCAGCTCTCCAGTGTTGAAAGCAGACGAGAGCAGTCGCTCGTTTCTGGTACAGACCGACGCCAGCGAGTTTGGCCTCGATGCTTTGCTCAGCCAGGTCGGCACGGGGAACCAGGATCACCCCGTGTTGTACCTGAGCCAGAAACTTTTGCCGAGGGAAGTGGCATACTCGACCATCGAGAAGGAGTGTCTGGCCATGGTGTGGGCACTGCAGTGTTTGCAGCCCTACCTGTACGGGTGCACCTTCACGGTGGTAACTGATCACAACCCTCTGAGCTGGTTGCACACAGTGTCCGGAACCAATGGAAGGTTGCTCCGCTGGAGCCTTGCCTTTCAACAGTACGACTTTACTGTACAACAGAAAAAGGGCAGTGAACATGGTAATGCCGATGGGTTGTCCCGCAAGGGTGAACCCGCTGAGGTGCGCATGGCCAATTACCGTCAGGTAATGCCTCCGTAGCGCCCTCAAAAAGGGGAGGTGTAATGTAAAATGTCTGTAAAGTATGATATTTTCTGTAACATGCTAGAAATCTCCCATTTCACTCTACTGAGGACATTGTAGACTGTCAGCTTGCAGCATCCCCCCTCCTTAACAGCTCTGTGTCCACATTGGTAATAAGACACTTCCTCTATAAGCATTTGACCCCTCTCCACAGAGAGGAACATTAATTAGTTAAGGGAAAGGATCTCTTTGTTCTGGCCATGAGGCTGGATGCAAGTATATGGGAAGTATTAAAACAAGTCATATTGCAAAAACCATACACCGCAGAGCTATAATAATTACATTTCTGTCATCTGAGTGGACCCGGCTTTGCTACGGTAGCTCTTGCGAAGTTCTCGGACCTCCAGAAGCTGAGATATGGATTGCTCCCAAATGGAGTGTCTTAATTATGGCATGTGTGATGTTGTTTTATTGTATTCGATAAACTACAACCAATGAGGCCCTCGGTGAGTTTATACGAGCGTCCCTCGTTAAGATATGGTTATTATAAATTTCTTAGTAAAATGGCAACTTGGAGAAAGGGGGGCTGAACTTCTGCAGACTGCCCCTTTCGTGATGTAACCGACCCTAGGCTATAAGGTACCCCTCCCTTACAGTGCTTCAGTTCGAGCTGCAGATGCCATGCTAGAAAGATCTGCAGATGTCCGGGGATGTGTGGTTGGCGGCCCATCCCCCGAGCCACATGGGATGCCTAAAGAACCATAAGCAACTGTAAGCGTAATTTTTGTTTTTTCATCCATGTTCTTTTATATTCGCATTGTACATATTTAATGTCTCAACTTTATAACAAGTTTTATCTATGTAATCACTGCCCAGTTTGGGAATAAATGATAAAATTATTCAGTCTGCCTTCATGCTCTAAGAAACGAACTATGCGCCTTTTTTAGATAATTACGCTACTGTTTGGGGTTGCTTCGAACCCCTCCATTAAGTCTATAACTTAAGTGGAGAAACCAGGAGCTGGTTGCAGCATGGTGTGTGCGGTTAGTTAGCAGTGGGGTACCACAGGGGTCAGTTTTGGGCCCGCTTCTTTTTAACATATTTATTAATGACCTTGTTGGGGGTATTGAGAGTAGAATTTCAATATTTGCAGATGACACTAAACTCTGCAGGGTAATCAATACAGAGGAGGACAATTTTATATTACAGGAGGATTTATGTAAACTAGAAGCTTGGGCTGATAAATGGCAAATGAGCTTTAATGGGGATAAATGTAAGGTCATGCACTTGGGTAGAACGAACAAGATGTATAATTATGTGCTTAATTGTAAAACACTGGGCAAAACAGTCACTGAAAAAGACCTGGGTGTATGGGTGGACGACAAACTCACATTTAGCGGCCAGTGTCAGGCAGCTGCTGCAAAGGCAAATAAAATAATGGGATGCATTAAAAGAGGCATAGATGCTCATGAGGAGAACATAATTTTACCTCTATATAAGTCACTAGTGCGACCACACTTAGAATACTGTGTACAGTTCTGGTCTCCGGTGTATAAGAAAGACATAGCTGAACTGGAGCGGGTGCAGAGAAGAGTGACCAAGGTTATTAGGGAACTAGGGGGTCTGCAATACCAAGACAGGTTATTACACTTGGGGTTATTTAGTTTGGAGAATTGGAGGCTTCGGGGTGATCTTATTACAATGTATAAATATATGCGGGGACAATACAAAGACCTATCTAATGATCTTTTTACTCTTAGACCTGTGACGGGGACAAGGGGGCATACTCTACGTCTGGAGGAAAGAAGGTTTAAGCATACTCACAGATGCGGATTCTTTACTGTAAGAGCAGTGAGACTATGGAACTCTCTGCCATATGATGTTGTAATGAGTGATTCCCTACTAAAATTTAAGAAGGGACTGGATGCCTTTCTTGGAAAGTATAATATTACAGGGTATATACACTAGTTTCCTTAATATTGCGTTGATCCAGGGAACTAGTCTGATTGCCGTATGTGGAGTCGGGAAGGAATTTTTTCCCCCAGTGTGAAGCTTACTGTTGCCACATGGGTTTTTTCTGCCTTCCTCTGGATCAACATGTTAGGGCAAGTTAGGATAGGATATGGGTTGAACTAGATGGACTTAAAGTCTCCCTTCAACCTTAATTACTATGTTACTATGTTACTATGTATGATTAGACCATCCATGCTTTCAGAGCAGGGTGGTAAGCTGAGAGACTGTGTGGGATTATACAACCAACAGCATAGTGCTTTCCCTCGGAAAGACTGCAACAATCTAGGATCAGTGAAGGATAGTGCAAGTGGGAACTTGAGCTGCTTCACAAAAGGATCCAAGCTGCAAGTTGCCAAAGGAGAAATACACAGTGAGTAGAGACTATCCTGGATGTTTTAGACACTGGGAAGCCTTGGTCCCAGAAGGGATTAGATTAGCAGGAAGCATACACTGAGTCACAAGCAGATTAAAGGATAACTCCAATTTCTCAGAGCAGACTGTAACCTGGTGAGAGTTGTAATATCTCCTTTGGACTGCACCTGAACTACAGTAAATGATAAAGTGACTTTCCTTGTCTCCTGCCTTATTACTCCGTGCCTTCTACTTCCATCACAATCTCTGGGGGCTAGCCCTGGTTGGAGAGGGTTTAACATCTGCCCTGCCAACACCATCTACTCCCCCAGGGATCATCTGCAGTGCCAGCTATACTACAGTCGAACACTCCAACTGGTGTCACGAATCATTACATAAACTTTATCCCTATCCAATTCTACCCCTTTTACATGACCGCCTGAGGCCACGGACCAGGTCACTGCCACTGTGACATTTCCCATTGAAGTTAATAGGCTCGGTAGCGAGTATCCCACGCCATCTGGGGCGCGTCACTGCCAGTTTACACCAGAATGCTGATATAGTGGGGGAGAGGTCGTGAGACCTCAGTGTTTTTTGTGCATCATACGTGTTGGATTTTTTTTAGGGATTTAGTGAGATTGCAGACAATGTCTTTCCTTTCCTATCCCATCTAGACAGTTTGGGCCCCATCATTTGCTCAGTATATTTTCTTCCCGTGTTTTTCCCTCATCTGGTCTCACCAACAATATATGTTTGGGGCTATCTATTTCTTTAGGGTTCTAATCCGGGGCAGTTTAGATTTCACCTTTCTTGCTTTAGGCCTAGTTAGTTCTCTGGCTGTGTCGAGGCATCAAGGGCATCGTAGGTATCCTCCACGGCTACCGTTAGTTGTGTTGTTAGGATTAGGAGTCTGCAATCCGCTAAGTTACTAACCTTTCTGTCATGCTCCCACCTTGGCTGATTGGCGCGAGCCGGGGGGTTGTGGCCCCACTGTGCCACAAACCAGACTATCCTGGAAGGGGCGTGACTACGACAGCTACCTTGGTCTTCGCTGGAGCCTCTGATGGTGAGGTCAGGCTTGTGCGGCAGATAGCTGTCGGGTACCACTCCAGGGTGGTGTCTGGCTGTGACTGCTGATCCCACTCGGGGACAAGTCACTCGGACAGGTGTTGTAGACAGGCAGGTAGGCATGGCAGGCACGGCTTGGAGACACAGGGCAAGCAGGCACGGCTTGGAGACACAGGGCAAGTGGGCACGGCTTGAAGACACAGGGCAAGCGAGCACGGCTTGAAGACACAGGGCAAGCGAGCACGGCTTGGAGACAGGGCAAGCGGGCATGGCTTCGAGACACAGGGCAAGCAGGCACGGCTTGGAGACACAGGGCAAGCGGGCACGGCTTGAGACACAGGGCAAGCGGGTACGGCTTGAGACACAGGGCAGGCGGGCACGGCTTGGGGACACAGGGCAGGCGGGCACGGCTTGGGGACACAAGACAGGCAGGCACAGCTTGGAGACACAGGACAGGAAGGCACGGCTTGAGACACAGGACAGGTGGGCACGGCTTGAGACACAGGACAGGCGGGCACGGCTTGAGACACAGGACATTGTATGTCCCTGACCAGTGGAGGAGAAGAGTAATGTCTGAAATTCATTGCTCCGCATTAGCTGGTCAGTTTATGGCAAGAAGGATAATTCTTGGGTCTCTGCTTCTGACATTCATGCCGAGAGATTGGTTCGGCTTTTCACTGGGCCCATTCTGATCGGCCTGGTGGTGTGGATGAGGGTTCGGTGACCCCTCCTCATGGGGGGGTACTGTTGTGAATTCTCTTACTTCTGAGTTGGGGCTCCCTCTGGTGGGTACTGTGGGTAGTGGAGCTGGCCGGATTCTCAGAGGTCTGCCACCTGATGATGATAACTGAAGATCTGGGGTTACTGATTGGGAGTATTTAAGTGAGCAGGCTTCCCTCAATTGTTGCTGGTGATTAGCTCTTCCTGTGCAACTTGAGGTCTGCTGTCTCCTGCCTGATCCTGCATTGGGCAATAACATCACTTACCTTCTCATAAAATGCAGAAGAAACATCCAGCATCATAGCACAGTCCCACCAAAAGAGACCAGGGGATGTGATCTGGAGAGGGAACTAAGACACTGTACCAATTTTGAGTTACATTGTGTCACCCTCTCAGAGTATCTCAAGGTTCAGAGAATACCTATGGGCCTATGTGTCCCTTACGTCCAACTCGTTTTAGTGACTCTCAAGAATTTTGCTCACATTTTGAACAAATTATTAATAAATGTTCTTTTGACCTTTATAACCCTCACGTTAGAGCATCTGCACTGCGGAATCACAAAGTGTAAGGAAGAAATAACATCGAGAACCAGCTGGCATCTTTAACCACCACAGAGGAATTCAACAATCTAAAGACCAAGATAAATAGTATAATAGAACAACACCGACTGGATGGAAAAGGAACAATTTCGCAAGAGACACAGAAGACTATGAACAGAACAGGGTCTATAAATTGTGAGAATCCTAGAACCCAGGGAACTTTACCACACGTCCAAACTACAGATCATCTACAGACATCTCAACTTCAGAATCAGACTACGAAAGACAACCCTCAGCCAACCGTTTTTTAGGCCAAAGACGCAGACCTGCAAGAAGAAGAGGACCCGCAGAGGAAAGAGACACTGGCAGAAATATGGACTTCAACCGCATAACCCGCTAACAGGTAATAACCCCCTTGTAATTAACTTTTCATCCAAAAATCTAGGTATTGCAGAACACCGGGTTTTACAGAAAGGCCTTTCCTTCTGCCCTAGCTATAAATACAATACGTTCAACCTAGAGACGGATTTACAAAGATTTTATAGGTCACTTAGACTAAAACTGCATTTCTTTGATAAGATTGAGATTCTGGAATGGCTTTAATCCTAAAGGTACTGTCACACTAAGCGATATCGCTAGCAATATCGCTATAACTTGTGAAGTTATAGCGATATTGCTAGCGATATCGCTGTGTCTGATACTTACCTCCGACCTGCTCCCCCGCTGGTTATCGCTGATCGCGCAAGAATGTCCTGGACCATTTTTCGTCATCAGCTTCCTGCGGCGCTTCCTGTAGAGAGACGAACGACGAGCGTGGAGCCGGGCGGGAAGACGTCAGGATCGCCTAGTATGACAGGTAAGTAGCGACCCCCGTCCCCAGCGATGTTGCTGGTGAGATCTGCCTGTGTGGCAGCTCACTAGCGACCACTTAGCGATGCACCAGCGATCCTGACCGCGTCATATCGCTGGTCGGGATCGCTGGTGCATCGCTAAGTGTGACAGTACCTTAAGTCATGTAACAAGGCTCATTAAAGGGTCAACATTGACTTTTAGGATTGCTACTTCCAAAAGGTGGCACTAGAGTTCTAGTCCTCTTCCTCTCTGAAGACAATTTGCATAATTAGCACATTTCCCAGAGGAGCATTG
The DNA here is from genome assembly GCF_039654945.1 of Dendrobates tinctorius. NCBI lineage: Eukaryota > Metazoa > Chordata > Amphibia > Anura > Dendrobatidae > Dendrobates > Dendrobates tinctorius. Next base: position 5,503,634 of record NW_027361855.1, on the reverse strand, counting down.
CGGCTTTAAGTCTCCTCACCTCGACATGCTTAGCATGTCATTCTCCGCAAGGAGTAATGATACTTCTTGGATATCTGATAAGATTGACACTACAAGTGACGTCATTCCATCACAAACCTCAATAATATCCTCTGCGAGCTTAGTTCTTAGGAACAAAAGCAATTATAGACCCCCCACAGGGTCTCATGCTTTAGAAACATTCATTTCCTTTGTGGATGACGCATTCCAAAAACTGAGGGATAACATAAACAAAGGAAAAGTACATTTTCCCTCCACTGTTACTCCACTCGACCAACATGCCTTAAAAAACCTACAAGACGACAAAGATATAATTATCAAACCTACGGATAAGGGTGGAGCAATAGTGATCCTGGACAAATCAATGTATTTTGGTGAAATATATTGCCAATTGAGTGATACATCAGTTTACCAACCACTTCAAGGGGATCCAACCCATGAAGTTGAACATTCAATTCAGGAGACATTAACTAAATACAAGCGTAGAGGGGTCCTTGACGATAAAACATGTGAATATCTAACCAAACAGTTCCCTATTACCCCTGCTTTTTATGTACTTCCTAAAGTACATACAAATCTAGACAACCCTCCAGGAAGACCGATTGTGGCTTTCACAGAATCTGTTTTCTCCCCTATTTCTAAATACTTGGAAAAGATCCTAACACCTTGGAAAAGATCCTAACACCTCTTACTAAACGGGCATCATCATTCCTTTTGGATACAGGGGCCTTCCTAGACATCATACACAACCTAGGCTACATTCCACAAAATGCCATCCTCGTGACATTTGATGTAAAGGACCTGTACACGTCAATACCCCATATTGAGGGTATTAGATCAGTACGTAGATTGCTGGGATTGTCCGAGTTCGACCCAGAACAAGTCAATCTGTTCTGTGACCCACTCTCATTTATCCTAACGAGGAATTTCTTCCTCTTTGAGGCTAATTTCTATTTGCAAGTCAAAGGCACCACTATGGGCTCAAATATAGCACCCCCGTACGCTAGCCCACTTCGAGGAAAGTGTAATCAATACAGATAACTTCTTCCGCATGCTTGCCCTGGTGTGGAAGAGGTACATCAACTATATTTTTTGTATCTGGGGGGTCCACCAGATACGTTAAATTCATTTTTCTCTTTCCTACAATCCTCTTGGCCTGGCCTTGCCTTCACTATGACACATGACATGAGACAGATCAACTTTCTAGATACTCTAGTCATCAAGGATGACGCCGTCCATCTTTCCCCTGACTTATACACTAAGCCAACGGATCGTAACAGTCTACTCCACTATATATATAAAAAAAGTAAACTTGCACGTGATAAACAGGATTATGAAAAGGATTTAGCTTACAAGTGGAGACACTCAGGAAATAGGAGAGGTGTTACTCCTAAAGTTCAGAACACTACAGCTTCATATTCAGACAATAGCTCCAGTGATTTTTTTAGTCTCAGATGTAAGTGACGTAGACGGCGGACCCGGCGTGGCAGAAGGAAGAAAAAGCACAAGACAACGCAAGTATCAGACTGCACAGAAACGGAGATACAATTGTTGAACCCTGAAAATCAGTCACTTCAAGGGATCAATTTATCTGAACATGTACTTACTGACCTGGAAAGGTCAGTTTTAGAGCGGGGTTTAACATTCTCTCCAATGCAACAGACTGATAAATTTGTACTTATTAAGGATTTATTCTTATTTTGCAGAAAAGTCATTTTACAGGCTTTACATCTTAAGCCAGATTTGCTGCCTGAGTCGTCTTCATCCATTGACAGATGTGTCTTTCTGGATTTGCTTGACCTATTGAATGAAAGTGAGAGAGGTAGGAAATCGTCTTCCTCATAAAAATCCATCATTAACCTCTCCACCTCTCTGTCTTATACCATCAGTCAAAACATTTTTTGAGGTTATGAGGAAAGAAATATTACAACTTCCACAGGACTTACCTAATAAACAGAATTTAACCTTGACTGATAGAAGGGCATTGTCTGATTTGAGGTCCAACACTACTTTTTTGATTAAAATGGCGGATAAGGGGGGCAATGTTGTTCTCTGGCCCACTGAACTTTATGTCAGTGAAGCTAGGAGACAACTGGACAATCAAGACTATTACAAACTGCCCTCTGATCCAACAACTGTTTTTAATCGAAAACTTGATCGATTATTACAGGTGGCATTCGATGAAGGTGTAATTACCAAACAGGGGAGAGATTACATCTTTGTCAAAAAAACAGTTGTACCCACTTTCTATTTGTTGCCTAAGGTGCATAAAAATTCGTGTCCACCTGGTAGGCCCATTGTGGCTGGTATTGGGGGCCTCGGTGAGAAAGCCTGTCCGTACCTATATTTTTTCCTTCAACCCTTGGTGTTGGAATTACCATCATATTTGAGGGATTCTTTGGATTTAATCCATAAAATAAGTTTAATTCAAGTACCTGAGTCAGTACTATTGATAACTATTGATGTTGAATCCCTCTATACGAACATTCCGCACCATCTGGGACTAAGGGCCGTTGAGTATTTTTTGAGTCTACAGGATAATTCTGATTCAGGTCACAATGATTTTCTCTTGGGTTTATTAAAATTTATTTTGACACACAATTATTTTTTATTTGATTTGACTTTTTTTCGACAGATATCCGATACCGCGTTGGGTCCTCGTTGTGCTCCGTCTTTCGCTAACCTTTTTCTGGGTTGGTGGGAGGCGGAGCATGTGTACCCATCATCAATTTTCAAGGAACATGTATTTTTATTGTTTCGTTTCATTGACGATATTTTTTTTGATTTGGACGGGCACTGTTCAAGACTTTGAGAGTTACATTGGTTCACTGAAACAGAATCCTTTTAACATCCACTTGACTCATCATGTTTCTGTTTCTGCTGTAGATTTTCTGGATCTCAGGATCTCTCTCCGTGGCAACCATATTTGCACCGATCTTTTTCGTAAAGCAACTGCAACGAATAGTCTTTTGGACTATAGAAGTTTCCACCCAGAACATCTAAAGAGGGGTATACCCTACGGACAGTTCGCGAGATTGCGCCGTAATTGCACAGAATTTGAGGACTTTAGGACTCATTCTAAGGATCTTTCTAGATATTTACGTGAACGGCACTATCCACGATCCACAATAAGTCAAGCTTATCGCAGGGTCATGTCTGTCACTCGTGATGATCTTTTGAAGCCTACCCCACGTGTTGTGAATGATCAGATTAGATTTATCACTATGTTTCATAACCACTGGGACAGGGTTAAAAAACTTTTTGAAACCCATTGGCCTATTCTGAAAACGGATGTGCGTACTTCAAATTTGCTACCAGAGAGACCTTTACTCACTGCCTGGAGGGCCCTGAATCTTCGTGACTTTCTCATGAGAAGTCACTTTGTGAAACCAACTTTTAGAACCCAGTCAGGTGTTCGCATATGGGGCTCTTTTCCGTGTGGGGAGTGTAATGTGTGTGGCTTTATGGTACGTACCAATTGCTTTACAAATCCACAGGATGGGCGTGAATATAAGTTGAAGGATTACATCAACTGTAAAACCCATAATGTTGTTTACGCGTTGGTGTGTCCATGTCCTAAATTATACATTGGACAGACCTCTCAAGAATTGCGCAAGCATGTGCAGCAGCACACTTCCAATGTTAATTTGGCAAGGACAGACTTGGCAAAGGATAAGACCTTGACCTCAGTGGCCTCCCATTTTTTGGAGTGCCACAATGGACAGCTCAGGGGTCTCACAGTTGTGGGATTACAGCGGGTCAAACCGAATTTTCGAAAGTCAGATCGCCAGCGGGAACTTTTACGCATGGAATCTAGGTGGATCTTTCAACTGAATTCGGTCACACCTGGGGGCATAAATGAGGATTTGTCTTTTACTGGTTTTCTCATGACTTAAAAAGAAAAAAAAAATTTTTTCAAGTTTTTTTTTTTTTCTCCATTTCTATTGTTGATCATGTTTTTTGAAAATATTCCACCTTTGGCTCCTCATTAAGATACATGCTGTGTTTGCAATTAACGTGTCTCTCTCTCACTGATTTTAATGTGGTACTTGGATCATTGTATTGGTATGTGACCTTAGTTTTGAGTTTTTCAATTGCACATATATATGGGGGTAATTTCCATAGGTGTGTTTTAGGATTGAATACGCTAATCCATCTTTGTATGGACAGACTTGTTTATGTGACTACACATGGGTTTTGCATATTAAAATGATATAGTAGGGTGTCCCCCTATTTGTGATGTGGGACTTTGGCATTATTATGTGTAGCGTTATGTGTGGACATGTCATTGCATTTGTTGGAATATATTGCCTCCTGCTTATTTCTATGGCAAGCATATTATAAACTCATGATTTGACAAGCAGGTTTGTCCTTTGCACATGCGCAATAACTCTGTAAGCACGTCATCGCCTTATTCTTGGATTTCAAGTGCTTTATTTATTATTATTTTTTGGCTTGAAATGTGGGTTTGTCTTCTGCATTTGCGCAATAATTCGCGCCTGTATCTGTTGCTTTTATTATGCAAGCGCTTCATCCTTTTGTACCTGGACCACAGGCGCGTCATCTTTCAGGGCCTGACACGCAGGTTTGTTTACCGCGCATGCGCGGCAATTTAGTACCTACACATATTGCTTTCATTATTTAAGCGCGTCATCCGTCTGTGCTTGGAACCTGGTTCTATTCTCTGCGTATGTGCAGTAACCTGATACATACACACATTACCCTCATCACACAGCAGACGCCGCACTCAGGTGATGGTGCTTGCTGTTGTGATTGCAATTGCACTACATAAGGGGCTTGTGGATACAACTGGCTACTTTCCCTGATGAAGCTGCAGGTTGCAGCGACACACGTTGGGTGCTGGTGGGCAGTGTGATGTCCCTCGGTAAATATTATGATTCTTATTGATTACTTTCTCTTTTTTATTTTCTTTAATTTTTTTTTACATGGATTGAATGATTTTTGTTCATTACATGGCTCTGTCTGAACACATTATTACTATATAAAATTGACATTCTCTTTTCACCCACATATGTGTATCAGGCACATTACCTCTTGTGTATTAAGATTCAGGTCCACTTGGCATAATTGCTCACTTTATTGTGAAATCATATATTATATATTGGCTATAGTTTGGACCTTCTTTTTGAGATAAGAGACAAGTAAATTAAGTAATCCAATATATCAGCTTTCACACTTGCTGGGAGAAAAGAGCATTGTTGAGATTTAATATTACTTGTCACATCATGTCTTGTATGCTTTATTTACATATGCATGCTCTTATTCCACCTGCCCACCCTCTCCATTTTGGTGTTTTTTTAATTGTTTTTATCATGTATTCGGCCTTCCTGGCATTTGTTTGATTAATAAGTCTTTTTCGCATATCCACATCTGGCTGTGAGTGCGCTTTTTCTGTGCTTTTTTTTTTTCCTTAGTCTACTCCACTACGGGAGTTTTCATCCCACCAGGATGAAGAACTCCATACCTAAATCCCAAATGAAGATGGTTCAAAGAATAGTCTCCTACACTGTGATCCAGAAACAACGGATGACAGAAATGCATACAAAATTCACAGAGAGGGGGTATCCCCCAAATGTATTAAATTCTCTAGATCTGACTACCCCCAAAATTAAAAACAGGGAACCATATCCCCCTTTGTCCATGATTATCACCCCCTTGCCTATCGACTACAAACCAGCATACATTGTCACTGGCATATCTGAAAGACAGCCCATCCCAATGTGAATGAATTCAGAGAACCATTCCTTCCTTGTTTTAGGAGACCACGCAATATACGGGATCTTCTAATTAGAGCAGATGAAGGTTCCTCCCGCCCATCTAAACAGCGCTTTCTCATGAACCCCAAATATGGTACCTTCCCCTGCCTGCCTGCAGTGTACGCAATGTAATAATGTTCAAAAAGGTATTTACTTCCATCACGCTCACACAGGGAAGAAATACAACATCAAAGAGTATTACACATCCAACACATCTTTTGTAACATAGTAACATAGTTAGTAAGGCAGAAAAAAGACATTAGTCCATCCAGTTCAGTCTATAAAATTCTGTCAGAATAAATCCCCAGATCTACGCCCTTCTAAAGAATCTAACAATAACTGTAAGATACAATATCGTAACGATCCAGGAAGACATCCAGGCCTCTCTTGAACCCTTCGACTGAGTTCACCATCATCACCTCCTCAGGCATTGAATTCCAGATTCTCACTGCCCTAACAGTAAAGACTCCTCTTCTATGTTGGTGGAAAAACCTTTTCTCCTCCAGACGCAGAGAATGCCCCCTTGTGACCGTCACCTTCCTTGGTATAAACAGATCCTCGAAGAGATATTTGTATTGTCCCCTTATATACTTATACATGGTTATTAGATCGCCACTCAGTCGTCTTTTTTCTAGACTAAATAATCCTAATTTTGCTAATCTCCCTTGGTATTGTAGTTTCCCCTTCCCCTTTATTAATTTTGCTGCCCTCCTTTGTACCTGCTCTAGTTCCATTATATCCTTCCTGAGCACCGGTGCCCAAAACTGTACACAGTACTCCATGTGCGGTCTAACCAGAGATTTGTACAGAGGCAGTATAATGCTCTCATCATGTGTATCCAGACCTCTTTTAATACACCCCATGATCCTTTTTGCCTTGGCAGCCGCTGCCTGGCACTGGCTGCTCCAGGTTAGTTTATCATTAACTAGGATCCCCATGTCAGATTTACCCGGTGATTTACCGTTCGGTGTGTAATGGTGATATTGATTCCTTCTACCCATGTGTATAACCTTACATTTATCATTGTTAAACTACATCTGCCAATTTCAGCCCAAGTTCCCAACTTATCAAGATCCATCTGTAGCAGAATACTATCTTCTCTTGTATTGACTGCTTTACATAGTTTTGTATCATCTGCAAATATCGATATTTTACTGTGCAAACCTTCTACCAGATCGATAATAAATATGTTGAAGAGAATAGGTCCCAACACGGACCCCACTGGTCACAGTGACCCCGTTAGAGAATATACCATTTATAACCACCCTTTGCTTTCTATCACTAAGCCAGTTACTTACCCATTCACACACATTTTCCCCCAGACCCAGCATTCTCATTTTGTGCACCAACCTCTTATGTGGCACAGTATCAAACGCTTTGGAAAAATCAAGATATACCACATCCAATGACTCACCTTGGTCCAGTCTATAGCTTACCTCTTCATAAAAACTGATTAGATTGGTTTGTCAGGAGCGATTCCTCATAAACCCATGCTGATATGGCGTTAAACAGTTATTCTCATTGAGATAATCCAGAATAACATCCCTCAGAAACCCTTCAAATATTTTACCAACAATAGAGGTTAGACTTACTGGCCTATAATTTCCAGGTTCACTTTTAGAGCCGTTTTTGAATATTGGTACCACATTTGCTATGCGCCAGTCCTGTTGAACAGACCCCATTGCAATAGAGTTTCTAAATATAAGAAATAATGGTTTGTCTATTACATTACTTAAATCTCCGGGTCCGGATGGCATACACCCACGAGTACTAAGAGAATTATCTATTTTAATCTTGTTTAGCTGGTTTTGCACCTCTTCTAGGGTTAGATTGGTGACCCTTAATATAGGGTTTTCTTTGTTGCACTGTATATCTAATCAAATGCCCGTGTGGGCTACTCTACGTGGGAGTAACTACACAACCCATACATGATCGGATTTCAAAACACAAGTCTACCATCAGGTGTAAAAATTTACTTCTTCCGATCCCTTTCGACTTCGTCACTACAGGTCACACTATTGCTCAATTAAAATGTCAAGTCATAGAGTCCAACTTCCACGTAGGGGTGGTAAGCGCATCAATCTCCTCAGAAGGAGAGAGGCATATTGGATTCATGAGCTTAACACACTGGCACCTAAGGGGTTAAATAAAGAATATGATGTCCAGTCATTCCTCATGTCATGATTTTAATGTTATTCCTCCAGGTGTGTGATTTTTTTTATGATGTAATGTCAGAGTCATTCATGATACTAACTGCATATATTTCTATTGCAGAATCAACAGCATTGAATTTAGTGAAGTCACCAATTCCTGAGTACGGAATATCACTATTCACTCTCATGGCACCGCCTGACCACTACACATCCGGTCCTATAGTGGAACATCCATGATTCCATTCACCATATCACACTGCCAATATAGTGGATCGCTCTGACCTGCGCATTAGATGCACACGCTCCCTCCCTCCCTTCTCTGGTGTCCCCCTATGGAGGTGGAGCGCACACTCCCTCCTCTCCTAGCACCTCCCTGCTGGTGGAATGCAATATGGTGATGCTGGAATGCACGCTGGGTCATTTCCGGTGACGCACTTCCCCCCAGCCGCCATCTTCTCCGCAGATAAAGACACTGCAGGCCACACTCTGCCCAGCACCCGGGACAAACGGCAGATGCCGTGTCTTTGCTAGCTCCTGCACTGTGCACTTCAGGACGGTAAGAGCCACCAGACACAGCATCTTTAGTAATGACAGTCCTCTATTGATTGCCTTTTGTAACGGGGATGCTATTACTCTTTGCAGAAAAATGGCCTCAAGCTGCCTCCTATTTAATCCATGGTATGTAGGCGCTTCACATCTCCTTAAACCACTAATATACTGCGGTGCACTCACCATGATCCTGACACTGAGAACCCACAGTGCATGTTCTGTCTCCGACATAATTCACAACCTTTGACTGTCTATTTTGATAAAATATACAATGATTTGCTGTGAATATCCATAATATTCAGTTTCAGCCACAGGGTAAGTGTTTCATTGTTTTTGGCTCCATCTAGTGACCAGAGTCATAATTGCAGTGTCATTGTGTATTTACTTTACTTTCATTTTCGCTTTTATATTTTCCCTCTCTTCACAATGCATCCTGAGTTATTTTGCAAAGCATTATGGTCTAGTACAGCCACATTTTTCTCTCCAGTCTTCCATTTCCTCTCAAGCCTGCATTCTGGGAACATCTCATTTCTCTTCCCCTTTGCGTCAGCATCGTTGGTACGTAAACATGCTTCTTGTATCCAATTTTGCCTTATGTACCCTGCTTAGTTAGCTCTCCCCAAGTTAGCCATTAGTGCAGATGATGTATTATGTATATATAAATCCCTGACGAACCCAGTACTGATTCTATGCATATGTTTTGTATTATAGTTTCACCACATCAAGATACCACTATGTTCAATAAAGCACAGATTCAACCTTCAGTTTCCTTATTGGACCCCGGTATAGAGGTTTAGCTGCCTGTTTAAGCTACATGAAGTCTGCTTCAATTAGTGAGAACAGAACAGTGAAACAACGGCTCTCCAGCTAGTGGGAATACAGAGAAAAGAGCCTTCCATCTTGCAGGACCACAGTGAACAACAGCCATCCAGCTAGTGAAAACTCAGAGATAGAAGAGTCTTCCATCCTGCAGAGGCAAGTTACACAGCGCCATCCAGCTCATGCAATTCAGGGAAAGACAGTCCTTCATCCAGCTTGCAGGAACTAGTGAAACTGCACTCACCCACCTAGTGAGATACATGTCACCGGCTACACAGAGACTAATACAGCTACAGCAATCTCTGCACAGCCAATCATTCCTCCAAGTCACCATGTCCCACAAATCACACAGGACAAAATCTGTTACTTCCGTCTCCTCTAAGACTGCATCCATCAGCAGCACGGTCGCCATTTACCGAGCAAATGCTGAAGCCACCAAAATGCGAGCAAGGTATGCTGAAGAAGCGATGCAACTTAAATTAGAGAAAGCACGCATAGATAATGAGAAGGCGCGTGTGGATGCTGCCTTATAGGGCCTAGCAGTGAAAAGATAGCCTGCTGCAGCATTAGCCAAGGCAGAATCACTAGAAGCCGCACACAACCCTGAGCTGCATAGCCGTAGCAGTGCGTCTAGTCTGAAGTTGCTGCTGCAAGATTCGCCACAATGCACATCTCAATATGTTAATGAGTTTCCTGATCCAAACTATAACCAAGAACACGACACATCCAGTGAAACTAGTGAGTCTCATCATGAGGCTCAGCTCCAGGAAAATGCGGAGCAAATCAATTCTGCTAATGTCTACCTTGCCCCTCACCAGATAACCAATGTGAATCACTTTTCTGACACACCGCACGTCAGACCGAAGCAATATGACACCGGCTGGCGCCACCCTAGGGATACTAACAAGTATGAACGCACCTCACATCACTATCAGGGTGACCCATCACCAGTATACTCTGCTGACAACCGGTTCACATCAGAATTTGCTAAACTCATCACACGACATGATCTGGTTACCAAGGGACTCATGAAATTCACTGACCACGCAGAAGGTTACAGAGCTTGGAAAGCTTCCTTCCAAAATGTCACTAGAAACTTGGGGTTACAACACAGGGAAGAGATAGACCTCTTAGTCAAATACCTAGGAGAAGAAGGAGTCAAACACGCAGTAAGGATTAACATAAATCACCCTCAATTCGGCTTCAAAGAGATCTGGAAGAGTCTGGATGAGTATTACGGCTCAGCAGAAGTGATAGAGAGAGCCTTGTTTAAAAGAATCAACGACTTTCCTAAAATATCTAACAAAGGTCTCCCAAAACTGAGAGAGCTAGGTGACCTGCTACAGGAGGTCCTAGTTGCCAAATGTGAAGGTGACCTACAAGGACTCGCATATCTTGACACAGTCAAAGGTGTTAACCCTATAGTCCAAAAGTTGCCCTACAATCTACAGAAGAGATGGCTCACATGTGGTTCCACGTACAAATACAAACACAGTGTTTCATTCCCTCCCTTCTCTGTTTTTGTAGACTTTATACACGAACAAGCGACAATCAGAAATGATCCCAGCTTTTACTTTGCAATGTCATATGCCGAATCGCCACCAGCTGCGAACCCACGCAGAACATCTGTGGCAGTGCATAAAACTTATGTTTCTTCTCCAAGTTCCAATTACAGGTCTGCTGGCCGCTCTCAATCAGAGACAAATTTACAGGACCCTGACAAGCAGTGCCCGCTTCATCAGAAGCCTCATCCTCTCCTGAAATGCGTAGCCTTCAGAGGAAAATCTATGCCGTATCGCAGAAGCTTCCTGAAAGAGAACGGTATCTGCTACAAGTGCTGCTCATCCACCACTCATCTCGCCAAGGATTGTAAGGTCAGTGTAAAATGCACAGAATGTGGCACCACAGATCATAACACTGCCCTACACGCTGGCCCAGCTCCATGGAGTGCACAAAACATGCCAGCTTACAGTGAGCATGGCAGGGAGGAAAGGAGCACTGATGCAGCTATGCTAGAGATCACTTCACAATGTACTGAAGTCTGTTAAGGGGCAATAGACAGTAGGTCTTGTTCAAAAATATGCCTCGTCAGAGCGTACCCAAAGGGCCATAGAGACAAAGCTGTAAGACTGTATGCTATCTTGGATGATCAAAGTAATCGATCCCTGGCTAGATCAACATTCTTTGACCTATTCAACATCAAAGTACCAAGCACTCCTTACTCATTAAAGACATGTGCAGGTACTGTGACAACGGCAGGCAGAAGAGCTACTGACTACCAAATTGAGTCCTTAGACGGACAATTCTGCATACCACTACCTACAATCATCGAGTGTAATCAGATACCAAACAGGTCTGAAATCCCTACACCAGATGTGGCAATCCATCATGTACACTTGAAATGCATAGCACACCTTATACTGGAACTTGACCATCAGGCAGATAATACTGCTGTTGGGAAGAGATATCCTACAGGTTCATGAAGTGAGAAGTCATATCAATGGACTCCACATTGCTCCCTATGCCCAAAAGCTAGACCTAGGATGGGTCATAATAGGAAACGTATGCTTGGGACACATGCACGCCCCATCTTCTGTGACGAGTATGCTAACAAATACATTGAAGAAAAGATGCCCATCTCTGTTTTAACTTTGCAACGAGTTCCATGTCAAGGAACTACCACAAAGCATCCAACTGTCCAATCATACAATAGACTTTACTCATGACAGCAGTATGGTGTCAGGAAGCTGTGAGGATCAGTTGGGGTGCACAGCTTTCCAGAGAACTAAGCAAGACAACCAAGTAGCAATGTCGGTAGAGGACAAGTTGTTCTTAGAGGTAATGGACAAGGGACTCATAAAAGATGAGACCAACAGCTGGGTAGCACCTCTCCCCTTCAGAACCCACAGACCACATCTACCAAACAACAGAAATCAGGCATTAAAACATTTGTCCTCCTTAACCCCTTCACCCCCAAGGGTGGTTTGCACGTTCATGACCGGGCCAATTTTTACAATTCTGACCACTGTACCTTTATGAGGTCATAACTCTCGAACGCTTCCATGGATCCCAGTGATTCTGACATTGTTTTCTCGTGACATATTGTACTTCATGTTAGTGGTAAAATTTCATTCAAATAACTTGCGTTTATTTGTGAGAAAAATGGAAATTTGGCGAAAATTTTGAAAATTTCGCAATTTTCCAACTTTGAATTTTTATGCCCTTAAATCACAGAGATAAGGCACACAAAAAACTTGATAACTAACATTTCCCACATGTTTACTTTACATCAGCACAATTTTGGAACCAAAATTTTTTTTTGTTAGGAAGTTATAAGGGTTAAAAGTTGACCAGCGATTTCTCATTTTTACAACACCATTTTATTTTTAGGACCACATCACATTTGAAGCCACTTTGAGGGGTCTATATGATAGAAAATACACAAAAGTGACACCATTCTAAAAACTGCACCCCTTAAGGTGCTCAAAACCACATTCAAGAAGTTTATTAACCCTTTAGGTGCGTCACAGGAATTTTTTTGAATATTTAAAAAAAAATGAACATCTAACTTTTTTTCATAAAAAAAATACTTCAGGTTCAATTTTTTTTATTTTACCAAGGGTAACAGGAGAAATTGAACTGCAAAAGTTATTGTGCAATTTGTCCTGAGTACGCAGATACCTGATATGTGGGGGGGAACGACTGTTTTGGCGCATGGCAGAGCTCAGAATGGAAGGAGCGCCGTTTGACTTTTTCAATGCAAAATTGGCTGGAATTCAGATTGGACGCCATGTCACGTTTGGAGAGTCCCTGATGTACCTAAACAGTGGAAACCCCCTACAAGTGACCCCATTTTGGAAACTAGACCCCCCAAGGAACTTATCTAGATATGTGGTGAGAACTTTGAACCCACAAGGGCTTTACAGAAGTTTATAACGTACAGCGGTACAATTAAAAAATCATATTTTTTCCACAAAAATGATCTTTTCACCCCAATTTTTATTTTCCCAAGGGTAACAGGACCCTAAAAGTTATTGTGCAATTTGTCCTGAGTACGCTGATACCCCACATGTGGGGGTAAACCACTATTTGGGCGCATGGCAGAGCTCGGAAGGGAAGCAGCGCCATTTGACGTTTTTGGCTGGAATTGAGATCGGACACCATGTCGCGTTTGGAAAACCCCTGATGTACCAAAACAGTGGAAACCCCCCACAAATGACACCATTTTGGAAACTAGACCCCCTAAGGAACTTATCTAGATGTGTGGTGAGAACTTTGAACCCCCATGGGCTTCACAGAAGTTTATAACATAAAGCCATACAATTAAAAAATCATATTATTTAAACAAAAATGATCTTTTCACCCTCAATTCTTATTTTTCCAAGGGTAACAGGACCCTAAAAGTTATTGTGCAATTTGTCCTGAGTACGCTGATACCCCACATGTGGGGGTAAACCACTATTTGGGCGCATGGCAGAGCTCGGAAGGGAAGCAGCGCCATTTGACGTTTTTGGCTGGAATTGAGATCGGACACCATGTCGCGTTTGGAAAACCCCTGATGTACCAAAACAGTGGAAACCCCCCACAAATGACACCATTTTGGAAACTAGACACCCTAAGGAACTTATCTAGATGTGTGGTGAGAACTTTGAACCCCCATGGGCTTCACAGAAGTTTATAACATAAAGCCATACAATTAAAAAATCATATTTTTTCCACAAAAATGATCTTTTCACCCTCAATTCTTATTTTTCCAAGGGTAACAGGACCCTAAAAGTTATTGTGCAATTTGTCCTGAGTACGCTGATACCCCACATGTGGGGGTAAACCACTATTTGGGGGCATGGCAGAGCTCGGAAGGGAAGCAGCGCCATTTGACGTTTTTGGCTGGAATTGAGATCGGACACCATGTCGCGTTTGGAAAACTCCTGATGTACCAAAACAGTGGAACCCCCCACAAATGACACCATTTTGGAAACTAGACCCCCTAAGGAACTTATCTAGATGTGTGGTGAGCACTTTGACCCCCCCAGTGCTTCACAGAAGTTTACAACGCCCGGGCGTGAAAATAAAAAATTCGTATTTTTTCCACAAACATGATCTTTTAGTCACCATTTTTTTATTTTCCCAAGGGTACCAGGAGAAATTGGACCCCAAAAGTTGTTTTCCAATTTGTCCTGAGTATGCTGATACCCCATATGTGGGAGAAAACTACTGTATGGGCACACGTCAGGGCTCGGAAGGGAAGTAGTGACGTTTTGGAATGCAGACTTTGATGGAATGGTCTGCGGGTGTCATGTTGCCTTTGGAGAGCCCCTAATGTACCTAAACAGTGGAAACCCCCCACAAATGACACCATTTTGTAAACTAGACCCCCCAAGGAACTTATCTAGATGTGTGGTGAGCACTTTGACCCCCCCAGTGCTTCACAGAAGTTTACAACGCCCGGGCGTGAAAATAAAAAATTCGTATTTTTTCCACAAACATGATCTTTTAGTCACCATTTTTTTTATTTTCCCAAGGGTACCAGGAGAAATTGGACCCCAAAAGTTGTTTTCCAATTTGTCCTGAGTACGCTGCTACCCCATATGTGGGAGAAAACTACTGTATGGACACACGTCGGGGCTCGGAAGGGAAGCAGTGACGTTTTGGAACGCAGACTTTGATGGAATGGTCTGCGGTTGTCATGTGCGTTTGGAGAGCCCCTGATGTACCTAAACTATTGAAACTCCCCACAAGTGACCCCATTTTGGACACTAGACCCCCCACGGAACTTATCTAGATGTGTGGTGAGCACTTTGAACCCCCAAGTGCTTCACAGAAGTTTATAACACTCGGACGTGAAAATAAAAAAATCATTTTTTTTCCACAAAAATGATATTTTTGCCCCCAATTTTTTATTTTCCTAAGGGTAACAGGAGAAATTGGACCCCAAAAATTGTTTTGCAATTTGTCCTGAGTAGGCTGATACCCTACATGAGGGGGTAAAACACTGTTTGGGCGCATAGCAGAGCTTGGAAGGGAAGGAGCACCATTTGACTTTTTCAACTCAGAATTGGCTGGAATTGAGATCAGACGCCATGTTGCATTTGGAGAGCCCCTGATGTGCCCAAACAGTGGAAACCCCCAATTCTAACTCCAACCCGAACCCCAACACGCCCCTAGCCCTAACCCTAGCCCTAACCCTAGCCCTAGCCCTAGCCCTAACCCTAACCCTAGCCCTAACCCTAGCCCTAACCCTAACCTAACCCTACCCCAACACACCCCTAGCCCTAACCCTAGCCCTAACCCTAATGGAAAAATGGAAATAAATACATTTTTTTTATTTTATTATTTTTCCCTAACTAAAGGGGTGATAACGGGGGGTTTGATTTACTATTTATGGCGGTTTTTATGTTTGGCGGCTGTCGCACGCTAAAAGACGCTTTTTATTGTAAAAATAGTTTTTGCATCACCACATATTGAGAGCTATAAATTTTCCGTATTTTGACCCACCGAGTCATGTGAGGTCTTATTTTTTGCGGGACGAGTTGACGTTTTTATTGGTACCATTTTCGGGCACGTGAAATTTTTTGATCGCTTTTTATTCCGATTTTTGGGACGCAGAATGAACAAAAACCAGCGTTTCATGAATTTCTTTTGGGGGGGGTGCGTTTACACCGTTCCGCGTGCGGTAAAATTGATAAAGCGCTTTTATTCTTCGGGTCAGTACGGTTACAGCGATACCTCATTTAGGTCTTTTTTTATGTTTTTGTCGGTTTTATGCAATGAAAACTATTTTATATAAAAAATAA
This sequence comes from Dendrobates tinctorius, assembly GCF_039654945.1. Lineage (NCBI taxonomy): Eukaryota > Metazoa > Chordata > Amphibia > Anura > Dendrobatidae > Dendrobates > Dendrobates tinctorius. Next base: position 5,487,524 of record NW_027361855.1, on the reverse strand, counting down.
TTATTTTTGCATCGCTTTATTCTGCGAGTTATAACTTTTTTATTTTTTTGCTGATGATGCTGTGTGGCGGCTTGTTTTTTGCGGGACAAGATGACGTTTTCAGCGGTACCATGGATATTTATATGCGTCTTTTTGATCTCGCGTTATTGCACTTTTTTTGTTTGGCGGTATGATAATAAATCATTATTTTTTGCTTCGTTTTTTATTTTTATTTTTTAAGGGGTTCGCTAAAGGGGTTAACTAATGGGACAGTTTTATAGGGCAGGTCGTTACGGACGCGGCGATACCTAATATGTGTACATTTATTGTTTTTTTTTTTTATTATTTTAAAAAAATGAATTTATTGGGGAATATTTTTTTTTTTTTTTACTAATTTATTTGGCGATTTTTTTTTAATTTATTTTTACACTTTTTTTTTAATTTTTTTTTACTTTATTACATAGTCCCAGGTGGGACATCACTGTCCTGTGACAGATCGCTGATCTGTCACATCACAGATCACTGTGACAGATCAGCAATCTGTCACAGGCAGTGCACAAGGCTTCCTCATGCCTGCGCTTTGCAGGCACTGAGGAAGCCAGCTTCCCCAGGCCCCCGAAGGCCCCCGTCGCCATCTTGGATTCGGGGGCCTGGAGGATAGGAGTCCCCCGCAGCAGCGCTGCACATTGCGCTGCCGTGGGGGGCTCAGGGAAGCACGGAGGGAGCCCCCTCCCTGCCGATGCTTCCCTTTAACTCCCGGTACACCGCGATCGCGTTTGATCGCGGTGTGCAAGGGGTTAATGTGTCGGGGGCGGTCCGTGACCGCCCCTGACACATTGTGCCGGGTGTCAGCTGTGATAATCAGCTGACACCCGGCCGCGATCAGCGGCGCTCACCACGTGGGCGCCGCTGATCGCGGTAGACGTACTATCCCGTCCCCGGTCATACGGGCCCGGGTACCGTGGACGGGATAGTACGTCTCATGTCAGGAAGGGGTTAAACATAATCTGCAGAGGAAACCAGAGATGAGAGACCACTTTTTCTCCTTCATGTCAAAGATTTTTGAGAACTGCCATGCAGAACTAGCTCCCACTCTCAAAGATTCTGAGGAATGCTGGTTCCTACCCATGTTTGGAGTATACCACCCTAAGAAACCAGGTCAGATTAGAGTGTTGTTTGACTCCAGTGCTAAGTTTGATGATTTCTCCCTGAATGATGTTCAACTGACAGGACCAGACCTCAATAGCAAACTGCTGGGAGTACTTATGCGCTTCCGTAAGGATTCCATTGCCTTCATCGCTGACATCCAGCAAATGTTCCATTGTTTCCTTGTGAGAGAGAGAGACCGGAACTTCTCAAGATTCTTCTGGTACAGAGACAATGATCCTACTAAAGAGGCCACAGAGTACCGCATAAGAGTGCACATCTTTGGCAATAGCCCTTCACCTGCAGTTGCCATTTATGGACTCAAGAGGTCAGCTCAAGAAGGAGAAACAGAATACGGATCAGATATCAGACAATTCATAGAAAAAGACGTTTATGTTGATGACTGTCTGAAAGCCATGCCTTCAAATTAGACTGTCATCAGTCTTCTCAGGAGAGTCCAAGAGATGCTTTCTTGCTCTAACCTCAGGCTTCACAAAATAGCCTCATACAGCCAAGAACTCATGAAAGCATTCCCTTCACAAGACTTGTGTAACGGTCTCAGAGACCTGGACCTGGGGTCAGACCCCACACCAATGCAACGCAGCCTCAGGCTTTTCTGGAATCTACAGTCAGACACCTTTACCTTTCAGGTCAGCGAGGAAGAAAAGCCTTTCATGTTGTGAGTTCATTTTCCCCTTCACCATTGAGGTCTGATGAACTCCCTCTTCTGGTGAAGGAAGGTAGTGAGGCTGATTACCAAGCACCTGAGTTGGATGATGATGACTGGGTGACTGGAATTGCTGACTGGATATAAGGCAGCTGACGCCCTTCTGCCTTGCTGGTGATTTCCCTGAGGGATTCTAGGAGACCAGTCTGATTCCTGCTCCTCAAAAGCTAAGTTTTCTGCTCTGCTTTTTGCATTTGTGTTTTGGTTTTGTTTTGCCTTGTTTTTCTGGATTTCTGCCATTCCCTGTTGGGGTGAGCTGAATTCCTTTTTGCTCTGTCTTCAGAAAATACCTGAGTACTGATATAGTCTTTTTGAAGCCTAGCGTCTTCAGGGCTTTTTTCCTATCAGTCTGTTGGCTGTTGTTTTGATAGGGTTTTGGCGGATTGCAGACAGCAGCTTTTCTATCCTGTCCTATTTAGTTAGCTTGGGCCCCATCATTTGCTCAGCCTATCTTTCTATCTGTGTGAGTGTTTTTTCATCTTGCTTCACCGTCATTATATGTTGGGGGCTGCATATTGCTTTGGGGTCTGCTCTGGGGCAGTTTAGATTTCCCTTTCTGTCTTTAGGCTATTTAGTTCTCTGGCTGTGATCGAGGGGTCTAGGGCACCGTAGGAACCCCCCATGGCTACTGCTAGTTTTTGTTGTTGTTTAGGTTCAGGGGTCTGCAATCCGATAGCTGCCAACTTCTCTGGTTTTCTGGACTTGGCTAGTATTTCTGTTTTTGCCTCCTACGGTGACTCATTCATAACACTTTCACACGCAGAGGTGTCCTGTCTACCATCAACAGCCTGTACGATCCCTTGGGTTTTGCAGCTCCTGTTACTATACAAGGCAAAGCCATACTAAGAGACTTAACTAAGGAGACTTCTGACTGGGCTACTCCTCTGCCACCTGATAAGAGAATCCAGTGGGAAGTATGGAAGAACTCTTTAGCAGCCCTCTCCAACCTGAATGTTCCAAGACCATACCCATGCCATCTACAGAAATACAAAACCAAAGACTGTATGTATTTGCAGATGCTTCTGGCAAAGCAATTGCTGCTGTTGCCTATCTCAAAACTGTAGACTCCAAATGTCAGAGCCACATTGGATTCGTTATGGGGAAGGCCAAACTTGCTCCACAACCAGAGCACACCATACCAAGGTTAGAACTTTGTGCTGCAATCCTAGCCATCGAGTTAGCAGAGTTCATCGCATGCGAGATAGACATCGACCTGACACAAGTCAAGTTCTACTCAGACAGCAAAGTAGTCCTGGGATACATCTACAATGAATCCAGGTGATTCTACATTTATGTCAACAACAGAGTGCTACGAATTAGGAGATCAGTTCATCCAAAACAGTGGCATTACAGTCGCATGGACCAAAACCCTGCCGATCATGTAACTAGAGCAGTTGACGCGAGTCGACTAGAGAGCACAACATAGCTATCAGGACCAAAACTATTGTACACTGAGGAACGTTGTCCAGACACCTTTGAACTAATAGGAGAGGACTCAGATGCTGAAATTCGCCCTCAAGTGTCTACACTTCATACAACGACCTCTGCTATCCAGCTTGGATCCAACAGGTTTGACAAGTTTTCAAGTTGGAAATCACTTACTTGAGCCATTACCAGCCTGACTCATATAGCTTGCTCATTCAAGATCACCAGAAGTTGTGACACAGAAAGATGTAAAGGTTGGCATCTCTGTAAAAACACTTATGTTGCCTCCGACTTGGAATCTTTCAGAAACCACATCATCTCCACAGTTCAGAGAGAAACCTACTCTGTGGAAATTCAATGTCTCATTAACAAAGCTCCAATACCAGCGAGCAGCTCATTGAGAAAACTCGACCCATTCATCGACAACAACGGCCTGCTGAGAGTAGGAGGTCAACTCAAAGAAGCTAAAATAGAGTTTAAGGAGAAATTCCCTTTCATCATTCCCAGAAAATGTCATGTTGCCTACCTAATCGTACAACACTACCACAATCTGGTCAAACACCAAGGAAGACTATTCACAGAAGGTGCCATCAGAACTGCTGGCCTGTGGATTGTCAGTGCAAAGAAACTCATCAGTAGTGTCATCTACAAACGCATTACCTGCAGTAAGCTTCGTGGTTCGACTCAGACCCAAAAGATGGCTGACCTACCAGCAGATAGACTCAGCCCAGATCCTCCTTTTACCAGCATTGGTCCTGATGTGTTTGGACCTTGGTCAGTTGTTACTCGTCACACGAGAGGCAGACAAGCCAATAGTAAATGTTGGGCCGTTATGTTTACCTGTCTGTCAATCAGAGCCGTCCACATAGAGCTCATTGAGTCACTTGACACTTCAAGCTTCATCAATGCTTTGAGACGTTTCATTGCCATCCAATCCGTGGTCCTATCAAATATATACATTCAGACAGAGGTACCAACTTCATTGGTGCAGCATAGGAATTGGGCATACCTTCAAATCTAGACCATAAGACTCTCGAGAGGTTCCTCAGTGACCAAAGTTGCACATGGTCATTCAACCCACCTCATTCCTCACACATGGGTGGATCTTGGGAACAAATGATTGGTCTAGTACAGAGAATTCTTGACTCTACTCTTTTTCAGGAAGGAGCAGCGAGACTTACCCACGAAAGCCTGACCACCTTCATGGCAGAAGCCGCAGCTATAATCAACGCAAGGCCCTTGGTTCCAGTCCCTAATGACACTGAGGAGCCCTTGTTATTGACTCCAGCTACTATCCTCACCCAGAAAGCAGGACTATCCAGTGCCCCTCCAGGAGGATTCGACGCTAAGGACCTCTACAAGCGCCAATGGAGTGTTGTAGCTGTTTTTGCTGTGACCAAAGTCAGGTCTGCCAGATCACCAGTGAGGCCAAATTAGGAGTTTACGCCTTTACTTTACAAGCGCTTGGAGACAAAGGAGACTGCTCACAGGCTGTGGGCAAATCACTTTATCTGATGTAATGAAACACAAGGCAATCTTTTATACCATTTACAACAATGTTACTCTATGTAGCTCATGTAGCCCCCACTGTAACCCAGGGTCATACCTTGTTTACAATGTACCCAGAACATGTTGTGGCTGACTATTGAGAACATATATGATAACAAGTATAGTCTCCTTGAAGCAGAGACTAATATTCTGCTGTGTCATAAGAATAATTCTAGCAATGAGAGGTGAAAGGCAATTAAAGGCATTTAAAGGCAAACCATTAACCCTTCTATATCAATTTCCCCCTTTTTGTAAATGGTATAACCTTTGCCACAGGGTCAGCTGATGTCCACAAAGGAGCTACTGTCTCATGGGTCTAGTACCCATAAAGGCGCTTCCTACCTGCTTCGCCCATCCACCCTCAGTGTGGACACTCACTTTCCTCGTCAGCAATGGCTATCTGGGGTCTATGATACACTATGGAAGTTGCAGCCTTAGATTCCTTTTTCACACATACATTTTTCAGTAGCTTAAGTAATACATATATTAGCGCTTTTACGGCTACAACAAAATTTGCATGCAAGTCTGTACAATGCCAAAAATACATCCTGCTAGGCCATTAAACCAATTTGCTGGATTTAAAAAAGAGAATGTGTTACCCCACCAGGAGTCTCTGTTTGCACTGTGTTGTTTTAACCATTGGTCTCTAAGTTCACCTATTTTGTCTATACTGGCCCTGATCTGGAGATTGCCAGCAGGGTCGATATAATTACAACAGGTGGGACCAATTATTTGACACATTCCTCCTTCTTTTGCTGTCAGGTAATCTAGTACTATAGTTTGCTGGTTAGTAACTATGATTAATTGTCTCTGTATTGTATTAGTTTCATTAAGAACTTCAAGAATCTGGAAAATCTGATCATCCAGGTAGTCGGTAGCTTCCACTAATTTATCCCACATTTGTGTTATGAAGGGGTATATTAGCATACTACTGAATATTTTATTTGTTATCCCCATTTCTACTAGATGCAGCCTACCATTTGGATGGGGCTTATTGTCTGCAGCCCTTCTATACAAAGTATGAATTGGAACTGCTGGAACTGCTGCTGTGTCCATTTTACTATGAGGAGCTATGAAAGTGGCTGGTGTTAGTTTGGCAAGAGTTCAAACCCCTCTTATGTCTGGGCTCACCCACCTGTAGGCACGATGTCTGCAAACCAAGAATACTACTTCTGGGAGAACACAAACAAGACCAGGGGTCTGTATACATTGGTATAAACTCAAAAGTCCTGACATAGGTTTATTGGCACACCAAGTATTATTCATTTGTTTTCCACATATACCAGATGTACATTTACCCCTTTCTTTTCTTATTATTTTACCCATAGATGCTTTACAGCCTTCAACAACATCTTGGTACACTGTCTCATTTATCTGTGTTTGATCATGAGTGTATATACGGAAGCAATTATTGTCCTCACCACAGGTATTTGCTCCAGTGTGTTGAAGACTGAACCACAGTCCATCATTGGGAATGGGGTCTGAGTGATGGATTTCAGTCCTCCTCCTGGCGACCATATTTCCAACGTCTGAATCATATTCCCACCACCACATTTGTACCTTAGGCCGCGATACATTAAACTGAAACCAGGGATTAGCGGCCCATCCAATTATAGCCAATGAGGCAGATATATCACGGGGCACATCTTTTCCCCAAAACCTAGATTGAGTCCAAGTCTCATTGTGTATGCAGTGTGGGGTTAATACCTCCCATGGCTCCAGAGGTAAGGCTAAGTACGGCATAGTCCTTGCAGATACTGGGCTGTGTGTACAGATCCAACAGTCTTTCGGTTTCTGTCCTTCCATGTCCTTTATGAGAAGAGCATGATGCCAAATAAGTTTGTTGTCCCAGTCAGCATTTAAGAGTTTATCCTGTGTCTCTGTAGAGTGCAGTAACCCTGTCACTGCCAGCAAGGTGATTAGGAGAACAGTCATTCTGCTGGTGAAAGGACCTTCTTGCAGTGACTGGCGTGGATCCAGGTGGGCTTTCCCTCAAGTTTTACTGAGGTGGATGTGGTCAGCTGGACTTGGAAGGGGCCATCAAATCGTGGGTCCAGGTTCCTTCTCATGTGTCTGCGTATAACCACCCGATCACCTGGATTCAGCTGATGCACATCTGCTCTGGCATTAGGATCTAGAATGGATGAAAACACGTTTATGCACCACATTAAGTCTTTTCTGCAAGGCCTGGACATAGGTTGTCATAGCACCTGTGGGAAGTACAGACCAGTCTATGGTGCACTACCAAACAGGACTTCAAAAGGAGACAAACCTGTGTTTCTATTTGGAGTGTGTCTGACTGAAAAGAGTGCAAGAGGCAAGCACTCTACCCAGCTCTTTCCTGTGTCTGCCATTGCCTTTTGAATTTTCAGTTTAAGTGTCCCATTTAGTCTTTCCACTTTCCCACTACTTTGTGGCCTATATGGTGTAATGCTTGCTGTACACCCAGGGCCTGCATGACTTCCCTCATTATTTCTCCCATGAAGTGTGTACCCCTATCGGTTTCTATGGTTTCTGGGACACCATACCTGCAGATCAGTTCTTTCATCAGTTTGTCTGCAGTCGTTTTAGCATTTTCACATTTTACCAGATAGGCTTAAGGCCAAGCAGAGAAGAGATCTACACATACTAGGATATTTGCATACACTCCTAACTTGGTAGCTGTATGTAGTCAATCTGCGGTCTCTGAAACGTGTAGA